>NC_068947.1:41897744-42205151 GCF_026419915.1 Harpia harpyja
CTTGTCAAGGTCATCCTTCCTTATCAGGTATGTGGCTCAAGGCAGGTCTCCTCAGCACTGACCTCTCCCTTCCTGCCTCAGGAAGGCATCAAGGAAATGCAGATATGAACGTTATCCACATGATGGAAACATCACATTTCCATAACCCATTCCCACTTGCTGTTACAGAGGATGAGTTTAACTGTACATTCGTTAGGTGCCACACTGTAGGGTCCTTACAGAAAAAGGGCAAGGCCAGCATCATTGAACAATACCAAAATACCAAGCGTCAAACCAGAGACAGATTATTCCACCTGTGCTCTCAATATTCTGGAAGATAAGTTGAATTTCACATGCAAAGACAGTAAAAATAATTCACAGCTTTTTCCTTCTTTTTCCCTTTTAATCTTTCTATTATTTTAATCTTTAAAAAAAGAAAGAAAACTATTAGCTTCCTATGTCCTCAGAGCCACTAGAAGCAGGTAACAAGCACAGGCTAACTTCATGTCCAAAATAAACAATTAAAAAACCCATGTCAAAACCCCACCTTGAGCAATTGAGATGTGCAACACATTATTAAAACAACCCAGTTAAAACCCTTACAGTCTAATTCTAAAAAAGAGTTTTATCCAAGATTTTAAAAGCATGATTGATAATTCACTTTTTTGTGTTATTTGCTACTTGCCTTTATAGCCTTATAGGCAGAGCATCATTCTTTTCATTGGCTGTGTTCATTCACAAAACAGAACAGCAAGAAGCAAACAAAATAAAAACACAGCTAGGGAGAATCTGACCCACGATTAACATTCTACAGTCAAAGCATCCAATTAAGTCTACCTTATCAATATCTTCGTCGTCTTCCTCTTCTTCCTCCTCTTCAGAGAAGTCAAGGAGTTTCTTGGCAAGCAGGGGATGCCACTGAAGACACTTTCTTTTTGGTCGCTTCCCAGTTCCTTCTCCTTCTGTCGAATGATCCTTATTCCTACTACTGCCTTTCATTACTGTGACCTGTCATGCAAAAATAGTCAGAAGTTGACAACAAACCCTTAGGCATAAATGACCATCATATAGATAATTAAACAAACCAGTGACAAATATATGGGGCTTTAATGCAAGACTCTCAGAAGTTTTGGCAAGATACTAGATAGAGAATTTATTCCAATTATCAACAACAGCATGGACGTATCTTTTCCAATCTTAACATTTCCACCTAATGCCCAGATTAACTAGCAACATAAAATTTAAGAGCATGAAGCAAGGACACTAGCCAGTCCAGCTCTCAGATGTGCTCATGTCTGAAGGATAGCAGAGAAGCCCTCACACTTCACTAGTCAAGTGAGTGAGAGACCACAGCTCTCGCACACCTGTGTCCACTGTAGTTTTTCATATTTTGTCACTGCAAATGTCAGGATATCCCTCTTTTTAGCAGTGGAACATATTGCCAGCCACTCATCTGTTAATGATGCACTTACGTATAGCAATGTTGATGCAGAACCCCATGACACTATGAGCTAGGATTTCCCAAGTGCCATTAAAAGGTGCAATAGAGAAATCTGACTCCCTGCCTAAGAGAAGTGAATTTTAATACACGAATTTGAAGCAAACAAACAGAAGTAGTTACCCTGATGCTTCCAAAGTACTCACCAACAAGAGCCCCCACACAGCAAACGAAACAAACCATCTGCTGAGCCAAGTGCATGCAGAAAAATTAAAAATGGCATTTTCCTGGATGCGTATTAGAGTTTTTTAGTTCCTCCCTGCTCATCAGCAGTACCTGGTCCCCACCAGTTAAGGACGCCTGGTAACTTTGTAGTAGCTTGCCATTAAGCTCCACACTTTGCAGTCCCCATCATGCCACTTCTATCTGGAGCACATTTAAACTTTGACTTCAAGGCACCCACTCCTCTGTTCATGTTCTGTAACCAACTCCTATCTTTTCAGCGAGTGTTACATGGCACATAATCACACACCATTTCACCTAAATCTTTGTCCGTAACTTGCAAAGCAGATCCAAATACACAGAAACAACCAACTTTGGCTTTAAAAGAACATTAAAGTGTGGAAAATCAAGCTGCAATCCAGTATCACGAAATGCAAGTCTGAAATTGTTTCTATCCCACTGTGACCTTCGCCATGTACCACACTGCACCATGCTCCCCACCTGTCTCTCTTCCTAAAGTGCTGAACCACCATTTGCTTCTGTTTGGGCTATTTTTGGACACAAATCGACAAAGTAGCTGAGTTACTGTTTGAGCAGTGACTTCAGCTCCTGTGGGTAGCACAGATTCTTTAAGTCTCAGAGTTTGTTACGTGATAGAGATCTGCCTATTACTGTAGTCAATAAAGTACGCGGCCTATTTCTGAGCAGGATAAATGTACTACAAGTACAATGGGGAGTCAGCTACTCCAGCCCTTACCATTGACTTATCTAGGCAAGCTTATTGTATGGTTTCTGCCTACAGTCAGTCCTAAGTAAGACAAGTATTACTGGTAGCCTTCTACCTCATTCGTGTGAAACTAAATTAATGTTTGAAGAGTGCTCCATGATCCTCCTTCACAAAGCTCAGCTGACGTCTCGGTGCTGTTTGAACAACAGCATTGCCTTTAGCTGGCCCCTCTCTGCCTCCTGCCCTTCGAAAGATGAGCAAGAGAAAACTTCACAGGACTTAAGCGATCCCACAGTGTATTTTACACATGTTCTCCATCACCCCGGAGGCCCTGCCTTTGCTCCACGCTGAGCTCAGCAAGGCAGCACAGACCCTAGGCCTAGGTCACCTTGTGAATTCCTAAGGGGCTCGCAGTACGTTACGTCTCTTTACTACCGCCCAGCTCACGAATAATTTTTGTTTTCCATGCATGAAGGCTAGGTATTGAACATCCAGTTATGCCCAAAGTAAATTAACCAAAACTCACTGCACGTTAGTGCTGAAATAGAAACGTATACTCAGCTCCAAGAATTCAAGTGATGTTCATTAGGTTGTCTTCTTAAATTGTTAACCATTTTACCCTACTCGTCACCCTGAAGCAGCAGTTCTACTATAAAGAGGCTTTTTAACAAGATGGGTCATCATGCTATCAGCTGAACAAGCATTTAGGAGATCCCCCACACAGAGTAAGTCAGATCTGGCTGTTATACAAGCACCATCTATTACAGAAAGACACACAGTCGCTCTTTGCTTGCACTTTGGAGTAAATCTCTGCAACTGTCAACAACAAAAATTCTCCTGATTTAACGCCACTGATGGAATGACTGAGGCCACAGACTGACTTCAAACTTCACTTTTACAGCACGGCCTGGAAGCCCCCCGCCCCTTAAGTATGTCAAGATTACTCTATCCTCTATGCCCTCTCTTCTTTCCTGTAAAACAGGGTGCATTCATAACATGAACAAAGTATTTCAGCCCCTATTTTTTAATACTTCTGTGTTTCCAAATCTTTTTTCCCATTTTTGCTTATCCAAGTTCTCACAAGTTTTGACCTACATTTCAGAGACTTTCTTGGTGTTTACTTTTTTGCTGATGCCTCTCAGTCAAATGTAGGATTGGCATAATGAAAAATGTTGTAATTCTCTATTACATCGCATGGGACTTTTCCTCTTAAAAATGGACACTGACATAGTGTGATGAATTTGTTTTCCTTTGGATTGCTTCATCTTCCATATTACTACCCCCACACTTCATGGGCATTTCTGACATAACTGTTGATATATTCACGTACAATTATATAATTATGAAAGAAGCTGGCCCATAAAAAAAAAATCCAGTCAAATGCAAAACACGGCTAACATGGACACTTTCATTCTTTTTTTGTATGGAAGATTTTGGCAAGACATAGTGTAACTACTTAGACAAGACGCTCCACGGTCAAGTGAATGCACGTATGATTAAATGACAGCGCAAGTTTTACTGGCATTATTTACTTGTTGAATGGCAAAACATCAATAGAATCCACTTAGTGGACTCTTCAGATTATATTTATTTATCTGATTTTTTCCCCTCGACACATCATCAATAGCATGTTAGTTGCTCATTTTGTATGGGAGACGGGAAGCTGGTAGACAGTAGCAAGCAAAAATACCAGCTCCTTCTCTCCCTCTCAGGGATCCCTGAGTGCTGGCAAGCATCCCTACCAGCAAGCTTTTGAAAAGAGAGCTGGTCTTGGACCCTACAAGAACTGAAGCATGCATTTAAGTTTGGCAATTAAATAGTTCCATAGTAAGTCACAGAACAAGTCATGGGCAGTCTTTGCAGGATTTGGGGCTTAAAAATATAGGAGACACACAGCACCCAAGATACACAGCACCCAAAGTGCAATGTTTGCAATAACTGGAATTTATGAACCATATCACAAAAAAATGTAATTTCTTCTACAGTATTAGTAAAAATATCGTGTATCTTTTAAGGCAGATGTAAAGGCTTTTACAAGTTAGCAAGAGGAAAAACAATTAAAAGCAGCTAACAAGATTTTACAAGATATTTCACAGCTTAAGGATGACAAAAATTGACAGACACTAGGGACAAAGTAGGAATATTCCAACAAGACAAGACAAAAGTATGGACAGCTTTGCTTAAAATAAGCCAAATATGCTTTATAACATCACCAGAGGATACCTGTCAAGGCTGAAATTCATGATCCACTGACAGCAAGAGATACCTTCAGGGTGATGTTCTACACCTACCTTTTAGCGCACATACAGATCAAATGTTGCAGAGATACTATACCAGTAAAAAAATTTAACAATTTTTTTTTTTTTTGGTATGCTGGTTGTATTATTTCCTTTCTGGTCCTAGAAACATTAATCAAAGAATCACAGTTTTCTTGGATGTCTTACAAATACATATACCTAATAGAGCTTCAGAGGAAAAAAAAAAAAAAAAAAAGATTCCTTAAGAAAAGAGCTGGATGGTGGGGGGAAGCGGGGGAGAAGAAGAATGATTGTTTAGCTTTTTACAGCATATGCTTCTATTTCAATTACACAACTGTATGCAAGTCTACCTTTTTTAAGTGTTCATTAACAACAAGCATTTGATTCCCTTCACAAAGTTTTGTTTTCCTCCTATCTTCCTCTGTTATTTACAAAACCTGATATAGGCAGGTGACCAACTTCTGCAGTTCTAATTTTGGGACTATCTCACCCCACAGTTGATCGGTCACCAAGAATGATGCTAGTGCTTGTGCTGAACAAGCTGCACTCACCAGGCATTCCCCAAACTACATCCACAAAACCCAAAATCCTTATAAAGGTTTTTAAAAGTAACCAAGCGCTGTAAGGCACATGGATTTCTTTCTAGTTTATAGTACAAGACCTGTAAAAGCAGAACCCCAGAGATGTGAATTGTGACTACGGTGTAGTCCCTGTTGGAAAGTTCTCTGTGGAAGAATGTCTGAACTTCAGCAACACTCATCTTATTTCCACGAGGACAGTGGAAATGAATTTCTGTTTTCCTGTTACCTTAAAATCACATTTCCTGGAGTCCAGCTGATTCCATGCAGACTGCTGGTCCAAAGGAGCAAAGGGAAAGTTTCAAGTGGATTTCCCACACTTTCTGCTCAGTTTTACACTATCTAAATTCTCTACTACTTTATGAAAACAAATACCAAAGAGAAAAAAGAGAACCGAACTATGACACTAATGGCTTGGTGTTTTTGGGACTACCGAGTCAGTGACCTGAGCTGTTTCAACAAAGAAACAGGAGACTGGGAAATGAGTTCATGTTCTCACTGGTCTAGTGGGCTGAAGAGGTATTTGAATTTTCAAATAAAAGCAAAAGGAGACTGCTGGCAGTAAAATACACCTACAGGAATACAGAAAGTTTTTTAAAAAAATAAATTTCTTTTAGGTCTGGAATAACTGAACCAGAATATTTCTATAACGAAGGACAAAAACTAGTTGGCACTAATTACTGACCAGTCAGTGAATATATTCTTGTTTCACAGCAGAAAGCCATTAATGAGCTTTCTAATTTTTGGAGATGTGATGGTTTAATGCGGGACATGCCGTGACTCAATGGAGTCCTGTTTGCTAGCAGAGATTTGGGATAGACACTCACCACACGAAACACCTACCAACACAGCAACAAGTCTTACTTAATTTTTAATGACATGCTCTTCCATTTTCATAAATGATTTTAAACTATTCCTTATTCTCTTAAACTCAGATCTGAGTTGCTTTGTTCTCCAATACATAACTTAATCCCAAGATCATCAAAAGAATGTCAACAGCACTTTTTTGAATTTTGGGGATTTTTTTGAGTGAATCTTTCATGCCTACCAAAGAGAAATAAAAAAAGTCAACAGATTTTAAACTTCAGCTCTACTCTTCCTCTGCTCATTCACAGATGCACAAGAAATAAGACATTCTTTGGCATTTTTTAATGCAAAGAAATCAACCAGGTTTTGTCTAGTATGAAAAGCACTTTATGTTGAACAACTGTACTCACCATTAGCATGGTATCAGGATGCCTCAGTTAAAAAAAGCAGGGGGGAGGGAGGGAGAATAAATTTGTTACTAGTTTTTACTTGCCTTTTTTATGCGCATATTATTTAGTTTTGCTTTTGGTTAAGTCTTCACAGCTATCAGTAAGAATGGCTGTAAGGGCATTTAACGTGCTTGCTCTCTCCAAATCTGCTTTTAAAATGGAAACCACACAGAGAGCAAGTGCGCAGGATGGCACAAGAAAACCTCACACTGAACAAGAAAATCTCACACATTCAATACACAGAAAAAACTTGCCTATTCTGTGCAAGGAATACTCTGTCCAGATATGCTTGTGTCACTTCAGGCAACTGTGTTTTAAAAGATACTAAATGAACATGAATCCTTCCATGAGACTTAAGCATAATACAAGAAATGAAGCTTGAAAAGTCATGAGGAGATATGTAATCTACTACAAAGTCTTTTAATGATGGCTGATTTTAAGTAACGATTTCTCGTTTGTTTTTCTAGTTCTCTTTTTTCCTTCTTCATTTACAGAAGACAACATGAAGATATATAATTAAATAATATTTTACTTTGTAGGGAGTTCTTCAGCCTTTAGGAATGTCCTTATTAAAATAAGTGAAAGACAGGCAAACCCTGCCTGCTATAAAATTGCCCTCAAAAGACACACTTAGGAACTGGATCCTGTCATTACAGTGCATGAGCAAACTGATTAGAAATTAAAAAGACAAAACTTAGCATAGATCTCAACTACTGGGTTTTCCTTAATGTCCGTGCCAGAGAACAAACACAGCTGACTGCACCTTACTCAGCCAAGTGAGTATTTCAACCAACACTCAGCCTGAAATTTAGTATGTAACCCAAACTTGGGAGTGCTACATTATCTATGGTACTGGAAAACCAAAGTTTAGAGTGTATCATGGTTAGGCTGCCAGCAAGTGCTTGTTGTCAGAAGGGCAAACTACTCATTAAACTACAACTTGGTACTTTCAGTCTAGAAAATACACTCAAAAAAATTTAAAAAAAAAAAAAAAAGGAAAAGGGAGCAAACAGTAAAAAGACGGGGGGGAGAAAAAAGAGTGAAAAAAGTGCATAGAAAAGAAAAAAGAATTAAGAAAAAGGGCAAAGAAAAACAAAGGAAAAGCTCTGTGAAAACTAGCATCATTTAGCTTGACAAAGACAAAACAACAGGCTTTGAATACATAAAAGACATCAGCAAATAATCTATTTTCCACATCCATAATGCAGAGCACAAGTGGGTGGCCTCTGCTGACAGGAAGGAAAACGGGGGCCAAGCCCTGGAGAGTGTTCCCTCGCAGGCAGTGGTACAGGAGCAGCAGAAGGGAAGTGTCTGCCGGGGGGGTCACCCAGCGCCCCGGGGACCCCCAGGGCTGTGGCATGCAGGGCAATGGCACTGCTGAACAAACCGTCCACGTCATCGTGTGTCATCACCCCTAGCCCATATGCTAAACGCAAAAAAAAATTAATGTAATTATGAAAACTAAGTGGTGCATGATATTTCAAATACATAACTAAAAAAGTATTTTACAAATGTACTCAAAATATACTGAATGCAAATATGACGGTCAGATAGGAGTTTGGACAATCTTTGTAAAAATGACCGCCCTCCCAGTTCTGTAACGTCTTCATTATGTTGTTGCTTGGGGTTTTTTTTCCCTCCATTTGGATGTTTGCTCCCCAGTCTGAATGCCAGGTAACAGCAACTTATTAGGTAAAACCAAATCAGTACATTTATCTTCAGTTTATCAGTGCTGGAAGGTACCAGCGGGAAGGGTTGCGGGAATCGGCTCCCGGACCTACACAAGTAATTTTTATAAAGTGAGAAATAGTTTAGAAGATGATCAAGCTTTTATTTTCTACTATGCTTTACCCTACATAAACCTAATCTCTGAAAAAAGTCAGAACTTCAAATGGGAATTATTAATTTTTAAATAACAAAGTGACCAACACTTTTCAAACAGACTTGCTAAGGCCGGGCACCACAATCGAGGTTCGGCTCTATTTTGGACCAAGCCTTTAATGAAACTCTCGTGGATGAAATGGCAAGCCACCGACCCCACGGGAAACGTTTGCTCCGTCCGGGCAATGCAGTTTCCGTTTGGCAGAAGCACACCGCTTCCACGTCAAACCAAAACACCGGTGCCACTCAAAACCGAGGCACATCCACAAACCCAACGCCTCCTCAGCAGGCGAGCATTAAATCCCGAAGAAGGAGGGGGTACGGGAAACACGCCTGCCCAAATGGCCCAGCAGTTCAGGCCCAGGAGGGACTGGCATGCCGCGGAGGGTGGCTCCGGGAGAAGGAGGAGGAGGAGGAGGAGGAGGAGGAGGAGGAGGAGGCGGCATCGGACACGCTGCTGCTGCTCCCCAGTGTCAACAGCGACCCGCCCGGGGCTGCGAAAAAGCAGCCGGTAACCGCGTCCTGGCACCGGTACCCGCGCTGGATGGAGCGGGGCTGATAAGGAGCGCCCGGGCTGCTGGACCCGGCGGCTGTGCCGTGGCCAGGCAGCCAGGGGGGTGCGGGCAGGCAAGGGCTGCGGGGCAGCCACGGCGAGGGGCTACGGGTGGGTGCCCAGCAGCTGGTGCCGCTGCTGGGGCGCCGGGCTGCGGACGGGTCCCACCGGCCGGCCAGGCACCGCTCCCACCGCACCAAACCCGCGGGCGAGGGGCCGGGCACGTCGGTTGTTTCGGGGCTCCCGCACCGACGTGCCCAGTCCCCAGTGCCGTCGAGCCACCCGCCCCCCGGGTGTTTTGGGAAGAGGGAAACGGCAGTAAGTACCTGCTGCGGGGGAGAGGGGAAGGCGCGGTGGCATTCGGCTGCCCTGCTGAGCGACGCCCTCAGGCGGGGGGGCCCTTCGCGGGCCCAGGGGACACCCCCGGAGGTGCCGGAGGCTTTCTCGGAGCGGGCTCCGCGGGAGCTGGGCGCTGGCGGAGCGGCAGGACGCGGAGCCGCAGCGGCGCCCGGCCGGCAGGTGAAGCGCCCGGGGTTGTGTTTACTTCCGAACGGGCCGCGGCCCCGGGGGTTCCAAACCGCCCGCCCGGCGGCAGGGGGGAGGGGGCGGGCAGGGAGGGCAAGGGAGGCTCCCACCTGAGCCTCGCCCTTTTCAAAGTAAACTAAAAAAAACCCCCAACATCCCCCCCCCCCTTCCCCCCCAAAATAACCCGCACCAACAAGCAGCACGCGCCATGGAAGTAAACCACCAGCCAACCCACCCAAACAACTTGCGGGCAATTCAATTGTCTCTGCGAAGCAGCTCGCTGGGGCAGTTGCGGGGAAGGCTGCTCATCTCCCCTGGGCCGCAGAGCGCGCGTCTTCGATGGAAGAGTTCGCCTTGCTGAAATAGGTTTGGGGGTGTAAATCACTAACATCTTTATTCAAACGCATTAATGATCCAAACGGGAGCCTCCACAGAAGGATGCAATTTAAACAGTTTGAAGTAACCAGCCATAACCCTTTTGTATTAACTTTTTTTTTTTTCCCAGATTGTGTGGCTTTCTTCCAGAGTCACTTGAAAAAAAGCAGTTGTCTGAAGACTCAGGTCTTAAACCAAAACAGGCCTTTTTTTGCCTTGAACTTAAGTTACAGTAGGACATTTGCTATTGCAGGATTAATTTCAGCCCTCAGCAGCTCAGAGGCAGAAAAAACAAAACAAGAAACCCAGCGAGTCACAGGCCACAGCTACACTTACTTCACCAAAATGTTAACGGGACTCCAGTGACACACTCTGCTAGCCAAAAGTTCTGGGTCATAAAGTGCAGAAGACAAGCATTTGTTAAGAGTGAGAGCCGCCTTTCCAGACACCAAGCACAAACCACCCCACGTGCCAACCCGATGGCCACAGCAAGCACGTCTGCCCACAGTCATGTGCATCCCCTGGGAAAATCCACCTGGATTAGCCTAGCAGCTTCCTTTGCCTGGAGCTCTGGGAGAGCAAGCCAGGGTTTCCCTCACTGCATCCTCTGCGCAGTGCAAAGGAGCCAGGCACTGGGGAGCAGCGTCCAGCCTCCTGCGTATGTAGGTGAGGTCAGTCACCCAGGGCATGGATACACTGGGACACCTGCGCTACTAAAACTGGCCCTGCTCCTAGGTGAAGGAGATGTGACCCACCCAGCCAGAAAGCTTTGGCGTCCTTTCGCTCCAGAGCAGCATTTCTTTTTGCTCCTACATCTGCTGCCACAACAGGAGAGAGCGCCAACAATCCCAGGAAGGTGAGCAGCATAAATGCCTGAAATTCAAAACACAGAGGAGGCAGAGCCCAACCTACTTCGCAATGCTTCCTCCCACGAAGATGGGGGATAATGACAACACGCGCTACAAAAGCCCTCTGCTGATGCCAAAGCAATTTATCGATAGCGCACTTTTCCGCCACGAACACAGAGTAGACTGTGAAATGCAACCACCTCTCAGACAGGAGACGGGTGCTTTTCGGCGGAGCATCATAGACCGCAGCAACAGCACAATCCAAAAAACACTGACTTTTAGCAAGTTAAAGCCGGAGAGAAATTTTGACAGAGAGAACAGTTGCCCAACAGCAATGAAAACAAGGGTCCAGAACTGAGAGAGCATTCACATACACACCCCGAAAAATTTGCTTTGTGCTCCTGTGTGATCGGGAGTACCTGTGCCTGCATGAAGAGCAGCTTTTCTAGAAAGACAGCCATCACTCCTGTATTTTGCTGCTATTTTAATATAATCCTAAAATGAAAATCTTTGTGATTTGTTAACTGGATCACCAGGGGTTCCCTCTAGCTCTTGCAAGTCACCAAACGGTTAATCTCAGTGTAAAGAGCTTTAGAGCCAGTGAGATCACAGACAGGTAAGATGGCCACAGGAAATACTTAATGAATTTCAGTGCATGGGTACTCCCATCAGCTCATTCCCAGGAGGGCATCCGCAGTTCAGCCAACAGCTTTCTCACTGAAGGGCCTATGGGCTAAGAACTCAAATTTAAATTTTTTGTGAACATGAGGCATGGCCTGGAGTTCTGCTCACAGCCTTCAGAGGATGACACCCTCTGAATGGGGGCTGGTGGGAGTCGATCTTTTTGACTTGCCACTCCAAAAGCTTCATTTTTATCTTTGGTTAGTAGGCATACAAATCGCTGTAGGGTCCAGCCACGGCAGAAATGCAGCCAAGTGCTTTTGCGCAGCGCGAAGCAGCACAAAAGAGGAGACGTTACTGCAGCAGACATCGCAGGGTGAGCGTGGCTGAATGGGAAAATTGTTCGACTCTCCTTTTCACCTCTTGTTGATTGTGTCCTAGTGTCTTCTGCAAAACTGGGACAATGCGGCTGTGTCCACCGCTACTGTAATCCATTCTAAGGTTTACCATGTGCGTAACGAAGCTTTCATAATAAAATTCAGTCATAATTACTACCAGTGTCAGGGGAACCATATACAGCTGTATAAGCAAATGAAAGAATTAGACCCTTAATACATATTTAATAGGCCATAAAATATCCTTGTACAACCCAGTATTACAGTGTGTCTACTTTCGCTCTCTTCAACTCAAGTACAATAGGCTAAGACAGTTGTCCAAACAATCCCTCGAAACAGCTACTACCCACTGCTCCTACGGAAGAAGAATCAAATTAATGGCTACAGACAGTATTTACTCAGCTTTGCTCATCTTCAGTATTATTAGCTCATAAATCATGGTAACTAACTCTCATGCATCTCAGAAACAACAATAAAGAGGATACGTGAAAATTTCAAATAAAACAGGCTTGTACAATGATGACTGACAGAAATACCACAAGATTGACTTGATAATAAATTCCTAGCTACTATCATATTTTCTGCAGAATCGAATTGTCACAATCTCCTTCCATCTTCTCCCCCTACCAAGAGATAAAGTGGGTAAAGCAAAAAATTAGTGAACAGTGAACCCCTGGGAGTCTGCTCCCTGTCTGAACCCTCCCCTACTGGACTCTGGGTTCATTTCCAAGCTGTTGACCTAAAATAGTATTAAAAGGAGTATTAAAGCAGCAATACTTTGTCAAAATATGTTGTATCTCAAATTAGGCAAAACCCAAGAAGGTAAACAGAATGCCAGGGCAGTGCATAATTTTGTTTAAAAAGCTGGATATAAATTAAAAAAAGTGGAAAACAAACAAATTTGCACAGATTTATCAGTTATACATGTATTTCTCTTCTTTCTAAAGGCAGCATTTTAAGCATCAGCAATGAGCTTTTAATGCAGACTAGATTCCTTAGTGCAGTGGTTTAATTTGATCACAGAAGGAGGAATTACAGCTAAAAGAACTTTAAGTCTGTTTTTAGAAACACCACCATCTCTCAGAACTATGCAGATCCACATAAAATCCTTTTGGGTCTATCAAAATTTGTAATGATTTTGAAAGCAGATGTACTATCTCAATATACAATTTTCAAGTGCCATCTAGTGGTTATTTTCATTAAGTTTGTTATTTCTATCACTCACTTTATTATGTGACTCTCAGTTCTGCAATGGTAAGTAGATGCTTAAATTAAGCCTAAGTTTAAGCATTCTGATGGACTGAAGTTGGGCCAGAGGACAGCTGATTTCAGGACTATGGAATTAAAAGAAAAAGGGGGGGGGGGAATCTTATCCATCTTATTCATAGAAACAAAACAAGGCATAAATGTCAGTTCATTATTTAGCGCTTTTTCAGTACAACTTAATGACTTCTTCTCTTGAGAAAATTCTGACATGTTGAAGTCCATAAGTAATTAGGGCCTCAATTGAATGTATGAGAAAATTAAGTCCCATAGTTCCGTATCTCATTGCCTAAATTGTTGCACTTCACTATTCAATTAACCCATTAAATAAAAATTATTAGCAAAGGACGTCCCCCAGGATGCCACGCAACACCAAGCCTAAGTCTACTGCTTTTTTGCAGGTGAAATGTAAGCTAAAATTCTGCATGCAGTCTTAAACTACTTCAATTGATGGAAAAAGTCTAAAGGTCAAACCCACACAGCTTAAGCAAATTAAGAAGAAAAAAAAGGAATATTTTTACGCTTTCATACAATAATTTAAAAAATTGCTTTAATTGAGAGCTGCATGAATAGCAGTATGAATTAGAAAATCCTGTATAATGGTAAACAATATTCACAAAGATCAGAAGTGTATAAATGAATGCACCCATATTTAATGGTTGGCATTTCGCTGTAGCATTATAGCCACATTCTCCTGAAGCTCAATGGATGTTGGGCATGAATGACTTCAAACTCGTGGAAGAAAGCAAGCTACCAAGAAAATCTGTTCTTTGCCAGGGAGGTAGCTTTATGCCATAAGACATGGTTTTCAGAGTTTTTCCCTAAAAATCTCTCTCTCAAATAAGCTTCAAACTAAACCATCAAAAGTAAGCAGGGTTGTAGACAATGCTCCCATTCTTAAGCCATATGCATGCTCACTAATGTTGCAAAAATGCATCACCACCTCGAGTTCTGCTGAACATAACGGTCTCTTTTAAGGAGAAAGAGACTTGGCTTATTTTTAATTCATGGAAAGACAATCACATGATTCAGCAATGTCCACTTCAAAAGATCTAAGGCTAGGAATTTGACATGGGCTGCATGTGAAGGATTTAGGGCAAATTATTTTTCCATCGTTCCCCTTAAAACTAGACAATATAATTATTAATTTTCATGCTGTAATGAACCATTACTTCAAGAAAAGGGAAATATTAAAGACTACATTCATAGCACCTGGAGGTCTTTAGTCCTGCTCAAAGCAGGCCTAGCTTCAAAGCTGGATCATGCTGCTCAGGAGCCCACCCAGAGATGGAGAATCCACCACCTCTTCTGGCACCTGCTCCACCACCCTCACAATGGAGGATATTTTTCCTTATGCTCAACCAGAACTTCCCCTGCTGCAACTTGTGAATACTGCCTCTTGCCCGTCCTTTCACTGTGCACCCCTAAGAGGAGTCTAGCTCCATCTTCTTCGTAACTGTCCTACAGACAGCTGGAGTCAGTTGGAGCCTCCCTCAGCCTTCTCTTCTCAGCCGAAACACAACTAGCTCTCGCAGACTTTCCTGCTGTGTCATGTGCTCCAGGCCCAACCACCTCGGTGTTCCTCGACTGTGTTCCCTCCAGTTCTTTGGTCACTCTTGTATGGGAGTCCACAGCCTCAGAAGCGCAGAGCAGAGCAGGAAAACCCCTTCTCTCAACCTGCTGGCTACATTCTTGCTCACACAGTCCAGCCTTCAGTTTCCTTCTGTGGCTACAAGGTCATGCTGCCGAGTCCAATTCAATTTACTGCCCATTAGGATCCCCAGGTCTTCTCTGCAAAGCTGTTTTCTGCCTTTCTTTTTCTTGAACTTCATGGGGTTCCTGTTAGCCTACTCCAACTTTCTGAAGTCCCTCTGAATGGCAGCTCTGCCCTCTTGCATATCCATTATTTCCATCAATTTGGTGTCACCTTTGACTTGCTGAGGGTGCACTCCATCCCATCATTTGTTTCATTAATGAAAATATTAAACAACACTGGCACCGATATCAGCTCCCAAGGAATACTAACAGTAACTCTCTGCCAGTTCAATGCTGAACCACTGGTTCAGCCAATTTTCATGCACTGGGTAATCTATCCAACCATTCATCCAGTCTGTAGCCAATTTGGCTCCAGGGATGCTAACAGAAGTGTAAAAACCTTGGTACCATCCAAGTAAGCAAGGCCCTCTGCTCTCCCATTGCCCACAGCACCTTATCTCCATCACTTCATCACACTGATCAGGCACAATTTGCCCATGGTAAATCCATGCTTGGCTGTTCCCAGTGACTTTCTTGTCCTTCATGTGCCTGGAAATGGCTTCCACGAGGACCAGTGCCACAATCCTCCCAAGGACTGAGCTGAGGTCAGCCAGCCTGCTGTCTCCCAGATGTTTCTTTGTGCCTTAGAGCACAATTAAACACCTCAGGGTCCGATTTCTTCCTCTTGCATGATCCATCAGAATGACACTGCTTCATTTGACCTGCAGTAACCTGAGATTACAACCATGTTACCATACTTGCCAGCAATTCTAAATGCTGAAGAGCTGGAAATACCAGTAGCTGGAGAACAGGTAGCACAGCTTGTTTGGCTCATCGCTTCCTGTATTTTTTCAGAAAGCTACCCAGTACTACAAATTCAAGTTTGCAAACACCTCTCCCCTACTCAAAAAAAAAAAAAAAATCCGTAAGATATAAACATAGCATGGTATTTTCATTGTGTTTGGAAATGTGAGTCCAATTTAGTCCAAGCTTTCCTTCATATTTTGATTTTTTTTAAAGTTTGTTTTTCAGTAGGGGGAAGAGCATGAAGTTACCTTGATTCTGAGGAGCAAACAAGAGGGCAAGTGAGCTTCCTGGTCAAGTAATGTGTGTAATTTAAGAATAAGGTAAGAGCACCTGGCACCTAATGAACAAATTCTAAAATCCAGATGTTTAACATCCTCGGAGATCTGTTGTGGACAGGCCAGTTCAGAAGTCTGTTGCTCTATGCTCAAAGGCCTAAACACAAACAAGTCTTCCCTGAAAGTCTTGGTCCCTCCCTGATGAGCTGCTAAGCAACTGGACGGACAACCCCACGTGATTTGCTGAACAAAAGCTTACCGGGAACTGTGAAGATGCCCAAGAACTTCAATAAGCTTGGACAGGACTTTCCAATTCAAGTTTCAGAAATAACTTGCTCTGTTTGCCATGGTTTGGAGTTTGGGAGGAAAGAGGTGGAAGGTCTTTTAAATACTGTAGAATTGCTATGGGATGCATTAATTTGGCAGCTATTTGTGATACATGGGTCTTTCACAAGCCTTAAGCGGTGACACAAAGGATCTCATTGGAAGAGGCTGAAGTCAGCCCACTGAAAAATCAAACACTTAAAATCAGCTGAGACAGTTCCTTCTACGAGTAGTCGAGGTTTGCACTGAAACTTCATCAGGAAGCAGGAAAGGATTTTTCTTTTCTTTTAAAAATACTTTAAGTGGAGGGGCACTTTGGAACACAAAAAACCTCTCAAACCTGGCTGTGGATCCTTCCTTATTAAATGCTGGGCTCTTAACAAAGCCCTCTCAGAATGGGTGGATTTCATGCGTATGTGAACGCAAACACATACCATTCATTAAGCAGTAACTCAGAAACCTCCGTCTCTGAAACACTGAGTGGTCCTTTGTCTTTATCTTCTGATGCCCATTCACAATCGAATACAACTCACAAAACTGGACACTTTTTACCATTTAATAAACCAAGATCTTAAAAAAATCTCAGTTAAAAAAAAACTCTTAAAATACCAGCCAACAAGCCACAACTCATTCAGGCTCTCATCACTCTCAAAAAATTATTCCCATGTGTATCCAACATTTTCAAAGCTTGGGGAAACAGATGGGTTTCTCCTGAATGCTTTACGTATCAATAATGGCAGGCTACTGTGGACCAGAAAATACTCGTTACACAGCTTACTGTTCCTTGTGCTCCTGTAGACAGTACATTCTACTACCTATGCTACATTCATTATCTATGACCTGAGTTCCTTTGCAGATTTAAACTGCGACATTATGGTAAGGGAAAGAAGAGGACTTAACTGTGGATGTGCCTGGTTATTTGCTCAATCCTACCTTCTTTATGCTATTATCCGAACTCAGCAGGGGGACTCCTTTAGTTCAGTGGACTCTAAGGACATTTATTTTCCCTGTCAACAGTAAGAGAGTCCTGAATTCCTGCTCTTTGGGAAACACTACAACACCTTCATGAAGTTACACTGCAGACAGCTTAAAAATCTCCTCCTGACTGGAAAGATTTTGTCTGGAATGCAAAAAGTGGAAGATGAACTAACACCTCTGCGCTTCAACATCTTTCCTGCTTTTCTGTTTTCATTGCGTCAGATTAAATGATTCATCCCAGTCGTAAAGACTAAAACTGGAGTTGTGAAAACTGGCTCTTGATAACTCTTTCTGACACTGGTATTAAATACCTCACTTTGCCTTACATCACAGTTAAATTATGACAAGTCAAACATTTGGCTAAAGCTTAGGAAGAGCAAATGAGTTCTCATCATTGTAAATATTCTCAGTACAAGGGCAAAGTCAGCTCAGAGGAAAAAGTATGCCACTTCCAAAGTCAATTATTTTTTAATTCACACTTCCACTGCACAGGCCTACCACTGAAGAAGAAACCCACAGAGATAGACAGCACAGACAGGTTCCCAAAATGCAAAGGCAAATTTACACACTGAGTATTTTCTTGAAAAGAAGGATGCCTCAAGACCACCCATGGTAGCAATAGCAACTTCCAGTAACAACACAACCACCCAGAAAGCCGATTTAAAGAAAAAAGTAAAGGAAAACAAACTGTAGGAAAACATTTGACGTAAGCACTCCTAACACTGAAGACTGGAAAGAGAGCGCTAACACATAAAACACAGGTTCCCTCTGCTGCCAAGTCCCATGGCCTGGGATTCAGCTCTTTGTGCTCATTATGAATATAAAAAGTGTGGATAACAGCTGCCTCTTCATTTCGGAGTTTGTTGTTGTCAGCTATGCCTTTTTAATAAAGCCTTGTACACCTCAAAAATATGGAGTAAAATTGTAAGTTGGAAAAGCTGCAGTCAGAAATGATGTTGCCACAAGTAGAGGATCTCAGACTGCACTGTTTCATTATTATCTCCTTTTGGCAGGGTTTTCTGGAGAACCACCAAGAAAGCACCAGAGGCCCATAAAAACTGAAAGGAGAAGTCCTCTTAGTAAGAGAGATTATTTAAACGTTGGGTTCTCATTTTGTTTACATTATCCCCTATTTAAAACTCACATTTCTTAACTGACAGTCAAAGAAGAATTGGCTTCATGAAAAAAAACTCCAACACTCTGGCTCCAGCTGGGTGGCGAAAACTGTTTCTGTAGTTCCCTAGCAGAAAAAAAAACCAAAACAAAACAATAAACCTCCAGCCAACATAAAAAAGCCACTTCACAAGTAAGCCACACCTCAAACAAGATTGGATAGTTAAGAATACAGGTAGGCATTATGGTTTTTATCTTCATATCTTTATGACCACAGAGAAACAAAGATGGAAATACTGTTTTTCCCAGTTCTTTTGATCACTACTGGGGATCTTTGCTGATTGTTTAACACATGTAAAATTGAGTTTTTATGAATGCCTCCAAAGTTTTTATGAGCTTTATTAAATGCATTATTATGCCTATGCAGATATTCCTAGATGGAAATACAGATACACGTTTAGACAAGATGTATCTACATCTAACTATGTATACACATTAGGTTATAAACTCAAGGTTTTACATCTAGCTACTCTGCCACCGGCCAAGGAGAAACTGCAGCTGTGCCTGCAGAGAAGTCAAAACATAGTTTACAGAAATGAAACTATCAATTCAAAACAAAGAGAACAATTGCTGATGAAGCCCCTTCCTCTAGGGTTAAGGACTGGATCTCTCTGAGCAGAGGAGAATTTCCTGTTTTCTCTGTTCAGTGGCACAGCAATGACATCAAGGTTTGCCCTTTTAATAACTATTTGCTGCATGGTCAATGATCAATTAAAGAATTGATCATCTCAAAGTAATTGCAAATGATACAATGAAGTCACAGATTGTGGAATATTTCCTATTTGCCATAATTTTGGTTTACTCAAATGTGGTAAATCTGCCTTAAGTTTTTCTCCAAAGCCAAATCAAACTCCCTTTTCCATTTGCATGAGGAACCAAAGCAGGTAGTTTTAAACTACAGAGCAGAACAGTAACAGTCACCCTCCACTTTCTCTGCTTCCTGCAGTAAACTCACTTGTTGCAGCAGAAAAACTATTTGCCCATCAACCCTCCCCCAAACTTTGCCTTGACCAGAACATTCAGCCATCCCCTGGAACAAAGGGGAGCAGAAGCCGAGAGGACAGGACACTGACCATCCAGTGCCAAGTAGGAAAGAAATAATGAACACCCCACATAGCACCCAAACAATAACTGCCAAGTCTTCCTTACTCCTGCTGTGTCCTTACGAACACAGCTTTCTTTGAAAACATCCAAGGCAATGCAGTAGTCACCATCTCACAGCATTCCTTTAATCACACTACCTCATGGCAGGTGAGTGCCTCTGGCCACCCACATCCCTGCCTGCAGCTACCGCAGGGCAACATGATGTGTTAGAGCCACCAGCGCAGCTGAACAGCATCTTGGGCCCTTCTCGCTGCATGCGAGGGGCCACAGGAAGGCGAGTGTGGGTGTCCCTCTGATGTCCAAGGACGAAGACTGGTGTGGCAGGGCTGACAAGTGCTTCCAGCTACAGGATTAACCTCTAGGTGTTGTGTTTTTTTAAGCAGCAGATTCCCTTCCTCACTATGTACCTCAGTGATCTTCCCATGTCACCACAGTCAGCAGAGATTTCACCTGAAACAGCCACAGCTGCCTCAGAGCACTGCCAAGCTCGGGGCTGTACGTAGCACCATCCGCTCCACAAAGCCTGCTCCCAGTCCGCCACCAGTCTCCCCTCCAAGCACTTAAAAGTTAGGACTCCTGTACACCTTCCCATCTGCAAGACTCACACCTGCAACAGTGCCAAACTGACTACAAAACAGCCTAAAATCATTACAAGAGAAGGGGCTGCATAGTGAATAAGCAAACAAAAAGGCCATAAAGACCAATACCTTCCAGTTGTTATTACTTAGGTGTTTTCTCTAAGGTTGATAAAAGAGTGTGTGCGTGGAGAGGGGGGGCAGGACAGCAGATAATATTAGACAGCACACCTTGGAGATTATCATTTTTTGTAATAAAAGCTGCCACCAGTTATTGCTATGCAAGTAACAGCACACCAAGTATACCAAGTATCTGCTAGTACTTGGGACGACTCCAGGCAAAACTCCAGAGGATGTGTCCTGAAGTCCCAAGATGATGTTAGGTCTTTGTCTTACACATAATGTAGACCCGAATTTACTCTGTTCAGCTGCAAAAACATCTTTAGAAAGCAGTGTAATGCCTGAGAAAACATCTTTTCTTATTAAAAAGACTGTGCATTTAAGTAATTAATTTTTTTCCTTGACATTCATTAAAAGAGAACAGTAGCCTCACACACAAAATTATAAACAGGCTGTGTCTGCAAAAACCATCACATACAAAAAACTCAACCCTGCAAAGACATCTCTCTGGAGAAGAGATAAGGGATCAAAACAAACAAAAATCCTAGGTTTCTTCCCCCCCCGTCTTGTTTTGCTAAGGAAGCCCTAAAGTCTCTATTGTGTTATCAGACAAACCCCATAAAAATATACAAGGTTACACCAAGCTTAGACTCAAAACGAATGTAAATCAGCATGCACAAGAGATGGGAATACAGACAGACCATTACTGAACTACTGAAACCCTTGTATTCAAAGGGTTTTCTTATTCATCCTCAGACAATTTGAGATTGTGCCTTCCCTGTTGCATGGAAAAGCAGCTTTTACAATTCAGGCAGCGACTTACAATACCTATACCAGGCTATGGAAATCAAATCTTGTTGAAGGAGAAAGATCCAGAAAGAGCAAAAACAAACTGACAGCTTATATGATGCTTGAAGACGTCTCCTGAACCACTCTATGATGTTACTCTGGAGCATCTCTTCACCATATAGAGTCCCCAGCAAAGGCAAAGATAAGTAAGATAAGATAGGATAAGTAAGATAAATACATTCAGGTTTGTAATTTCATATTTGTAGACTCGACAATGTAACTGAGCATCTTGTATGCACTGTTATCGCCTTGAATGGGTATTTAGTGAAGAAAACCTGACTTTTGCTGTTTTTTTAACTCCTACCTGATAAAGTTCTAATGCAGTTTTTATTGCTTTGCACAATAAAGGCACATGGGAATGCAGAGAGTGTTTTAAAATGGTCTCACTGGAGAAAGTAAACAATAAATAATTTGCCAGAAATCACACTTTTTATTCTGTTGTATTATACATATAGTGGAAATAATGCCTAAATTGAAATAGTTGAGATACAGTTTAACATGTACAACTTTTGGATTTTGTGGCTCTATCAAACTTGTTTATTTTACTGTACACACATATTTAGAAGAACCGGGAAAGGGGATTTTTACCCTCAGAGAGAGATTCTTCTGAATTATGAATTGCTTTGTGACATTAACACCTAGCAAGATGCATCTCAAGACTATTTATGCTGCAGCCTGCTAGAGCTCAGTGACAAGACGCACTGTATGCAACCTCTACATCACATCAGAAGCCAGTTACATCACTCACTGAGTGTTTGGTATTTGACATTTTGCTCTCTCCAGATTACCTGTGTCACATCATTTTTCATAGGCCATTAAGGAAATTCAAACAGCAAACAGACTTCTAAAATTTCCTACTTGTTTAGGCTATGGAAGTCACATTACATATACAAGAATAAGCCCTTATTTACACAGGAACTCAGGTTAGCAAATGAAAACCAACTCAGATGCTTCCAATTCTTCTTTCAGTCTAAGAGTCATTTATTCTCAGTTAGCTTAGGCTGGTTCCTCAACACCATGGAGCTCAGAGGATGCCAGGGGAATAAAGCTGTACCAAATGTTGGAATCCATGACATATGTGACTGTCAGTGTGTCACAAAAACCTGACTGATTTCTGATGAGAGAAGCCACAAAGCTGAAGCCTCACAAGACAAATCATTTAGAGAGTTCACTACTTTGATTTAGGTTAAATGGATTTATGATCTTAGAAATAGGACTAAGCTACTACAATTTGAGTAGCTGAGCATACATGCCCACTTTAGCCTACAGCAGAAGCCAGGTTAGGCACGCTTTTGGCTTATGAAAGTCAAATGATAAGAGATTTGAATGGAGAAAATCCAATGAAAGGAGATTTGTGGAGTCTACTTACTTTACTTCACCACTGGGACAAGAGTATTCCCAGCAGAAGCTGCAGACACTCAGTTATCAAAACTTTCTGTTGAAACATATCCTTGACCAGTGGTCTGCTGCAAGGTCCATCTCACCAGAGCACCAGACTGGTGTTCACACCACACCCACCGGGTGTCCACCAGGTGTCTGTGTGACCACACAGAAGTCTCCACGTGTGACAACAATGTGCATGGTGCGTCCTAGCACATGCCTGGCCACGTACCCAACACGTAACGGCCAGCTCTTAACGCATCTCTGATGATACAAAGGGGGACACGGCAACAACTCACAAGTGACTGCAGCAGGCTGGCCACCACTATAGTATTGGAAAGCTATCCTACTACAGCCGAAGTCTGAGTTACAGGTTTGCAGATCAGTCATATTACCCGACCCATTTGTTCAGGCCTGAATGCACTGTTAAAAGGCTCAGACACAGATGCTGGCCAGATACTCATTATCCAACTCACCCTAACCCAACAAAGCTGCTGCCCAGAGTCAAAAGCAAATAACAATTGTCTGGAGCTCAGTGTGTGCCCTGCACTCCCCAGTTTCTGCATGAAGGAAACAGCACAATACTGGATTCGGTAAGGCTTACTCTAACATGATATTAAAGATATAAATATCAGCTTGAGTTAGAGGAAAATGGGGAAGCAGGCATCTTCTGGAACAGTGAGAGAGTATTAGATGCCACAACTAACCACCACACTCTTGAATCTTGTTACCTATTTTAAGTCACAGGTACTACACCGATTCACAGTACGCAGACGATCTGCCCCATGTTATCAATGAACTCCCTGTGCCCCCCGAGCTCTACAAACCATTACCTCTGGCTTAACAGGAGTAAAATTTACCCACCTTCTTCCCATCAGGACTCCTGGATGAACGGCAACTGCTGCTAAAACCAAGCCTAACTGGAGAGAAGAAATACTTCAAGATTTTGAAGTATTCACCTAATCTCTAGCAAAAAGATTACTGCTGGTGAAGATGTTATAGTCGCTGCAGGCCAGAGATGCCTGCCCAAGCCCGGGGACATGGGCTCAGGAGCCCCCCAGGACCCCGGCGGCCACCATCTCTATGGGAAACAGAAGCGCCATGGCAACACAAGTAACGGAACACTGAATAGCCGCTCCCAGTGCTTGTCAGGACACCTCTTACCTGTTTGCTTAGCACCTGCTAACGCTTCAAGTACTCTCCCCTTTTGGGGGGGTCAAGTTTGAGAAATGCCATCAACCAAGTGGGAACTGCAAGCAAACCTGCAGATGTATCCCTACAGCCTACAACAGCTGGCTTCAAAGCAGTGGCTCAGTTTCATTTAGCAGCTCACTAAGAGCCACCGATGCAACAAACATCATCCCCTAGTAAAAAGCTTTTTCAGGAGAGCGGTACAATACCAAAACTTCCTATGTTTCACATATGGTCTTTTCCAAACACGCGAGCAATGTAACCCTTGGCCTAAGGACCTCACAAGTTAAAGAGCACCTGATACAGAAAGCTATACAAAACAGTAACCAACCTCTGAATTGGAAAAGCCTCAGAAAGCAGCTAGAGATCGGAGAACTATCCCGACTAATCACGTTATATGTTATGATCCTGGGTATAGTTCAGAATTACACAAACCAGAAAACGCAATCCCCCCTAACTTCTCAGGGGCTTACCCACATGGACTTTGTCTGAAAATCAAACAGAAGGTAGTGATATAAGAATGGCAAGTGCTCTTCACCATCACCTCTCAATAGATCCCAAGTCTTGCCTACTAACTCCTAAGAGACTTTAATTCTAAGACACTGGGGGGGGTGGGGAGGGGAAGAAAAAAAAAAAGAAAATAACATAGAGACATCTCATCTGAACACCTACTGACATGCCTATACACCTACCAGAATTAGTACAGGTTGTTGCTACCATCTTTATGCTAGATGAAGACAGAGGGTGAGGTAAGACTGAGAAGAGAATGGGTTTATCCCGAGTTTCAAAGTAAGTATTCCTTCCTTCTCCACAGCTTTCCCTTTGGAGTGAACAGGGTGAGTGATAAAAGGGCTTATCTGATGATATCCAATCGATAACCAATTTCAAAAGGAAAAACATAACTTTCATAGGTTAATTCAGCTTACGCCCCCAAATAAAGTCATGGAACAGAATTTCTAATCAAGACAAAGCTTGGCATATGACTCCTAACATTATCCATATGAGCAGAAGTTACTTTCACTTGAATGTTTATATAGCTTGGACAAGTTTGCAAACATGGCTGTGAAGAGAGAGTTGAAAAAACAGTGGTATTTCCTTATGTGTGCTCCTGGGCTCTTTCAGACCACTCTGAACTACTGGAGACCAGCCTCTTTGCCTTGCCAATCTTTTCCAAGCCAGCATACCTGCTCCCAGAGATGCAGAACTGTTCAGCAAAGAGGTTGTTGACAGTGCACGTTTGCCTGTGAATTGGGCACAGCAGAGCCACAGAATTACTATACCCACTGCTACTTCTATGCAACAACTTCTGAAAGAGAACAGCAAGAGCTCCCTGTTGCCCACGTGGGAACACATTAACCATGAAACAAGGACCTGCACAGTGGCAATGAAGTTACTGAGACCACGAAGGTGCCTGTGCACAGACACCTGAAGCATGGGAAGACAGGTCCTGAAAGTGCGTCAGTCGAATTCCAGTACACCTAACATGTTCATTTTAGTGTCCTCCCCAGTCTGAAATAGCTCTATAATCTTGGTACAGTACCTGACATTTATTTAGTACCACATATACAACATATTACCGCAATGAAAAGCTTCTGGGAACTATAAACAGGTAACTGTCAACCAGCATAAGGCAAATTTTAATTCCATTTAACCAATTCTCTTAATTCTCCAAGTGTTCCTCAAAAGGCATCCATCGCAAGCAACTGTAGATCATCAACATAATCTGTAGTCCAACACATTTTGCACTGAAAAAAATGTTTACCTAGAGCATGAAATGTTTAGTGCAAACAAAGGTTAATCATTTGATGATACCAGAATACCTGAATGTAATGATATTGCTTGTTTCCCTGAGCACCATTTCTTAAAAGTGCATTAAATGGGAAAGAAAAGAAACTGTTCTTTTATTTTCAGCCCCAATTCACCCAAGTTTCATCATTCCTTAGAAATATTCAGGAAAACTAGAAAAAGAAATTAAGCAAAACATTAAAGCCAAGTCTTCAGTAAGGCGGAGAGAAGCATACATCCAGCTTCTTGTAGCTACAGAGTGGGCAGTCAGAACAAGGCAAGTGAACATGACCATCTAAAAAGCAAGAGCTGAGCAGTCTAGGGAACCACAAAGCAGAGCAAAAATGGAAGGCAGTGAGGTGGAGGTAGAAAGGGAGACAAGGAGGTCCAGAAAAGACAAGCTGAAATACAAGTGTCAATCAGTCTTCAAAAGCCTTTGGGACTTCTCAAGTGTTTATTCAAATGAAGGTGTCTTCATGGTATGTCTTGCAACAGTCAACCTCTTCGGCATACACCTTCTGAAGGCTGCCGCAGCAGCTCTTATCAGCCAAGCACAATGCTGCAGTCTAGTATGACCTTCAAGTATCATAATTTCAATCTGAGTATACTGTACCTGCTATTGTTACAGGCAACTGGTAATATGCTTATAAGTGAGAGGAGGTGGGAAAACATCTTCCATTTGCATATATTCTTAACTCTTACTCATCACACATTTTAGTCTTTATCAATGAGCCACACAAATTTAGTGTCCGTTCACACAAGCTGCAGGAATTATTCAGCTAAGAAACAAAGGCAGAAAACAGAGGATGTTGAAAGAGTTCTTTGTACTAAAAGGAAGAAATCCTACTGCATTTTAAATCTTATGTGTGAACAATGTCCATGTCCTTCGCTTCAGCTCTGTTGAACATTGCAACTCACAACAGGTCTTTGCCAAACTGAGAGGTACGTTTGTGCATAATTGAGGTCACTGCTCTTTTCTCAGGGCCTGCGCAGGGGGATGTTTAACAGTCTTCACACTAGAACAGCTGAAAACGAAAATGCACCGAGTGAGCTCAGGGAAAAAGAAAGATAAGAAGAGGCCCTTTTGGTGTTGTTGCTCTCATATATCAAGATACTTATACTATTAATAAGGTAAGTAGAAGACACAATCTTACACAGAGAATGTCTTAAGACCAGAGGAGATTCCAGGTAAATGGTAGAGTCAACAATTGCATTTCAAATAAAAGTCATTATGAACTCTGTAGTTGAGTGTCTAACTCTGAAGCTTCAAGGACTTGCACTTGCAAGATTTTGGGTTTTTTTTTAAAAATAGAATCATCAGGGGGTTACTTTAATTAAAGTCAGGAATTTTAAAGTCAGGAATTTAAATGAACATAATTTTAAGAGCTGAACCTCCAAAACAGTCATTAGATAGCATGAAACCCATGAAAAAAAGAGCTGTTAATAGCAACATCTCTTTGAAGACTATTTTTATAAATTCTTATGTATGAAAAGGAATTCTGTCACAAATAGCTGATAACCACCACCACACCACCCCCCGGCATTCTTGTGCCAGGTATCAGCACACTCAATGTCTCTATCAACTAATCAAACTGCTAACACCATTGCTAAATAAACCTGTTACTACAATATAGGCACATCCCAGATGTTCTCTTGCTGTTTTTGAAATTTGAGGTAATAAGCAATAAAACAGTTTTGTTTATGATCCACAAGACAGTGTTGAGCAAATAAATTCTGTTACTGTATTTTATTAACATACTTGCTATTGAAGGATGAAAAAGGGAAAGCACAGCCAAGACAAGTAAGTGGGCATGAAATTCTAAGATTAGGAAAGAGCTGCTTTTTATTAATCTCAATGTCATTTAAAAGAAAATTACTAAAGCCATGAATTGTAAGGTATTTCCCATGTTATACCTTAAAAATACAAAGTTTGGCTTTATTCTCTGTTGGTGCATGTCATCTCTTATACCAGTGCAAAATGCTTCCCACCTGCATGGTAGAACAGCCTTCAAACTTCATACTGGGAAAAGAATTACAGAGATGTAGTGCAATAATGGTGGTTTTGGCCCTAAATATCAGGCAACTCATTTCTATCTGCAATATTCTTTTGTTAGTTCACTGAAAGGAAAATTTAGCAGGCTCAGTAGACTTTAAGCACAGAACATATGAATATACACAGTTTCTAATGTACACAGCGGGAGAAGGAAGGGAATCAAGCTTGCCCACCAATCCCGTCAATGTTATTTCAAATAAATCATAGCAAGCAAATTTCAGAAGACTGAAGCAATTCAGAAAACACAGCAACAATGAAATCCTTAATGAGGCATCTTAAACTAAAATGAAAATGGTAATTTTTCTATTTGCTTTATTAAAAAAATCCAATGCATCAAAAATGTTTATTTTCATTAGGCAACTATTTCTACTTCTTTGGATCTAATTAATTATTAGTTTGCAGTTACTAATTTATTCAGAGAAGTACAAGTCTGCCCTCTAGTGACTAAAATATGCAAATTGAGCAATATTAAAGCCTTTATCTTCCCCTCCCCCTCCCCCTTCGAGCATTAAAATACTTGAATCCTGATGTTTCCTGCTCGTGAGATTAAGGTGGGACAGACAGAAAAAACAGGTAAGAAGGCTGGGATTCACACCATAAAGATAAGTTGACCAGTGGGGTTTGTTAAACTTGTTCTCATCCAGAACAAAATTAAGCCAGCCTGATTTGGTTTTCTTTGGCACCATGAAAGCCACATGGTTTGCTAGAGGAAGGCAAACAAAAAAACCCCCTGAATCTTACAGGAAGGTCGTGGGCTGCACAGAATGCTGAAGACATGCAGACTGCTCCAGGTAAGACAGAGACAGTAAATGACACAAAAATAAAACAAAACCCAAACCAAACAAAAAACCCCAAACATACACACACAAAACCCCCACAAATAAACCCCACCAACCTGCAAGTGGGATTTGCTCTTTTTTAGGATCTGAAAGGAAACACCCAAATCCAAACACAAAAAAAGATCAGAGGAACTCGGTTTTCAAAGGGAGTGTATGTTTGATTTGAGGCTGAATTAATTGGGGAAAAGGAAATTATCTCTTCACAAATTATAACTATGTATTGCAAAAGCGAACATTTGGCATCCCTAAGTTACAGGTTAAGGCCAAGAACGTTAAAGCACTATTGGATGAATCATTTCTTCAGGTGTCCTGCAGGAGATTACTGAGGAAATGGTTCCTGAACCCTGATCCTCTTAAAGATCCTCCTCATGCGATGGAATACACTTGCAAGGCTGAAAAGCTACCCTGGGAATGGAAACAGAAACACCTCCACCCATGTTGCCAGATTAAACAGCTTTATAGCTTGCTGTGCGGTATTTGGGAAGTAGCCTTTCATACCTCCAAATCATATTCTATGTTCAACTCAGGCACACAGATATGGAAAGTTGGATGGTATGATTATTCCATTAGCATGTTGCAAATTCTTGAAATCCAGTGGTTTCTGCTTTCCTTCAGAGGAATAGATGACAAAGTTCATAGCTGCAGAGGAATGTCTGCAAACGTAATTCGTATGCATGGGAATTAAAAACCACAAAGTTTAAAGAGCATCCTTGTCCAACTTCATTAAAAACAAGGACACATCGGTAAGCAACCATTGCTCTTGGATGCCATTGTTTTTGTGTTGGGTTTGGGGGTTTTTTTTTCAATGGTTGGAATTGGCCCTGTGCTAGAATGAGACGGTTCAGCTGCCCACTGTATCACTATGACATTCAGAGTTTAGGATGATAATACAGTTTACAGGCCATATTCATTATTGCGCGGTGACCCATTTGTACTAAAATTATCTAGGCAGTTGAAACTGCCCTCCTCATCTGCTGAGGAAGGACCAGCACATATCAAAGGATGACACGCAAACTCCTGGCCTCCTGAGGGTTGTCAGACATCGGAATAGGCTGCCCAGGGAAGTGGTTGAGTCACCATCCCTGGATGTATTCAAAAAGCGCTTAGACAAGGTACTCCAGAACATGGTTTAGTGGGCATGGATGATGGTTGGACTCGATGATCTTGAAGGTCTTTCCCAACCTAAATGATTCTATGATTCTATAGTAAAGTGTCAGGCACAAAGCAAACTCCCTCGCCAGCATTTGATGGAACCATGAAGATATTCAGAGAAAAACACTGGGAAGGGCTCAGATTTCACTTCTATAACCTCAGCACCTGGGGAGGGAATTTTCAAGCCTCCTACTTAGTATGCAATATACAAAATTATATAAAGTTATTTACTAGATACATGTTTTTTATATTTTATATATATACACACACATATAACCTGAAAAAACAAGTGACTGCAAAAGAAGGAAGTTTAAGTTTTCTGCAAAATTTGTTATACTGCTACTTTATACTCCACAAGACACTTTTTTTTTTTTTGTTAAATTGTCCAGTCCTATGTGGAACTGCAACCTACATGTTATTTAATAAATAAATAAATAATAAATACAATGATGTCTCATTAATTCTGCAAACTGTAGTAACGAGGGACATTTCAACTCCAGCGCAGACACGTGTACCCCTTTATTATTCTGAACAATACTAATTTCAAAATCTCATCTGGATTTCTTTAATTACATACATTTTAACTGGACTGTCTCAAATTAAAAACTTTGCACTATCAAACTGCTGTTTACTATACAAAATGGAGAAAGTGTATGTGCACAAAATTACATTAGGAATAAATATCCTTTCCCTATGTACACACTCCTAAAGTAGCAATGCGCAACTGACATTTTCTGACTCGGCAGATAATCTCCCTGTCAGCGCTCACTTTAACGACAGAAAGAGTTTTATTAGTTCTTAGTCCTATTACCACCACGGAGCCAACAGAACAACAAGCGGATAAACAGATCGCAGCCTCAGCTCTGCGTCACCAAAGCCACCCGCCAGGTTTTGTCTGCAAGACCAGTTTCTGTGCATGTGACCCGTCTCCCTTTCTCCCACACTCAGCCCGACAGGATAGCAGAGCTGCCAGGCAAGGCAGAATCAGGCCTAGAATTAACTTTATCAAGCACAGTAAAACCCCAGGAAGAACCCAGTTAACTCCGCCACCCCAAGCCGAGTTGAGCAGCAGGACAAACAATGCGCATTCCTATCATTCTTCCAGCTTTTGCATTCAGCAGATTTGTCACAGAAACCCTACAACTAGCCTGCAGCCTAACAAGCCTTTTTCATATGATAACGCTGAATTTACCGGGAACTCCTGAGCACTCTCTTCCATCTCCTACTGGCATGCTTCCCGAGTTAGTCCACACACCAGCCACCTTCAAGCCACATTTCCAGTTTTGCAGAAGCGTTTCAGTGGAATGGACAGACGGACAGGCAGGTGTGCAAAATCGCTGCAGCACTCCTACGTCTGGAACTATAACCACGCCATTTGAGACGCTGAAGCTACTGTGACTCTAGATGGTTAGTGCTTGGGAGTACAATTTATCTTTCGAGGCTCATTTGTGCTATGTTCAGCTCAACAGGATCCTTATCCTTATTCAATTCTCTTTTAATGCTGACAATAAATTGGAAAAGCATGAATATGCCCTCATAATAGAAAGAAAGAAATAAAATTAATGATAAAATCTTCTCCATTGTTTTGTTTTTAAATCATCTGACAGACTTTAGTATTAAAAAATTAGAGCTCTTTTACAAGAGACTGGAAAACAGTACAGTGAAGAGAAAAATTATGACTAGTAATTCTTCTTAATCCTACAGAACACTATCAAATACTGAATGATGATGCATGAGGGAAAACAAAGGAAGTATCAAAGAAATTTTGTTAAATTCTCTCACTCAACAAAATCTTGAAGCACCCCCCCCAACACCAAACCAAAAAACCCCCACCCCAAAAACCACAGTGCAGCAAAATACTCAACACTAAAATACCTTTTCCTACATTGCAGCTGTCAGTTTCAAACATCAGCTAGAGTGGCTACTTCTGTTTTCACACTTTGTGATCAACCAAATTATAAAACACAGTCTAAATAATGGGCCCAGATATTAAAAATATCTATATACACACACCTGCAATTTAGCATTAAGAAATTATTTTGCCCCCAACATGCTGTTCCAGCATCAGCCAACAGCTTTGCAGTCTCTTATTTCCTGGTGTACAAAAATAAATAACATCTCAGAAGTGTTGGCCTAACAGTTATCTTCAAGTTTTATTGGATAGACTTCCCACAGAAGCCCTAAAGTAGAAAAAAAATGTAAAAAAATTAGATGCTAGGCGCTCTGAGAATCTGGAAAAGCACACAAGTACGTATCAAATAAATTGCAGGAAAAATATTTTTCCTAGTTAGTTTAGACAAGACTTTTTTTTCACAAGCTCTACATTTACCCACGTTGGTGTGTATATTTAGAAGACCGTGTGCATACCCTATATCAGGCTTTCTATTAAAGCCAGTAGCTATACACACTGAGAGCAGCAGGATTAACCCACGTACAAAAAGGTTACTATCAAGGTAGAATGGCAGGAAAAGAAAATTATCCTTTTCCAAACCTATCTGATGTGTTTGTATCCATAGAAATTTTCAGTGTATCAGCTCTGACAGAGCAAATGGTCTTTACTAAAGAACACCACCCAAGTAAGATTTCTAACCCAAACTAATATGAAGGAAAGCAGGAACTCTCACAGTGAGGCTGCTTTCTTCACAACCCTCTCCAGTCCAATTTTGTCTCAAAATGGGAGGTACTGCATTTAAATTGAGGAAATAAAGATATTCTAAGTATGATTACAAGTCCACAAAGATGTATTTAAAAACAGTCTTACATGAGTTTTAGAACAAAGCTGGTTTTTTAAAAGGTAAAAAGTAATCCTAGTTGCTTTTGCTGTTTCATCTCAAGAATACAACACTATACCACGGTACCAAGTTTTACACACAGATTACACAAACTTGCTATAAATGTATAGATTTGAGATGCTCTGCGATCTTTGATAATTTTCATCCAAGTGTGCCTTCAGTTACATTTTCAGTCCTTTTCTTCCTCTTCAGGTCCATGGAAATCACACAGAAGAGGCAATAGCTCAACTTTCGAGTCAGCCCTCACATAAATTTGGGTGCAATAAAAAGGAGGTGTGCTGGGATGGGAGCATCATCTTACTGTGGATTGAGTGGAGCTTTGCTGGCAAGAAGCCAGGTGGCCCATATGTCTACGTAGGGCCTCATGGCTTTTCCAAAAGCTTTTCCTATTTAGATCCATGAAAATGGACCTGTTTGGATGCTGGTCAGTGATGGCGCCCGCCCCTTTGAGGAGCCAGCTGTATGAGGAAAACCTTCCTACACAGGAATCCTCAAGGAAGTGTACTCTATCGGTAGGCACCACTCCGCAGTCTTTTCCAAATTCTGGATCTTAATTAGGGAAGTTTGTTATGTTTAGTGCTGCAGGTCGTAATGGGCTTTTCCTGTAAAAATCGAGAGGCCATGTGAGCCTGGACAGTGCTGGAGGTGTTGAGAAGGCTCTACTCCAGTATCTGTATCTAGCTGGCACCCCAGGACATCCATCCTATTCCAGCTTTCTGGAAAACAGGGACACCACCAGTTAACTCCTCTGTGAAGAGTCCCAGTAATGCAGTAATAAGGAGTATTAGGTGTCAGCTAGGGACTATTATTCTCCATTGCCAAATCACATATTTGTTCCTGTACTATACAAAAGAAAGCAGCTTTAAATTCACTGCAGGAGTAGCCTTTTATGATGTAACAAATTCAATGATGATCAGTTACCCAAAATTAGTTTCACTGTAACGTGGTGTACTGGTCAGTTACAAATCACTTGAAAAACAATTCAAACTTAAAGGATGAAAATGAAAAAAAAATCCACGATTTTTTTTTTTTTTAAGAAATGCTGATGTCTTGCATCCTTAACTGCTTTGTGCAACCACTCAGGAGATACAAGTATTTATTTTAATATGTAATTACAGAAAGCACCTATATAAGTAATTTCTCCCCTCCTCACAAAAGGCATTTACAGATACCACAGAGCTGTTTCTTAAACATTATTAACTGGAAGGGTGACAGAGAACTGAAGCAACCTGAGTGGGCTGAAGGACAAAGTTTTTTTCCCCTCCATCAATACCACACACAGACCAACTCAACCACTGTCACCCATCAGTCCTGCACCTCTTCCTTAGCATGAGTTCCAACTCTGTGAGCATTCCCAGCATATTAAAGAAAACCACCCAGGATAATCATGACCGCCTTGGGAGATTGATGCAGTGGCTGGTCACGACCCTGACAACAATTTCAGTAATTACTGTATTTTTATTAAGAGTTTCAGAAAAGCTACTTTTTAAAGTCTTTGAGGCAGTACCTTTATCTCAGTTTCTTTACTGTTCAGTAAAGATTTCATTATTCTGAAACAAACTACTTAGGACAGGATGCTGTTGTCCAAAACCAGGCCTTCAGTGCCTGTGAGCACATGAGAAGTGCTGGAGTAGCCAAGACCTTCCCAGGGCCTGGCAGATAGGCCAGCGGACCCCCAGAAGATGCCCACCCTTCTGGAGCAGTAGCTGGAGGCCGGGCAGACCATCTGGATTGCCAGTCAATATCCTGGGGGCAGGAAAACGACCACCACCCTTCGCAGCAGTGCATTTACACCCTGCTTCCCCGTTCTTTGGTCACCAACTTGCGAGCGCTTACATTTGGGCTCCATTTCAAATACACAAGTCATCCCTGAGGTCAACAGAAGGGAGATTTGGTGGAAAACTTATGCCTAAGTGTAAATATTCTCAAGATCAAGATTTAAGAGCTGTGGCCTTTGAGCCTTCACTCACTGCAGCACTCCTGTTATCAAAGTTTCACAAGGTCAAGATGGGCTGCACACAGAAGTCCCTGTCATACAAGCTAAAATTTTTTTGTAGAATCTTAAAGCAGAAGGTACAAACCAATAATAATAACAATTAGTAGTAGTATTATAAAAAGGATAAAGACCATGGGATGAAGAACAGGTTCATTTTGTCTTGGAAAAAAAAAAAGTAATCAGGAGAACCAATTCTTTGTTCTGCCACATCCTCTTATTTGAGGGCAGAAAGGTAGGGTAAAGTGGCTATAAAAATCCCGATTTCACAGAGGCTGCCCCAGAAGAGGAGAGTCATAGGGGAGCACAGTGCACTCAACTATCACACCTTGGTGCATAGCCAAGAGATATGCAGAAGCCAAAACACAGCATGCTAGGAGTTGCCTAAAGGCAACTCGGAACAGGGACGAGCTCCCAAGTAGTTCCAAAAATGCATCAGGAGAAACTACCTTTGCTCTACAAGCTACTCCAGGGCCAGGCACAGGCAGCAAACTGCACAGCTGGGCAAGCTGTTATCACTGTAGTTAAAATGGGAACTGATTAATTTTCCTTTAGACGTACATATATGAAACTTTCACTTAAGGAGATGAGCCTGCACATTAACACCAGACTTAGCCATGAAAGGTCTTTGGTGATTTTACACTGAAGAACAGTATTTCTGTCTTAAGATGACGTGGTAACGCTCAAATCCTTTTCCTAACAGCACATTTTGAAGTTACAGCATGTTCTGAGGACATCGCATGGCGATGCACTTTTATCATTTCATAATTAACTGTAATTACTATACAGTCATTTCCAGACTTAAATGTAGTTAACCATTAACCTGTATTTGTAGACTGTATTTGCTGAACAGCATGGTATGTTCCTTCACTCCCCAACGCTATGTAATCGTGCAGTTATAGACCTTATCAGAGTGGTCAACTAAAACAGTTCTTGTGGGGGTTGGAGGAAAGGCCACAGATATCTAGTTATTATTTAAATATTTTTTTAATAAAAAATGCCATTTTTTAATAAAACTTTGTCAGGAAACAAAAATAAATTAACATGGGACTGCTAATTTTCATGCCTTCTGGACAAACCCCCTCAAACCTCCAGTTCCAGTCCTTGTGCCTATACCAGCATAGGAAAAAGTGGCATCAAGACAACTCTTCAAGCTTCCAGCTGGAGTTCCTTACTATGCCTGATCTGTATATGTACATGTCTATTAGAAAAAAAAAAAAAAAATATACTTTGAGTCTCCAACATAGTGTAATTTAGTTGTTTTTTCCATAATAATGAATGTATTATTAACATATTTGTAAAGCATTTGCAGTATTCAGCTGTTGTGAAAAAATAATACAACAATACAGTATAAAGAACACTCTTCAGTATTTATTACCCATTTTAGCAGTGTGGATAGTCAACAACAAAACGCCAAGGATTACTGCAGAACTGTTGTATACACGAAATTATGCATATTTATTCTAGGGTTGGGGTTTTTTGTTGTTTGGGTTTGTTGGAGGGCTTTTTTGTTTTGTTTTGTTTTTAAATGAGTAACAGTTAACAGGTTTGTGCAATCACATCTACGGAACTTGCTCTGTATTCTATCACAAACTGAGGTATTACAGACCTCCACCAACTTTAAAGAAAAGTACTTGATGCAGAAATATACCACAAGATAAACTGAGGTAACTTGTCAATCACACAGATGTAATGGCTACTATATTCAAATAAATATCAAGTACTGTATCTGAAGTCTGTTTTGCTGCTCCTTTACATTTGAGAGGGAGTAACAGAAACGATTTAGAAATTCAGAATACGTATCAACTAGTTACCATCAGGACTCCACGTCCACACGGGATCTGCTGCAGCCCATCTCAGGCTGTAAAAGCCCTGCTACAAACAGTTCATCTCTTCGGAAACTCAATCTACAACTTTCAACTGCTTGAAAAAGACTCCCGGCTGCCTGCTTGGCCAGTGTGAGGTGTTACTTCGAGGTGTCTAGCACCACCTTACACAGAGTTTCTGCTGCAACCTCATTTAGGGAACCAAGCTTTATTAAATAAACACGGATTCTTTATCCTCCTTACTGCACATGCAAAAAGCAAATGTGTCATCTTGTCCAGCATGATGCATTGGCACAACCCGTTAAGTAGATTGTTTAGTTGCAAATTACCTGGAAATACTATGCTGGAAAGGAGACAGACTGAGATTATGACTGACTTCAAAGGATTCTCAATAAACCAGTGAAATTAGCACTAGTATCATCCTAAAATGAGGCATTAGTACTAGCCACTGCTATTTAAGTATTTCAGCACTCTTTTCCCACAGGTTTCCTGTTCTGAAGGCCAGGAAGGGTAAAGAAGATGGTAGGAGTTTGGTCACTCTGGTTGGGGAGGACTTCTCTTGCACCGTAGGGTGGCCTAGGCAGTTGCCACACAATGCACTGCAACAGGCTTTTATACCAAATCCAATTCTCAGCAGTACAAAAAGCATTCATCTTAAAGCAGCTTTGGGAGGATGAGGAAATCTAATCCTAGAGGGAACCCCCGTGCCCATGTACAATAGAAATCCCACCCACACCAAAACAATTTTCTGGATGCACATCAAAGAACATACCCTCTTCAGAACGAACACTAAATATACCCCTCTCAGAACTGTGTCAGTATTGGCAGTAGGAAACGAAACCTGACTTCTAAAACTGATGCTGGGAAAGATGCCAGTTGTCAGAAACTTCATGAAAGCCCAAGTGCAATGTTACCTGCACTTCAGCCAATAGTAATACAAGTACAGACCTTTGCAAAATACAAGGTTAAGGCATGCAAATATCCCGGATTTTTGCAGGACCAATTAAAAGTTTTAGGAGCTCTTGTTTTAAGACACATTCAGTTTACAGTTATCTAACCCAATACATAAATGAAAAGGCAAACTTCTTCAAAGACATCTGCAAATAGTCCTCAACAGGATTTAAAGTTCACAATTAAATCTTACTTCACAGTTAAATGCTTGTATTTGAGTGGAAAACTGTTGCAAGTGGGTAAGAAATATCTGAAGCTTTACTTCTTAATCCTAAATCCAGTAACTTGTTGAAGTAAAACTGCTGTAAAACCTTGTCTCAAACAAAATTCTCCTTTTCATTCAAAGAAGTTTCTCAGACTCTGAAGGAGTTTGTTTTGTGGTTTGGGTTTTTTTCTAAATAAACACAATGAAACCCTCATTATCTGTCTCAGCCTGACCATTCTCTGTACTCCCTTCCCTGGGTCTCCGCACAACAAGACATAACATTACCAAATACGCCAGTTGACCGTTCTGAAAATTTACTGTGTTAAGGGTTGGAACAAAGAATTATCAAAGGGACTGGCTATTCTATCACCACATGATAGTCGATGAACAAGGAAGAAGCAGAAAGGCAGGCAGGCAAGCACAGAGAGTCCTGCAAGCTAGAGAGATCTGCAGAGGGATGACGGCACCTTGCTCAGCCTTTTCCCTGCTGCTGTCGGTACTGCTACTTGATTCAATTCAGCCACTTGAGAGAGGAAGTTGAACATAAAATATACCACCGTCACTTGTGCTCCTGACTGCTGCAGCAGCCCAGCTAATTCCTGAAGTGCCAGGTGCCCTCACAGTTGATAACCTGTACACATCCCAGCATGTCACTCGGGGCCCAAGAGAACGCGAAGAGGGACCAGGCAGAGGCTGGGGGAGATAGGACCAGCACACATGCACACACATGAATGCCTCTCCCTTTGGATAGTTCTAAATAAAATTAAGCCGCTCATGTCATTTCCACTGCCAGATTAGGTCAAGCATGGTAAATTTCCAATTCAGCTCATTCACCTCACTTTGATCCATGCTACATGCTGCCTTCTATTCATATCCACAACCATCACTGACAGCAGCAGGAAAAGCATAAATCCAACAATAAAACACTTTCAGGAGTGATAAGTTAATGGGAACTACAGGATTAGGAGTTTTTTTCTTTAATTTTTAAAAATTTTACTAGTCTGATATTAACATGCTGCAGTGTAATTACTACTAATAATTTTATTTCTCTTGCCGCACATAAGAGATTAGAGCACTGAATTCAGCCAAACCAAGTAAGTTTAAATAGATGGTCATCAGCTTCCTCCCTAGCCTTGCCCCTGAACCTTCCTGCTTGACCTTTCAATTAAGCAAGGCAAGGGATCTCCTTAGAACTATGGCTTTCAAGTAAATAGATAAAAACATGGAAGTCTCAGAAAGCAAGTTAAACAGAACATGCAGTTTAACAAATGAAATAATGAAGCACCAGCAAGGATGGAAATTATTTAAGCAAATACCCAAAACCAGTTTCCTTATTTCAATAATTCTCATCAGTTTTATCATACTCATCAGTTTTATCATTTACAAAACATTAGTCTATTTTAAATTATGGGTCATGCAGTTTCCCTTTAGACCAGTATGAAATTGCTATAGCATGGCTTCTAAACTTACAAATCCTAAAGTATGGGGTCTTGGGGCAGAAAAGAAGGTAGGGAGGAAGGGAAGGATGCCTATGCATGTATATCAAAGTATGCATATTTTGAAAGTGAGAGAGTGACCAAGAGATAGGGGATGTTTCCATACATATGAAGAACTGTATGTATTACATACACATTCTACATGCATAAATAGAAAGTAACTGAAAATCCCATATAACAGCTGCTTTTGTATGTCTTTGTGACACATCCAAAGAACTAAACCCCAACATAACTGCTGGGTAAACATAACCCTCGAAAGGGACATAGGTTTGGGTTAAGAAAATTCTAGTCCTGGTTTGCAAAGACTCCATCCACAATTGCATTTTTGGAAGCTAATTCAGAAGGGGGTTTGGACTTATCAACAGGTCTTATGTATTTAAGAGAGAAAAGGGAAAACTTTAGCTGAAGAAACTTCCAAACATGATAGAAATGGAAAGGCCGGTAGACTTGACCCTTAGTTAAAAAGTAGATATATACTCTTAATGTGTATTAAGTTTAAAAACAGGACTAGTGCTGTGCTTACAATGAACACTGAAGCACTCAAGCATTACAACTTCAAAGAATAATATAAAATCTTCACAGATCAAGCCATAGTTCAGGGCCAAGTCTCATCTCCATGGGATTCTTGGCCGACAAAAACAATTTTGAAAAAACAGTATCATCAGCCACGTGCACTGTTGTTTTATCCAGCACATCCTTTGCAGCAGGAACTGGTCATATTTAATGGCAACTAATGATTCATTATTACACCTCAGAAATAAAAATGGATGTCAGAGAAACAGATGGAGCAACAATGGTACCGCCTCATCATCTAATTACCTTGATAAAGTGACTATATACTTAGCACAGACATTGGCAAATACATGCTTATGGAACTGAAGCAACATTTACGCTATCTCTAAATGACAGGAAGACTACTTAATCCTGAGAATCGTAGGGTGAGTGGACCCTCTGAGCATGCAGTAAAATCTGTAAGGAGTTTGTGGAAACTCTGCCTGGGCCTTAATTTCAATATAGTAGTCTCTTCAAATTTTTTCCAGCCTAACGGGATTCATCCATCCACAAGACGCAAAGAAGAGGCAAAGATAGCATTATGTTCCTGCTGGTTTGGGTGGGGTTTTTGTGGGTTTTCTTTTTTTGAAAGCTTGCAGAATAAGAGTTCTAACAGCAGAGCTCGACATAAAACCAGGCATCACTTGTAGTCTAGTCAACAAGTAGTACAACTTGTAAAATTAGCTCCTTCACGTGTTCATTGCCTCAATAAATCCACCCTGACTTTAAGGAGGTCTGGACCCTTGTCTTGCAAGTGCTTTCAAAGTACCCATCAACAAACCTCACACATTAGTGACTTCTAGAGGTTTATTATCCTGTAACTACTTCAACTCAAACTAAAAACCATGTTAACACTTCCTTCAGTTGTGAGATACATAACCTGTTTATTTTGGTGCATCTCATTCAGTATGGACCAAGAACAGTCCTCTCTTTCCCGTACCAGCTCTTCACCTCCACTGCTTTTTTCAGCTCCGAGTTTACCTACCAGCAGGCTGAAGGAGTCATCTAGTGGCCACAGATAATTCCTGCAGCCTCACCAGCTCCTGCGGTCCAGCTGTCAGGGCAAGACACAAGATTTCTGAACCCTTAAAGCACACGCAGCACTAACAAGAGTCTGCTGGCAGGGCTTCAGCTGAAGGTCCAGTATCTGAACCGTGATACAGTCCTAGCAACCATGTTCATGATGTTCCATGTTCATGGTCCCTATCACGCCCTAAGTGTTAGTTTCCCACTTCTGGCCCACGGCAAGGCCAAATTCAAGTTCTGTCCTTCCCAAACATGCCCGGGAGTAGACATGGCTGTGTTGTTTCTAACCCATACATAGCTCACTGTTCCTCTTCAGGGGCAGGCAAACAGATTTTCTGAGTAACATCGCTACACATGCAAAGCACCAGTTCAGGTAACCGTCCTGCCTACCAATTAAAAAGCAAAGCAGCAGCACAGCAAGCTAACTGATCTTACTCAGTTCCCGTCCCTCCTCTACCACAAACTCACTGCGTAGGTTTGGACAGAGCACCTAAGTATTTAGGCAAGGTATTTCAGTCATGGAAGAACCATTTGCCTAATAACATGCAAAACTCACTAAGAACTGTAATATGTTAAACGGGTATTCAAAGCATGATTTAAAATAACACTTTGATAAACAGTTATTAATATCTATAAAAATCTTATTAAGCTTCATAAAAATATGTAATGCTTTATCAGTCCTCTGTTCAACACCTCCAGTCAGGTAAGCTCCAGAAATTTAAGGCAGTATTAATTTTATTGGAAAACCACAAATATTCATCCCTCAGATGAATGCTCATTTCAACTATATTAGAAATAAAAAAGTGAAAAATCAGTACTGATTTTTTACATACACACCTTAGTTTGAAACAAACTCAGATTCTGAACAATTTTTGTTACTCTTGTGTTAATTTGTGTCATCTGTTGAGTGACTGAACTGCAGGCACCTGACCAAAGAGCAAGATTGTCTTAAGTTTCTTTTTGTTTCTGGAAATCACTTTGCTGCAACAGTAATGCCAGGCTCTGGAAGAAAGTGTTGCTACTCTTCCTTCACAGAGTAGAGATTGCTATTTACATCTTTTCTTTTTAAATGCCTGCACTCTTGCTCAGAGATGATTCTAATGCAGTGAGCATCAGGTGTTAAATATCCCCCCCCCCCCAATTTTCTAACGCACACACACTACCTATGCGGTTTAACATCTCATAACTTAATCTTGGCAGCAGTAGCCCCCCCCCCCGAAATCAGGAACTGTAAGTTCTTCAGACCTCTCATGGATGCACCAAAAGACTTCCTTAAATTCATACTCAACCTCCCTGTGACTCAGAGCATCTATCTGCCTAAATCACCTCTGTCAGAAAGGTGTCACCTAGCTTTCTTCATCAATCCTATAAATCACTTGGGTAATTCAAGTGAAAAGTGCTGTAAAAGTGCAAATTATCATTATGGTATTGTTAAGGAGCTCTGACCTATTTCAAGCTGCACTTGAAGGTGGAAAACGGTGGTACCACAACTATACCAGCAGGTGAAAAAAAGAAAAATAAGCCTTAATGTCGGAATTAAATAGAGAAGGTTCCTTCAAAGTGGCATGGTATGAGCAGCAGCTAAGTAATCTTTAAAGCTACTATTTAGCTCAGCTGCCCTCTGATCTCAGCAGACACCACCTCCACCTTGCTCATTCACAGGTCTAAAAAATTAAGTGTTGGTCAGATCTGCCTTACATGGAGGACCTGGAGAAAGACTGGCTCTAAAACACATTTATTTCTGTAAGGTAGGGGAGACCTTATCCCTTTAGGTCAGAAAACCACCAAGACCTGTCTTCTTGCCACTCACTGCTCAGAGGCCCGGTCACAGAGGTGTCTGGAAGTTAGAAAACAGTTCTGCAGCACTCCAAGGTTTGCACAAGCACACACTAGATCTGTTTTTCTGGTTTTTCAATAGGTCTAATTTGTATTGTCAATAAAAATAATATTGATATTCTGCAGTCTTAACTGGCTGTCCTGGTTTCAGCTGGAATAAAGTTAATCTTCTTCTTAGTAGCTGGTATAGTGCTGCGTTTTGGATTTAGGATGAGAATAATGTTGATAACACACTGATGTTTTAGCTGTTGCTAAGCAGTGTTTATACTAATTCAAGGACTTACCAGCTTCTCATACTGCCCTCCCAGCAGAGGCTGGGGGTGCACAAGAAACTGGGAGGGGACACAGGACAGCTGACTGAAACAAGCCAAAGCGGTATTCCTTACCATATGACATCATGCCCAGTATATAAACTGGGGTGAGTTGGTCAGGGGGCACCTCAACTTGGGGATTGGCTGAGTATCGGTCAGTTGGTGGTCAGCAATTGTATTGTGCATCACTTGTTTTGTATATTCTATTATTATTTTCCCTTCCTTTTCTGTCCTATTAAACCGTCTTCATCTCAACACACAAGTTTTACTATTTTTTTTGATTCTATCCCCCATCCCAGTGCAGCAGGGGGGGAGTGCGTGAGCAGCTGTGTGGTGCTTAGTTGCCAGCTGGGGTTAAACCACGACACTGGCCCACATCATATGAAGGGCAAGGACACTCTTAAGACTTTCACACAAATTTAACTCACTCTAATTTTATTTCTTTATTTTATTTATGTATTTTACATGTAAGATCCTCTTTGGAAAGAGCAATGAAAGAGTGGGTTCGCTACTGGTCTAAAACAGCATGCCAAAAAATTTCTCTGATGAGACAAATAGTAGACAATAGTAGAAGTCTACTGATGTATACCATGTTAGGCCAAGTCACATTGCCCTGTCTCACATCATGCTCTCCGTGAACTGCAAAGAGTGAATGAGGAACAGTAACAGTCATTCAAGCCCACTCTGTCCTGCTATTACAAGAAAGATGCACACCATTTTTATTACACACATATACATACACACATAGACATATGCGTTTATGTATCTATACATACTTTTTTGCAGGTACATGCAAGATAAAAAACAAACACCACACAGTAGGCTAGTTTGCAAAGTATCCAGGCAGAAGAAAAATAGTGGCAGACTGGAATAAAAAGACAAATTGCAAAATACCACAGCCACTCTTAAAATATCTACCTCCCTTTGTGCATTGAAAGTAAAATGTGAAGCTCCTTCTGGAGCTTCTACTGCTTCTTAATATGCATATCAGCCAAAGCATGGCTGTACTTTTGTTAGTGCTGCAAACACCTGGGTTGACATACTTCCTTTTGATAAAAGGTTTATTATATTGATCAGGCTTTTATCATCTCAAAAGACAGACATAATTTGTCTTTCCTAAAGGTCTTACCACACACTACCTGGGAACTTTGGTTAGCTGGGTAGCTGCTCCCCCCTCCAAGATGTTTCACAAAGGGAGCATATTATACTCATCTTCCAGAGATGGCACAATTTTCCAGAATTATTTCCAGGTATAGTTCAAGGAGGCTGACCATCTTAAAACAAACACATTACTGACTGAAGCCTGAAGATCTCAAGACAGTCTCTCTTTGCACCTTAACTACTCAGCAGAAATCTGCTAAACAATATCAGTCAACTGAAGATGCCTTTCTCTAAGGGCCCTGCCCTCCTATCACTCCTCAGCTTCCTGACCTGCAGGACAAGCTGAAATACCTCTCTCAGAACTGCCAGGAGCAAAGGATTTATCGGCTTTTACATACATTTGTCAACTAATACTGCAGGAAATTTAATCAGAAGCAACAGTGTAAATTGCTGGTAATATTTAAAATACATTCACTTATTCTGAAAGCTCAGCCAGAAAGTACCTCTTTTTCCTCTGCCTAACCACCATTTTACCAACGCAGCAATCTGGATTCCTTGTCTCACTAGAGGTCCACCAGAGAGCAGATGTCCCCTACCTGCAGTGAACATTTCCAGGTGGAGATTCAGAATTCACAGAGCAGAGACGCCAAGTCAGACATTCAGTGAAAGCCCAGCATCTAATTCAGAAAGCCTCTACCACATTCCTGTGATCATTTTGAATAAACCATGAACACCACCACAGATGGGAAGACCTCAGTTGTGTTGTTAGAATATGTCATAGTCTTTTCAAATGGGGCCTGGCTAGCTGGCTGCCTTCTTGCAGCCTTGAAGGGGGAGGAAATAGCTTAAATCTAGTAACTCTTTATTGGCCCTGACTAACAAGAACCTGCTTCTTCAGTGAGTTCCACCAACACGGGAGTTATTACTGCTGACTGAGATTTTGCCAATGTGCAGAGGCCCACATGGAATTTGCTTGCAGTTTTACCCAAGAAACTTCCAAGTGTTTACACACCTGATTGCTACTTCTGAGTTACTCCATACATTAACAAGCTTCAAGGGGCACCATGGGTCACAAAAAGAAAGTAACTTAGACAAGTATGGAACACTTACAGCCACATTACCATAATTTTAAACTTAAAAAACATACATTCTTGTAGCCAGCTGGGAACAGGAAAACTCAAATTATTTTCACTTCTCCTACAGTTTCACTTTTGAATTAGTTTGGAAACAAATATTTTACTTGAACATCTGCATAAAGGTGCCCCTTCAGTTTGAAAGTATTTTAACCTCCCGATATCATAAAACCACTTTACCGTACAGTAGTGATCTAACAGATAAAAGGGGAGGGATCCATTTTGAGTAGCTTTACTCTGCAGTGGATCCTGCTCATCTTCAGTTGAAATGCACAAGTTTTTCTGGTAGCACCTTTTGGAGTTGCTTTTGGGGGGTGGGTGGAAAGTCTCCTGTGAAGCATTAGCCCTTATTACAAAAAACATGTCCCACCACACTCAAATTTCACATCTGAAAAATCCCAGATGCTGCCAGGGTTTCAACTCAGGTTAGCTAGCCACCAGGGAAGACTACGACCCGAGGCAGTACACCACACCAGCTCCCTGCACCCTCCCTCCACAGCCGTGACAGCACTTCCCAGTGAAGCTCTCCCAGTATCATCCCGGACAGAAGGCCGTGGAGAACGCTGCAGCCATTACACCATGTCCATGCAGAGGGTGGACACAACACTCAGAAGGTGCTGCAACAGGGGCAGTGACTCCATGTCCTCACCAACAGACGCTGTCTACTTCCAGAACTATGGTTATGGTCCAGCTGCATCAGCTGTGGAGGTGTTAGGTCCCTTGTATTTTGCTGTAATTTGCCTAACAAAGAAAGCATTACTCTTGTGATTTACTCTCATTAACTAGCTTCTCCAATTACAGAAAGAGGAAGGAGACTTATTTTTCCCTCCAAAAGAAAGATACAATCAAACCGAACTGCCAAATTTTTTTTTTTTTTTTTTAATGCTTGGGATTCTAGGTAGTTCTTTCAATCCTTCTGCCTTTATAAAAGCCAACTGAATTTCATGCTGTGCAGGCTTGATAGGAACATTTAAATAAAGTTTTCTTTCTCGTCCTGAAACTATCATTCCTTTTGTTCCTCTCCCACAAATACAATTTTTGTTTTGTATAAAGTTTTCATTGGACAGCATCATTTTGTAGCTTCAGGTACTCTAAGTATTACTCAAAAATCCGAAGAGTCAGTGTGCCACATTTTGCTATGGGTTTTCAGTTTACTTTGGTAGGGCAAGGGAAGGAGTAGAGATGGTATTTTCAACTCTTAACTCTACCATCTGAAAAACTTCCAAGCAAAGCAGACATCGATCCTTTAATCCCTTGTCAAAATCCACTAGCATGGATTCCTGTACTTGCACGGAGTCTCACAGAGGGTAACAAGGTTCTGAACAAATGCACCCATCTCCACTAGCAAATCTCAAAATTGGATCTTCATCTTGGGATGTAACATTCGACTACCCTAGCCAAAACACAGCCCCAGGGAATTCATGTAGAAATACTTATTGCTGCTTTTTGCCAGCACCTAACACACATAACAAAAGCTTGAAAACCACTAACAAAAACTTCCTGAACTCCACAAATCACACACAAGCAACAATCACCCTGCTATTTAAAAAACAAACAAAAAATACTATAGTACGGGCCACAGATACATACTCTTCTTACAGGCCACTGGAGGAGAAGCTACCTTCTCTTTTAGGTATTCCGCCACTAGTCGAGATCTCAAGAGTAACTGATCATATGAACAATTTACAGCACCAGCTCCAGACTTAAAAATGTAACCAGCACCTTGAATCCATAGTAAACTGGTATTCTGCGTCCACACAGAGCTACCTTGCTAAAATCACTTATCAAACACACTCACTGAAAGTCCCATGCAACTTTTAAGAACAGCACAACATGTAGCATGCTATGCTGCTTCACTCGAAGGAAAGCTATGCAAGGCAGCACCTACTTCAGAAAGGATCACAGGAGAAAGATAAAAGCAACATCACAATTAAGACATGTTATCTTCAGCATCAGTAACCACCTGATGCTATCTGGACTAGAAGCTATCCAGACTGCAAAATCACATTTAAAAGATGCATATATGTCCCCAGTAGAAGAGATATAGACGACAGTGGTCTATTTCTGGAGATATATCCTCCTTCTCTTGCATTTTACTTAGCCTGCCCTTAAGGCTCTAGCTTGACAAGCAGTAAGATAGCATAAGCCAGCTCTGAAGCCAAAAGCAGTCCTGTCCCCTTATCCTGCTTCTATTCCCCATACTCCTGGACCCCTTTTTTGGGGCAACAGAGCTGTTCAGTTCTCTGGTCTCATTCACGACACAATATATGATGCACCCAATGGAGGTCAGTTCTATCTTTAGTGGACAGAAGAAGTTAAGCTAATAAAACCCATCAATTTTAGCTATGATCTGTCCTCCAGTCCAGTTCATTACACAACTGGAAAAACACTAGCACAGCCCCATGGGGTAGGATGCAGGTGTCTGAGGCTGGGACTGTTTCTTTCAGTGACAGTGCTGCCATTTAAACATGGTGCTTCACTATTACCTCTGTCAAATAAGTCTTATTCACTTCTTTGTCAGGGAGCTACAGTTCAAATAACGTATCTTCTATCTATGTTGAAGATGATGTCGGCATTACACATGTAATGAACAGAAGGTGAAAAAAGACTCTGGGAGCCATACCCTTCACTCTTCTCTTCATGCCTACAAATCGAGAGCACTTATTAATACCCTTGCAATCTCTCCAACAGAAGGATCCAACTTGCAGACAGAACTTCCCATCCCCCTCCAGTGCACTCCAAAATAAATTAACAAATTTCCACAAGTTAACAGAAGACCAGGTTGCCAAAATGTGACAGAGAAGTAGCAAATGCTTTGACCCTAGCTGTCAGCAAGGCTGGCAAATCAGTTATAAGCACAAAATTTAGAGCCACTGGTAGGAACTCCTGACTCTACTGTTACACGCTGGACTTTTTTACAACAGCCTCCTATCAATCAGAATGAAAATTCTGAAAATAAGTACAAAATGAGTAAAACAGCACAGAAGTCCAGCAGCTGTTGGGCTTGATGCTTAACATCATGTCTGTGTTCTCAGTGCTGCAGAGTTTCTCTACTGGCAGAACACGAGTAAAAAGGTAGTAACTTTGGCAAATAAGAGTTGGGTACTTGGGCCCACATGGGAAATACACTTGCATCTATAGGATAAGCACATTTCTCACCCATTTCTTGTGGAAACATTAGCATTATCTTTAGAATCAACACACTGAGGCAAAGGGGCATGCATCGTCTTTCTAACAGACTGATATGAACAGCACATAAAACGCCTTTAATTGTGGTTTTATCCCTCAGAGTGATGCCATAACACAGGGTTAATTTCTTGAGCACAAGTCTATAGCAAGAAGTAGATATAACAGCAATGAATCTACAGATTGCATGGAGGCAAAACCAGGCAGTGCAGTATACCCAGCATCTGAAACCAAACACAAAAGATGCAGGGCCGTACATGAGTGGAAGTTTTATTATTACTTCCTATACAATGCTCTTCCACCACTACCACAGACAGGCCACAGACTGGGCAACAGAAGTCATGTGTTGTTTTTCTTTTGACCTTAAACATTTATCTACAAAGCTTTTCAATTACAAGCGGTAAGTGTGGCCCAGTAATACAACACACTCTTAAGAAAATACGCTCCCACTTGCCCTGCAACTGAAAGAAGCTGTGCTAATTTCCACCAAGGAAAAAGGACAGTCAGTCATGCCCAAAAATGCTACCACAAATCAAACCCCAGTTTCTAATTTACCATACTTCTTTCATTTTCCATAACAATGCATCAAACTGAAATCGAAGTTTCCCTGGAACTGTTTTCCGCACAGCTACTGAGGAACTTCACTGTAAGAGAGGCACGCCCCACTCCTACAACTAATCAAAGACTAAATTTATTACATTTCATAGCAGAACCAATAACTTCAACTCAGCGTCACCAAAAACAGCTACTCAAAGTGTGCACTCTGGTCTGGATCAAGAGCACAAGCAATTCTGGTCAGGCCTCAGAGGTTGGGACACATCGTACCTCCCTTGATCCTGAACAAGATCCTTGATTTCTTCCTATTGTCCCTTGTCACCTGGGAAGCAGCTGAGACCTGAGGCAGTACCCTGTAGCTGTGATGGCAACATCCAACACCGGCTGGCCCACCACAGCTACGCTTTTTGAGTGGCTTCCTATGAAGAGTCCTCTGCAAAATCACTCAGGGCACCTCAGTCAGAATGAGCAAAGTTGTCCCATTAACCTGACTGTTAACAGGCAGCAATGAGAAGGCAGCAAAAGAAGGACCACAACACAAAGTAAGTAGCTACCTGCCACCAGTTATGGATTAATGATTTTAGAGCTCCATTAGAAGTTATACAGAGAACGATGCTCACCTGTTTAAGAAGCTGAAAGTTGTTTAATGAACCTGTGGTATTTAACATTCTTCACTCCATAAAGAAAAATAATTAAAAAAAAAAAAATTCGCAACAATGTAAGAAGACACCTTTCTATACAAGTTGCCCGTTTGTTGCAACTGAGATAGTCTTCCGAACAATCTGCTTTCTCTCAACCAACCTGGCTTCCATCCTGAGAGATGCTCAGCAACTGTAAAAAGAATTTTGTTTTTTTCCTTTTTGTTTTTTCTGTGTGTAATTTTATTTCCACACATTATAAAATCATGTCATTCCTTCACATACATCACGTTATTCTAGACCCACAGTTACTACTAAATCACTGTGAAGTCTCTTTCTGGCATTATTCAATCCGTCTAAAAGTTCTGAAACTACCTATCCGACTGTTTTTTCTATCGTAAGTTGTTTGGAGTGAACCTCGCCTTTATCATCTGTCCTTTACGGCTCTATTTGTGCCCTATCTATCTACGTTTTTCAATGAAAGAAAAACAAACTTACACACTATAAACTTTCATTGACTACAGTTCTTCGCTACAGCAAAATCCATCATTTCCTGAGTAAACTCCATTACAGTATTAGTAGGAGCAAAAGCATCTAATCAGAGAGCATAACAACATAATTGCTCATTTCTTGTAATTGAGCCAGGGTAGGTTGCGAGTCTCGGTTCCACCTCCAACAACTCTCTGGACCTACGCGACGTAAAACCGGCACTCACCTCCTTCGCCTTCCACGGTCACAGAGCTGGCACAGAAATGTTTTCGGTGCAGCAGTCTACCATTCTGCCTACAGCTCTGGTTCGCTGCAACAGAACAAAATCACCATGATACCGCTTTTCCAGCTCGGCGTGTTAGCCTGTCAGAAAAAGAGCCTGCAGCCACCCACAAAAATTAACTCCAGACCGATGAAAATAACTCTTTCAGGGGAGGAGGCACAGCGTTTTGAGGAAAATGAAAAGCAGGAAGCTGATCTCAGCAGCGCAGGGAGCACGGACGGGGCGGAGCGGAGGCACGGAGAGAGGAAAAGTGGAGCAAAGACTCGCCGCTTATAGCTGGGCTTTGGCACTACGGCCAAATACCACCGCATTACTGACATACCAGCCTCACGGCTAACGCGGACGCCAGCGACACCCCCGCCCCCCCCCCCGCACACGCAGACCCCCACCTCCCCGCGCGTGTGTGTGTGCGTGTGCGTGTCTGTGTGTGCTCCCCCCCGCGGCCCCCCCCGCGCGGGCCGACGTCAGCGGCGGCGCGCGCCCCGCGCAGCGGCACTCACCGCGCAGGTAGCCGGCCCTGCGCCGGCGGCCGCCCACCCACCCACCCACCCACCCGTGCCGCCTTCCCTGCTGCCACCGCCGGCCCCCGGCCACGAAGCGCCCTCGGACGCTGCCCCGGCTCTCGCCCTGGCCCAGGCGAGGGCTGCCCGCGGGCGCCACGCCGCCGAGCCCGCTTTCACGCGTGAGCCGCTCTGAAAAGGCACGTCCTGCGGGACGGATTCACGGTCCTGCTCCTGCAACTGGAGGAAACTCTTAAACTTCTGACAGATCGAACTGCCATGTTTTGCACGTAACTAACTTCCTTTGATGAAGTTATATAAAAAAAAAAAAAATACAAAAAATAAAAAAAAAAAGGGGGGGGGGATTCTTTAGGAAAGCAGCTTCGAGAACCACGAGGCTTTTCAGGCTAAAATTCAAACGGACACCAAGCTGGGCTTTACCTCGGTAACAGCATCTCCTGCTCAGCGTGAACCTGCTCTCCCAAAGGCCCCCCTTCCCGGGGGACGGCAGGCCGCAGGAGCTGGCTCCCCCCAGGAGGGCCGATTCTGCTCCTGCAGCGCCGGGCTCCCCTGCCTGCCGCCCCCCTGCCCTCTGCAAGAGTCGGGCTGCATCTGCCGCTTGCCGTGCTGTCCCCACCTTCCTCAGGAGCGAGCTTTGTTCGCATCTTTAGGTTGGCACTACAAAAACCCACGTAAAACAGAGCGGTACGGAACATTCGAAATTAAAGGTGAGTTCGGAAAATGGAAGTGTCGAGGTAAAGCTAAAAAGATACAAGGTAGGGTGGACTGACTACCATGGGAGCCATCAGCTGTTGTTTCAAAAGAAGAATTAAAACTGATAATGGAAAACAGCATGTCAATGGATCAGCCTAACACTCACACAGCCAGGATCTGATCTGTACCTCTCAATTAAAAGCAGATAATCCCTATTCGTTTATGGTTTTGTTTTTTTTTAAATGAGACCATGGAGATAACCACGGAGAGTACTCAGACACTTGCCTTGCTGTCTTTCAGGTCTGAATGTTATGCCTCATTAGCTCTGCATGGCAAGATTTGCAGCTATTTTGCACTGGGGGGTACAGAAGGGACATGGGACCAAAACAAAACAAAATAGTACATCAGTTTAAGTCAAGTTCTTAACACTTTTTAAAATCCTGTCTGATGTCCTCTACGCTAGCACTGACAGGAGAAGGGAAAAGAGAAGCAAGGTGGCCAACCAATTTGATCTTTACCACTTCTTCCATGTATTTTCTCTTGTCTGCTCAACATAGGAACCTGTAGTATGTCTTTAACGGACATTTGGAAGATCCCATTCCAGAAGCTTATGAAACCCAGCAACTTTTAACAAAGCATTTAACGACTCCTTTGAAATTCACTGTGCCTTTTTCACTTTTTGACACTGTTTCAAAGTATGTCCTATACTCAGTCTGTAGTCAAATCCAGACCGAGCTGGAGATGAAACCATACCTCTCTCCCTATCTCTCTGCAGAGCCTGGCGGCCTTCACTTCCAGAAGTGGACAGACAGGACCCATGCCTTCGTCTTCAGCCTTCCCAGTTCACAGCCTACCTTTGGTGACTGAAGTTACATTAACTCCACAGGCTGTAAGCTGAAGGTCACTGATGCAGCCATACATTCCTATCTACAGCTACTCTGATGGAGCTAACTGCTCCAATGGAGTGGATGCAAAGCCCCATTGCAGCAGTATCTTCAGGTGCTGTAGCAACATCAGCACAGCCACAAGGAGACTAAAGGCAGCCTACATCTCAGCATGCAGGCGAGGCCAGCCAGTGTATGAGCAGCAACACGCCAGATCCTATCCACCTTAATCTCAATGCCATTTCTGCACTAGTGTCCATGTAGTTTGGCAGCTTTATCCCTTTTTATTCATATACTAAGACACTCTAGTTTCACTTTCAGGAGAACTTACTCGTTCTTGTTGGGGAAACTATTAGCAGTGAAGTGACATAGAGCTGCTTCCTTACTAAGAAAACATACAGTTTAAAGCCAGAACTATATCAGAAGTGGGAATGTAATTTATATACTCAGCTGAACAGATTTAGTGAGTATTAAAACCAAGAATCCACAAAACCTGCATGGGATATTGTGCTGGCAGTGGTGTGCGGACCAACAGCAGGCAAGGTTAAAATACAGGTAAGAGCTCAACTTAAGCGAAACAGCAAAGATATTCCCAAACCTTTTCTGATACAATTACTGTTACATAAACGCCTAGGCTTCTCTTCAAATCAAAACCAACACCTGTACAGCCTCACTCACAGCTCTGGGAGTCCAGCACACCATAGAGACATGAGCTCACAAGTCCACCTCCAATCCCAGAATTATCCTGTGTATTTCAGAGAAGCTGGTTCCTACCTGCTTTATAGAAGGGAGATTCTACAGCACCAAGTACTGGTTTTCCCCTGCTATTCAAGCTGATACTCGGTTTTGAAATGGCACTTCTCAGTTCTCACAAATACCGGTCAGGTATGCTGTTGCTACAGTGTACTAGCCTCCTTCCTCCTCTCTACTTCTTCAGTTCAAGTACACGTGTACACCAGTGAGAGTATTTCATTAGATACAGAAGAGCAATTTCTGGTACTCTTGACATGACAGCCAAAGACAATTTATTCCAGCAACCCAGAAAACACCAGAAGCACTAAAAAAAAAAAAAAAAATTATTCTTAGTTAGTAAATAAAAATCATTAACCAATTTATGAGGTTCACTAAAAAAATCACTTAAGGCACATCTTCAGCAGTGTACATCTTTAACAACAAAGGCACATCTTCAGTCTATTTTGACTTAGTAACACCCTAACCACTCTCATACATGTTTTTAAGTAACTTGCTATTACTTATTTTTTATAAGTGTTCTGAAAGACCCTCCTCTATCATCCCACTTCAGTCTTTTACTGTTGAAAGCACTTCATCCTTACGATGATAGGTCATACAAAGAAAAAGTTGGAGAGACATCAGCTGAAGTATTGCATTGTTTTCAGTACAAAAAGCTCCATTTCTTTAATGGACAAAGGCCCTGCCTTTCTACGCAAGAAACTTCCTTGAGAAATTAGAGTAGCATCTGCTTGTACTTCAAATAATTATTCTCTGCTTCTTTGCCCCTCCCAAGTTTCCTTGACTGAGGTCATCAAAAATAACAAGTACATTTTAAAATCAAAGTGTACCATTTGTAGGATTTCAGGGGCAGGACTGCAAAAGTCATTATTAGGCAACCATTCTTCTCAAAGTGAAACAGTTTGTGCTTAACGCTACCCAACAGTTAGACTTCTGTCATTATCTTTGCTGGCTAGTGTTATTACCCTGTCCAGAGGTCTCTGACTTCAGTATAGATACAGCGTTACATCAGCAGTTTTTACACTGCAGTCATTATTTCCTACGGGTCTGCAAAAGTAACTAAGAAGATTAGTCCATTGTTGGTAGGCTTACATTCATTTTTCAGTCATCCATATCATCTACAGGACAGTTTTTTAGTGTTTTTAAAGTAATTAAAAAAAAGTTGAAAACCCACTACTTTAAATTGAGTCAGCTTTTCTTGCAAGGAGAATACAAATTTTTTGAAAGCTTGAAAATGGTCATGAAAAGGGATCATCTAGCACATAATCATCTATTTATCATCAATTTAGCTACTAGACAAGATGAAAACCTACATCAGAAAGAAGGCATGAAGTAGGAAGTAGCAAGCACCTACAAGTGTCTGCATTCCTGTGCTTTAAACTCATTCACACACACTTAGAAGTCCAGGCACTTCCAATCAAGCAGTTATTCTGTACTGTTTTAACATTAACTTGAAATTTTTGTATTGCTTAAGCTACAGCTGTCAAAATTCATTTATATGTGACAATTTCTGACCTCTCATTCCCTACATTAAAGGCAGGTGGAGATTAGGCACAAAATTATCTCTACATTTATTTAAAACAAGCCAACCTGGAGATAGTTTGATCACAAATTTACTCACTCCATCAGTACATCTATCTTCTGAACTGACATGACAGGATGACTTCTCCTGGCTTGTTACTCTGGTACTTTATGAGCATTAAAATTACTTAGAAAATGACCAAGATGGGGAAGACCTGGTGAAAGAAGATACAAAGGCAAAAAGTAACACTGATGAATTGTGCATGGCTGAAAGCTTTCTCCTGCTAACCAACAAGGAAATATAACAGCAAACAATCAAAGAAACAAACAAACATTTTGAGAGGATATATAAAACACTCCAAAACTTAACCTGGAAGTGACTGTCAGTGAAGACATCCAAACAATTCCCCCATCAATCAAATCTGCACTATCAGTCTACCACTGTAATCTTGCCTCCTGTAAAATTCACAAAAGAATTGTGCTCACATACACATACAGAGTTTGCAGTAGTATCAATAAATTATCATCTCCACTGAAGCTCCATGTTTTATTCCAATCCCATGAAGAAATACAATATTAATCACTAAATCTAAACAAAGTCACTACGTAGCTCAAAATGGATACAATCTCACAATCCAACGCTTACATAACTCTGCAATACTACACGGTTAATAACACCAAACAGATAAATTAATTCATAGAACATTCCAGAAAACACCATCAACAATCTGTGTATTCAGAAATAGCAGAATCACCATTTTAATTATTCTTAGGTCTCAGCACTTCTAAGAAGTTGTATCACATATTTTCATACATGCACATGCACACACAAAAGCTTTCTGAGCTATGTAGTCTATTAACAGCATACATGCAACAGCAGATTTCCATCACCAGAAAGCCACTGCCCCGTTTTACCTACTACACACACCTACGCATCACAAGTGTCAGAACAACTTTAGGTACAAATGTCATACCCAAAAAATGTGTAAAATACCCAAGCCAAAAGTCCTACCACAAGCAGCATGCTGTCCCTTCCTATCCCTCCCCCACACTGTTATCCCGAGAAGTTAAATCCCAGTTCTTCTCTCCTATAGGTGGAAGGCACTCAGATACTACATACAATGTGGCAGAATAAATCCTAACACCGCTGCCCATTTCTAGCTTTATTACCAGAACAAGATACTGGCATGTTTAGAGATGCAGAAGTTTACTTTCCACAATGTAAAATCACGCATTACCTGTAGCACAAAAAACCCACCACATTTCCAATATCAAAATTTCTTAAAATTAGGAGGGTTTTGTCTAGTTTTTGCTTTACAAATAATGAGAGCTGTTCTCCATGAGATTAAAATGCAGAACAGACTTTTTAAAAGAAAACTGCATTAGTATAATCTTCTCTATTTTCTAGTTCTATCAGAAACAATTTATTAGAAAGACATGTACTTCTGGTTTTTAAAAGAACCCAGTTTTCTTCCTAGATGTACTGCTGCAATATTCTGTAAGCATATTCTTAAAAGAGATACAAAGGTTCAAAGAGCAGTTGCAAAGAAAGCTATTTCACTCTGCTAATTTGCATCAAGTTTTATGGTTCCCATCCTCCCTCCTAAATGGAAAACTAACTGTGATAAAACATCAAGACCAATTAGAAACAGCCACTACACACAACTATTTATTTGAATTATTTCCTTTAGAGTACGTTTAATTGTTTTTACAGAATCCTTTAGTGTTTGGGCCAAATATTGTCATCTTTTCTTCAGGAAAAAAAAAAAACTTCCCCCAGCTTCACATCTCATTCACCAAGTGCTTCACTGAATTCAAATCTGGATACATATAAAAATAAATCTTTAAAATGTAATTTATTTTAGTGAAATGCCGGAAAACCACTATGGCATCCCGAGTTCTGCATTCAGGATACACTTGTGATTTTCTTCATGTTACAGTATTAGCTTGCACATTAAAAACCCAAGCTTGGCACTTACTCGAATGTTAAATATTGAGACAGTGATCAAGTGCAATGTAGGACTTTAGCACCAGCACTAGAGCTCAGATTTTTGGAGCTTGGTCCCACTGGTATCACATTGGCCAAAATCCTGAAGTTTAGCTTCATTTTGGGCGGTAATCTATGATCCTTTCCTTTCAGATTTAAGGGCCAAAAATCTGACAGACCTCTGTAGGCACTGGAAAAAGTTGGGGGACGATGTGGGCAAGATTTAGAAGACAGGCAAGTGACTTAAATAAATGTGTTTTGTCCACATGTGTGGACGGCTGGTGGCTGTGCCAGCCATAGCAGGAGATGAGATCAGCCTCTGTGGCAGCACAGGCGAGAGAGGAAGCGAGCACAGAAGAGAGGTCAGGTCCCTGCAGGTGGGCTGCCATCCCGTTTCTTGGCATATCCAGGTTATATTTTCCTCCATAAACACGCTTTCTGGAAAAGCGAGCAGGGCAGCAAAAGCGGCAGCGAAATCGTTTTCATTCAGTTTTACTTAAGAGCAAACCCAGCCTGACCTTTAACTGTCCTTACACTGTTTTAACCTACGGCTGCTCTCCCACCTCCGCAGCCTCCCCTCCCGCCCTTGCCCTCCATCAGAGGGGGCCCAGGCCCCCCACCCTGCCCCGGGGTGCCCGCCCCGCCACAGGGGTACGGCACACCAGCACACACCACCGCTTTGGCAACAGCCGGGCCTGGCACAGCCGCCCCCGGGAAGCAGGGCTGCGAGGAGGACGGCTGGCCCCAGCCAAGGCCACCGCAGCTGTGAGCGAGGACTGAGGACTCCTCCCTGGAAACGCGAAAGGGGGGGTCATGCCAGCAAGAAAGCGCCGTGTAAGTACAGTACCCAACACGCAAATCCAGCAAATAAAATTTCCAGTCATCCCCGTGGGTTTATGAGATGTCACCCAATCTTTAGCTGTTCTTTTGTTTCACCAACAACCAATTCCTCTGAATGACTGCAAACAAACTGAACTCAAGGTGCTTCTGCAAAACGATTAATTAGCCTTGGCTAATCGCAAACTCACTTGAAAAAAAACCATATCATTTCATCTCCAGTAATAAGTGTTTCTTAGGATTTCATACACCACAGCATCTCTCGTGATGATGTCCACCCTTATCCAAAGACCTGACACCAGAGCCGGACGTGTGAATCAGTGGCTATCACATGGTCCTCTCTTAACTAAGAGTTTCTCTAAGTTTTGCCAGCATACTATCTAAAACTAAATGAGTCATTTTTCTCATTCAATCAAAAAAAAAAAAAAAGACAAAAAAAACCCAGACACTTTTTCTTCTCTGGTCTGTGGTTTCTCCCCCCAGTGTTTGTGTGGGACTCTAAAGCTAAAAAAAGTTTCTATTATGCAACACTTCACTTAACTATAAAATAACACAAAACAGATTACCAACATTCAAAATCCATATTTTACTTCAAACACGTAACCCCCCCCAAAAAAACCAAAACCAAACTTTTTTTTACATTCCATGTTCAGCCACCAGAAGTCAATGCACTATGTAAAGTACTGATTGATGCACATATAAATACAGCAAACCTCTTCATCAAGGAAAGTCATACAGGTTTCTTGCATTCAGGCCTAAAACACATCTATGGGATACCATAGAAGAGGATGGGTCTCTTCCTGCCACTCCAGCATGAATGCAAGGAACACTGATACCAATCTACATGTTAGCTACCTGCCTGTATAAACACAGTAATACCATTAATATATTTGCCCTTCTGTAATATACAAGAATCTTTTTTTTGTTTTTAATTGACAGAAATAAAAGGTTTAAGATAGGCCACTTGTTACCAAAGGATGCAATGCTTTATAGACCCAAACTACGTCTTTGGTCTATGTAGAAGAGCAACAAACACTCTAGCTGTTGGCATACAACACCAGCTTGCCAATAACACAGATTCTCCTATTCCTGCATCTGTCCTGCACTCTAAGTTAAACACGGGTTAACAATAACAGCTATTTACATGAAAACCTTATGCTGTGAAATGCGTCCGCTGCAGAGCTGACCCGCTGGTACTTTTGCTACCGATGCCTTTTAAACTGCCACGGAAAGGTACGATGGCCCATGGAAGACAGTAAAACTTCTAGTTGCTGCTGTTAAACTTTAGAACTAAAGTCATCAGTTGTGTCCCTGTGTCTCTCACCTAGCCAGCCACCACCGCTGCTCTCTGGGACCCTGACTGGTACAGCCCAGAAGAATGAAGGAGAGCAAAAGCAACTGCTAGCTTTGGTGCTGAAAAGACCTGAGAAAGGGCAGGTGCAGTCCTCTAGGAGCAAGAGGCTGCTGTAACAAGCAACCTGGAGAAGTTCAACATCTTCTCTGACGTTCACATCCTTGTCAAAGCAATTCCACTATTATAATTTGATCTTCTGACTTGCGTATAGATGTGGGTTTTGAACTTCACTGCATCACTTGTAGACCAATGCGGTATTCAAACCACACAGACGTAGTAATTCCCTGTCAATGGACACTTATTTAAGTCTTCAACATACTAAATGCTGTATTGATTATTAGTCTTTTTTTTTTTTTTTAATTCTATTTTTTCTGTAAGAGAGTGGAGGGACGATAGGGGAGAATGTTAAACACGGCCTTGAAGGATTATGTTGGTATAAAAGCACAAGGCTTGGCCCAGTAACTGGAGCACTAGCTAGTTAGTCAGCCATCACATTTACAGTTTCTTTTAATTTGGACATACCTGACTTCCTTGAAGTCACTAAAAGACCAGCTTGATCTATTTAAGGAATGGGTACTAAATAGATACTAAACTGAATGGCACACACCAGATACTTGAGATAAACACAGGTAACTTGGCCTCAGTGTTGACTTACTTCCGTATTTCACATACATTCCCAAGGACTCTAGTTTTCAATTACAGCTTCTTTAAAGAAAGGCAGAAGAGCAGGGCAAAAGTTCTACTCTGACCACCAAAGGCAATATGTTCATCCTCCCCTGCCTCCCCCACTCCTATAAAACCGAAGAAAAATAATAATAATCTTAGCCCCAACTAGTTTTCACTTTCACCAATGAAACTTAAAATAAACACCAAGTTAATTGAATAATAATTTCCCAGGAGAAAGTACTGTTTTCAACATCCAGTGCTGTAAAAGAAATCCATAAACAGGATTTGCAACTTGCTAGTGTAGGAAGAGTTGTTACTGCAGCCTAACCAGATTTTGCATTTTGAAGGAATTTCCAAGACGTGCCCTCACTGCATACGGCACCAACTGTCAGTGACTGGACCCAAAGACTCCAGATGGTTTCAGCAGCCCTATGCTCCTAGACACAGAAACCTGATTTAGACGAACTAATCGAGTACAAGGAACTCTAACTACAGCAGCGTGCCCAGCTCTGCATAAGCTAATTTCCCCTTACTTAGTGCACGTTAAATTAGCATGTACAGAGCTCCATGCTATCATGGCCAAACCACTTCTGATACTTGTTCTACCTTATTGAAAGCACACTCAGGTAACTACAAAACACAGTGGTCTACAATGTAGACATACCCTTAAGGTTTGAGATTATGCCAGGTTTTATCCCTAGGCGGGATTTTAAAATGCTACATTTTAACAAGGTGCTTCCAAAATGTTGGTAGTAAAGAATCTTGAGTTTTTCTTTAAAAGACCCAACTCTAGATGTCAAAATCCCTCAAATCCAACTGCAAATCAGACTTGGAAGGGATGCAGAAAACTCTTAACTTTGTTAGTAAACAGGCTGGACTCTTCAGTTGAGTTGGGCATTTACCAGAGGCCAGTGATGCCCTGCATTCCCAAGAAGGTCATGGAGAAGAGGAAGCACTCGGCACCTCAGTAGGCAATTTGGTGGATGGGACGACTCCCAGTTGTCCCTGAATTAACTAAAATCAACAGAATAGTTGAGACATTTAAGACAGGGTCTGGCAGATAGGGAAGACCCCAGGTTTCCTTGAAGAAGATATTTACACTGGAGAGGCACATTTCCTGGGTAGTCCTCTACACCTCCCACCTTTATTTCCTCTAGTAATACTGTGATTAATTTGGAGTTATACAGCAATTGCCATCAATTGCCAAACTATGCAGTAATCTTTACTAGGCCTCCCAGTTCACTGTAATAATTTTAAGCACACCACAAAGCAGAAATCTCTCATGATCATTTGTTTGTCCCTGCTGAGAAATGCCACCCAGCATCCACTGTTCTTTGGAAAGCTACCACTCTGCCCAGTAAGACACGTCACTATACACTCTGGAGCCTTTTTCTGTATTGACTCTGTGGTCGAATTAAAGCAAGTTGCTTGCACTACTCTTTCTACCCCTGGCATTATCACGATCACTGACCTTTTGTGCATAAAGAAACTTAAGAATCAAACTTTACCTTGCTACAGTATTCTGAACGTGCAGTGGTAGCAAACTCTCCGCAAGCCACATTAAGGTCCACGTGTTTGTAGCATGCAGGAACTACACTTAAAGAACACTCGTGAACACAGACACCTTGGTAATACCTGATCTCCCATCTTGAAGTTTAAAACTGATTTCTTCCATCATATTTGCATACAGATGGGGAGCGGGAGTTGAGTATTTCAAGTCAACATAAGTGACCCGTTGCTTCTGAGTTGCAATGGAAACAAGGCATCTAACTCACTTGCATGACTGAAAATCTCAAACAGAAGTAATGACAGATACAGCTAAGTTTGTTTCAATAAGCGCCAACTGCTTAATAATTCACAGCTGATAGTAATTTAAATACTGATAGTCAGTCCAATCCTATTGGTACATAACTGTGTAAATCATGTGCCTTTTCAACTGCATAGAACAGATTTCAGTAGTGTGCTCATCAAATGCTGAATCCTTGCTTAATTATTTACTTTCCTAATCATTATTTTAGGATGTTTATGTAAGAACCAAAATCCTTTTCAAATTACAGGCAAGTGAAAGGTGTAACCATTGGAAAACACAAAATTTTCACTTTGAAATTGTATTGTCTGACTGCATCCACTAAAATTATTCAGGCCAGCCCTAACAACAAAGATCTTCCTAAATTTCATGCATTCCTGCAAATAGCGGTATAAAAAGAAATGCTTCTGAAGCTCCCATATTTTGGCAAGACAATGGTATATGCCACTCCTTTACGGCAGCTGCTGAAAACACTCGTGTCTACATCTTGTCCTGTCACCTCTGTCAGTAAAACGATGTGTAGGTATTTTACTGGACAATGCATACTAGTGCAACAAGTCTGTAAGTCACTACAGAACTGATTTTAAATGTTCTCAACTTAAGTTGCTTCCATCATTGCTAAAAAAAGAAATAACACTATTTCATATACAGGCATGGAAGAATTTTCACTCAATTCACCTCATATGGCTATTCCAGATATCCCCATCACAAATGCCTACATTCTTTTTCTACAGCATAATGACAAGCAATTGACACTAAGTGGGATGGGAGAAACTGAAATTCTGTGTAAAAGCTGAATTATTTTTACTCCTAATACCTGTCTACTGGTTAAGAAAGCTACCTATTCTCAATTTCACTGTAGTCCTACTGAATTGCATTGTCTGTCCACATAAACAGGGTTGTCCAGTTCCCAAAGATACCTGGCTAATATACAGATCTGTCCTCTCATTCAAAAAATAAAAATGGACATTTACTGATTTAAATTAAAATCTCTTAACACAGATCAAGAGATTCACAAGTCTCCAAACCAACACTTTGTGGTCCACTGAATCAGGGCCAATCACTTCATCTTACTACTGTTCTGTTCAGTGTTACTTCTGCCAACTAGAACCCTAAAGTCCACAGATTTCTTCTAAGGCAGGCCAGAGAGATTTTACAAAAATGAGAGACTCGGAACTCAAAGTGCAAGGTTACGCAAGCATGAGCATATAACCACAGGTCTTGAATCATGCCTTCGATAAGACATACTTGATTAATCCCCTTGTTCTTTTGCAGTGCTTTACATCCTGATCACAGAATGTTTCAGGAGAGTGCTGACCATCAGCAGGTGAGGGGAAGCAAGAAAAAGTGAAACAAAAACTCCAGCAGCCTAAAGAAAGATTGGGGCACTGGGAAGAGAAAGGAATACATTTCAGCCTTCTGCTCAATATACTAGCCAACACAGTCTCAATAGTTGGGATGAGCTATTTTGATTACTTCCAATAATCCCCAAGCTTGGATACTTTTAATGCCATTTTGATTCTTCAAAGTTTCCAAGGAAAAACATCTCTATGGCCTCATTAGAGCAGCAGATAATTCCCTCACTTCCGCAGTCCCTCAGCCCCAGCTGCTGTGTCCCACCTCGTGATCGACGTTCCCATGATGTCAAGGTGAGTTTGCAAGTTAGAGAAGCTTACTGCCAATTTGTTAAACTGTGAACCTCATACGCCAGCAAGTTCCTGCATGGCTTCATCCCTGCTCTCCATTCACAGTGATGATGCAAATTACAAGCAAATTACCACCGCGTGAAAATAAAGGTCCTTTTTGTTGACAAAGCAAGAATGCTCGAACTTTCTCTTTTGAAATAAGATTCTTGAGGATAGAATCTCATTCATTTGCCAAAATTATTCAGAAGTCCAAGTAACACCTATACAAGGTGGGTTTTTGAAATTTGGGTCTAACTTGCTCATGATTCAAATGCATGCAACTAGCAAAATCAGTTTATTACCTTTACTTTCCTTCAGACCATGGCTCTAGTATAGAAGTTAGCTCCTGCCACCTTGTGGGACTCCATGGATTTCCCTGAAAGCTTGTTTCAGCAGCAAGCTAGTCACTTAAAACAAATAAACATGGAGGAGTTACTTTCCTTGTGTTTCACCATGGTGAATGTTAAAATAAGAGAGAAATATTTATGGAGAGGGTATGCCATTGTGATTATTTTCTGGTTCATTATTCCAAGCATTGTTTATATAGTTGAACTGCTAGATTTAGTAATCTTATGGAGGGTGTTTTAAATATCTAAATATCTGTCAAGAATCCCAAGTTTGGGAAGCTCATGCATCTTAAGTTTAAAATAACACTATGATCAAATACTTGTCACCAGTGGTAAATTTCACATATTTGAAATAGATTCCACATAGAAATAATAGGAATTTAGGCTGAAAATCCTTGCAGTGAGGTACAACTTCGGAACCCATAATCATCTCAGTCTTACAAAGAATTATGCATGTGCTTAACTTTTAATATGGTGATAACACATGCCCAGTTCTCCCAAGAGATCTGATTCCAAGTGATTGCTTTTTAACTGCAATTTGACTTTCTGTATTATGTTTTTCCTCTTCTTATCCCCCTCCACCCCTATGATACATGGCCAACTTAATGAATGAGTGAAGCTCCCCAAAGAAGAACTGAGACAACTGGAATGGAAGAACTTTTTCAACACAGTAACAAGCTCTGTCCTCGTGTCTTACATGTTGTCTACTGCCTCTCAGACACGTAACTCGTCACACCTACTTTGTGGAGGTGCAAAAGACAACAGCAGCTGCAAACAATAGAGAGATGAGGTTCTCTTATTTAAGCAAAACTTCTGCTGCTCCAGATCTCAAAAATGAGAAAGCACAGAGGAGTGCAGATGATGTGACTCCATGAACCTGATCAACAGCCTCAATGAACCTGCTCCTTTCCATTCTGAGCTAAGTGATTTGTTACAGATGCATAGAAATGCAAAAACAGTTACGGAGCACTTCTCCCCATCATCCCACAACTGCTTCACTGAACCTGGTGGAGACCTACCATGCTATGTACTTGATGTCAACTGTAGCAAACTTAACTCCTCGGAACTTCGTCCTGGTAAAGGAAAAACTGTCAACAGACTCAAAACAGGAACAACTCTTCCTGATGTCACAAGCAAATCATCTCTAGTAAAGGCCTTACTAGCTCATACAAAACCTCAAGAACAGTAATTGCAGATCCACAGCCAAAGGAAATACAGCAGGAATGTCCTCTCTCATCCATAAGCAATATGCATTTTTGCTGAAGAGTGAAACAATGACAAAATATCAGGCAATGAATCAAGTTGGTACAGTATACCTGAAGGACAGGTATTTTGTGTTCTTGAATAAAAAGTTTTACGATCTCACAAGCTTCCCTGGTAATTTCACAAGTGGGGTTGTCTCTGATAGCCATCATATTCCTCCCCCACCATGTCCTCCTGTATACTCTTAAAGTCCTAGTAGCCATACAATTAACTTAGAAGCCAAAAGTTCAGAGGTGTCTGTGACAATCTCCAACCACACCTCAGCTCCAGTACTGAGAATCCCTCCCAGACTGAACTGTGTCTGTGTCCTGACTGTCTGGAAGACACCAAAATGTTCCTTACAGTTGTCCTTACCCATCCCAACCTCCACTACAGGAAACCCAGACAGACAAACAGGCAGGGAGCTCTAGAAGAGTCCTTAGTCTGGATGATCAGGGAATCAGAACTGCAGGGCATACCCTACATGCCCCAGATACAACTAACACCTTGCAAGGACAGCCCAGGTACCACTATACTCTTACCTCACTCTGGGTATCAGGAATACAGACATCTCGTCACGAGCTATTTGGTTCAGCCTTTTCCCTGCTCTGGAGTACCATGATGTTAAGTCAGTCTCACTGTAACCGCAGACATGTATCTAAGAGCCACCTTCAGTCCTTGGCTACAGAGAAAAAGAAATAGCATGCTCTAGCACCAGAACAGATCAGATCTAACACTGCAGGTCTCAATAACACCATAAAGCATGAAAGGAAAGTACTAGGACTCTACAAGAAATTCCACTTCGATGGAAGTGAATCATATCCTGCCATATCCTCTTATTCCCACTTTGTTTCTCCACTAGTCCTATATTCTGCAGTATTACCAATGCAGTGGGAAGCCTGAGCTTTCTGCTTGCCTACATGCCCGCAGCAGTCTAACTGCAGTACCAGGGAGTTGAGCTTCTACCTTATTCTTCAGGATGGTTTGAAACCAGTGGCAGCACAGACACTTCTCATACTCTGACTAGAAGTCCTCTCCCTGGTGAGTCTAACTTAGTTGGACCTGATAGTAACAGCACTCCCAAGCAGCAACAGACTGAGAAGTACCTGATTATTTTCAGTTCTCACTGCTGTCCACAGCATTCTGAACACCAGCAGCAAAAACTGACCAGCATTAACTTTGCTTGAAGTTGCAAATTCCCTAAGGAGCCAAAAGAATCTGGTCCAGGTAAAGGAAGCGTCACGGCATGGCTTCAGCCTGGTTCCCATCTGAAACACTAGTGCTTAGCTGTCAGGGTAAGATTTGTTTTACTTTTTCTCAGAATATTTATTTTTCTGCAAAAACATTATTTGGCTTTTGCAAACTTTTGTTGAGGGAACTTTCCAAGCAGTTACATAAATTAATTACTTTATTCATGCATTAACTGGAGAAAGAAGTATTAAAAAAAACCAACAAACACTACTGGGCCACTTACCCCTTCTGTTTTTATTTTATCTACACCCTTATTGATCTCCCTTTGCTGTCAACTGTGTAGCCTTACATTTTAAGGAGAAAAGAGGAAAGTTCTGAATGTAATTGTCTCTTATTTCTTGAGAAACACCTCTAAAAAGCACTCAGGTTGCAGAATTTACAAACTTCTGTACGTAACAAGTCTTACCAGATTTCCAAAAGGACCCTTGCTGCTTCATAAACCAGAATCCACAATCAGATCCATCTTCACTGACTGTTTCACTGATGCCAAGCCACAACAGCTTACCCAGAACTGTGCACGTGCCCAAGGATCTGTGCCAAAATGTCTCAGAGCAGGATCAGGTCCCTGTAAGATTAGCTGCATGTAGGACTTCAATCCTGCAACTGCAATAGCTCAGGGAGACTGCTATGACAGATGCATTGCAGGACTGGGCCCTAAAATAATCAAGTGTATAAAGATCTTTGTCCTCTCCACAACTGAAGCACAATTCTTAAAAACCAACAAAACAAAAAACTTTTGTATTTGTGAAATAAAAAAATCAATTCTTTGGACAGCAAGCAGGACCAGCATTCTTCAGGCCAAGCTCCTTAAGATCTATAGGCTGTTTCCCTAGTTTTTGTTTTGTTAGGTTTTTTTTAGAAGTTGTTTTTCAGTTGCTTTTTTTCTTGAAGATAAATATTTTTATTTTAGTAAAATTCTTTCCCATCTTCCTCAGATGAAAACCCCACACGGCTCTTTGTCTTAAAGATAACCACAACACAGGAAAAACTCTGTCAAAAAGATGCAAGTTTGGCAGCATTTAAAAAAGGGTCAGCAGTTGAAAAAACTGATAGTGCTGGCTGGAACTGTAGAGCAAGGATGGGGGGTAACTCCCTTGGGATCTACAGGTTTTTACTGATTATCTTCTTAGCTTTCTATCATTTTATTTCACAGTATAGCACACAGATGGCTGGATTTGAAATCAGAAGGTGAACAAGATATTAAGAATTTTCTGTGAAATCGAGTTCTGGTATGCTCAAGACTGTACTAACTGAGAAAGTGGAACATGCTTTAAACCCTAGGTTGGCACAGAAGTCCATAGCTCTGAACAGTAGTAGCCTAAGAAAAGAAAGCACAAGATCCATGGATTCTTGATCTAATCTGCTTTAAAAGACAGTCATGAGGCTTCCTTGTAACAAGTTTAAACTTGGGACCTGAACTACAAAGTGCCCCACAAAACCCCATATTGCCGACTTCCTTCAAGACCACTTGTGCCAATGCTTACAGCAAGAAGCTCAGGATAGAGAGCTGAACTGAACACGCTGAAATATATAAGTACAGACCAAGCCTGGCCTAAGAAGCCCTTTTGAGCAGTAGGACATTTTAGGTCGTGCCTGGAACCAGCATAAATACATTTCTATCACCTTTACACATCTTGGACCACATAACAGAACATGCTTATGCATCCCTGCAAAAGTCACTTTCAGAGAAGTAAAAAGAATGGAGGGCAATATTCACACAGCACTGAGTTAAGAAGACACCCTGGGTTGGAAGAACAAAACACCATGTTCAAAAGCTCTGACCTACAAGGTTAGGTTTCTATCATGCAGCACAAGCCCTTGAACGCAGAAGAATTCTGAATTGAACTTGGATGCTAACAGATTTGCTAAGTTCACAAATACTTAACCAGTAAGCCTGAAATCAATACATGACAGTTCACTATCATTTTTTTCACCTACCAATATGGAAAAGTAATATGTGCACATACACAGGGCAGATGTTTTAGTAATGAAGAGGTAGCTGGTGTAATAAATTTAACAGTGACGTAGAAACTTGCACAAAGTTCAGGAGTTCTGTACTTGGCTCTGCCACAAGCCATCTGGTCTTACCTGAACATCCCTGGGTCTACTCTGCAATCTGCAAAACAGGGTTGGTAACACTGGTTCTGAAATGTTTGTAAAATGTAGTTAGTTGATGCCTGTAAAAGTACACAATAGGAGAGCAAAGTATTATTACAATCTAATAATGTGCTGTTTAACAATATACATAACGCATAAATGACAACACTGCCTGTGTTCTACAGTACACACTCTCAAAGACTTTGTTTATATACCTATATTCATGTGAAAATGAACTGTTTTGACTCTCTGGTAGGATGAAAAGCTGAAAGTCAACCTGAAGTCCATCTCTCTAGAGAAAGAAGGAGGCATATTTTCTAGACCTTCACAAACATTAAACAAAACTGAGCCTCAGTGTAAACCTTTCCCCAAGTACTGTCACACCACCACAATTAATGGAACTGCTATTTTACCCTATGATAGGGCCAACACATGGTAATTTAAAAAAAAAAAATCTGGACAATTCTTCTCAACTTTCTGCCCTGCTACTCAGAACCAAGTTTTTGTTCCAGAGATTGCACAACACTTTACAAAGAAGAAGCCATCACCATCCCAAGTTCGTAAATGGAGAAACAGACAGAGAAAGAAAGAGGAAGTGATCTGCCCAAAATCATGAAGCAAGTTAATAGTAAAAACTTCAGGACCAGTGGGGTCTTTTTCCTGTTCCATCCAGCACAATTTTCACCCTTTGCCAGAATCCTGGAAGGAAGTGCTAACCTTTCATTTGCTTGCTAAAATGTAAGTGCAGAGTTGGAATGTATTTTCACCCATCTCTCTGAATATATTTGAGCTTAAATAGTAAATTGTACTAGATAGAGCATTGCGTATGCCCCGGGTCATATTTCAAGACGTTCATTCAGTGTCTGGAACACATTTTACTAGCAACTCACTCCAGGATCACTCTTTTTCACTCCTAGCACCATCAGAGTATAATTTATGCATTATTCTATGAATTTGTCTACCTTAGAAAATCGTCTTGTTTCAGCTATACGAGAACACAACTGGAACAAGTACTACAGCAACAGGATACTAGTCTATACCTAGCAAGTGATATTTTGTGCGTGCGTGCTTCACTTATACACTAGTTATTATACCAGCGTTACCTCGAGGGGCAAAAAAGCAAACTTGCAGAAATGCAAGCACATCCTTGTTAAAGGGATTTTACTGGTTTTTTTAGTCTCCGTAGCTGAAAAAGTTGTAGTGACATACTGTACCTTTATTCTAAGGCTACTGCATCCATGCTCATACTTCCACCCACATTTGTACAACAGTAAAATTCACACCAATCACCAGTATCATTATACTGGTAAAGTATTGATGATCCTTAAAGAATCCTCAGGGAGATTCATGAAGGTTTTCTTATGAGTCAAAATTTATTTCCACTGAAGTCAATAGCAAAGTTCTCACTGAACTCAGCATGACAGTGATTAGACCTAATGGGGCACAGCTCCTGGGTAACAGCGTAGCTCCTTTTTGGATGGGAGGTGAGGGACCCACACATGTGGTTAGCTGCCCCTGTCACTTTTGGGGGGGGTGGGGGGAGAAATACCTGGGAAAGTAACACAATCCATTTGGCAGACAGTGAATAATACATATGATACTTTGCAAAGGATATTCCCCTGCAGCTTACCTTATACAAACCTGGAGTGCTCAGACTAAGATAGCACACCTGCCTTTCCACTCCCTCTATGCTTGGCTAGAGCTGCCATGAATGCAGACTGCTTGGCAGCAACACTAGTTTGGTTCAGCACTAGCAGAAACACTTCTGGTTATGAAGATACAATTTTCTGGAAGTTCCTGAGTATAAAACTGTTTCAAGAAAAAGACTGACCTGTCATCTAAATATCGACTGTTGGTGGGATTATTTCACCAAGTTGATCCATCTGACTAACTCTCCAAAGCAAAGGGAAAAAAAGTGAGCTTTAATTGTAGTGATGGGACCAAACCCCCTCCCCCACAAATAAAAACCAAAAAGGAGTGAGGGTGCCTCATTCTTCTGATCAAGTGTTACTGATGTAGTTACAGCAATATTTTAAACACACACTGCTCCTAGCTGGTTTTGCCGCAATCCCCATGACTAACGCAGCCAAATTCTGTTCAGCAGCCTTGGTGGAATTGCACAAGCTCACACCAACTCAGAATTCAGACCAAAGTCAATTTTATATCCAGATTTTTTAGCCTGACCAGTAGCCCATTTCAGTGTAACCCAGCAGGAAAAAACACTGCTAAGCACATGCTGAGTAGCAGGCTTCTCTGAGACATCTCAGACAGAACACCCCCAAAGATACCAATTCTCCTGAGGAAATCTTGGCTCAAATACTTATTTTCTGAAAGGGAAGAAAGCCTCAACATTTCACATGTCGGGGGTGGGGGGGGGGGGGGGGGGGGTGGGGTGGGGGGGGTGGGGGAAGTTAGAACACGAATAGTTCAATCCTATGGAAATGCAATAACTATAAAATCAGCTGCATTTGTAAAGCATTCCGTTTAAACACTTACGCTAAGCAAGAGCTAATTGTTTTAGGGTAGCTTCATAAAACATGAATGCTTCAGCAATAAACAGCTTCCATCAGAAAAGTTGCCTAAATACACAACTACTTTATTTTCTTACTGATCTTGTACCAAATGTATGTGAAAATGAAAATGACGACCCTTTCAGGATGAGTGATTCATCTTACTTTGGCTTGTTCTCATCTTAAGAAAAGGAGTGGGTAATACTCAGTAATCTTCCCATTTCAATTTTTTAAGGAAGGTTTTCTGTTTTTTTTCTTTTTAAAAAATTGACTGTTTTAAACATGTGACCTACAATAGCATTTTGACCTTTGCTTCGATTTTCTTCTAATTTCTATTTACCTTTCTAATCTAATCTTTTTATATTTAGTTATACAAGACTACAATAACTGTTGAGACTTTGAATACCCTATACATTGATATGAAAGAATACAGAAAAACAGGACAAAGACAGATCATGAAACCTATGCTTGCGCTGGGGAGAGAAGCGCATAAAAACACTTCTTGAAGTGTGCAATTCCTCCTTGGGCAGTGGGGGCGGGCAAGCAAAATTGCAATATGTGAGTAGTTTGTATAACTGTGCCACCAGGCCTCAGGCACACTCTACATTTCTGAGCACAACCTTTCTACTACCTGAGGTCTAACTCTGCATTCCTTAATGGTCACAGATACTGCTACACAGTTCCCCTGCTGCTGAAAAACTGCGCGGAGCTGCAGAGTCAATACATGTTATCAAGCTCTTTGACTCTGCCCAGATGCTATTAATATTTTGGTAGGGTGGGGGTTAGAATTCTTTACCTGTGTTAGCCCACAGAGTTGCTATGACATATTTACCTTTTTTTTTTTTCCTTATTCTTTCTTCATCTAATACATTAATAATACATTCAGCATCCAGTAACCAGCGTGGTTTCACTTTTTGGTTTCTGGACACCAGTGGTGCTAGATTCATTCCTGGAAGTTATAAAGTCCCCCTTCAACCATTAAAGTCACAGTCACATGCCACATAGTCTAGAGAAAAGCTTGCAACAGCAATTTTAAAATAATCACTTCAATTTTTTTTAACGTTAAGTACATATCTTTGTAAACAGACAGGTATCTGTTGATCTGTATCAGCTAGAAGCTACGGAGGGGGTCTAGCTCCCACAAATAAAAGGTTAATATGGCCACAGTGTCACCTAGTGAGCTAGTCTGCATTCCTTGATGGCAGAAGATACTGCCCAAGGCATCTGTTATTACAAATAGAAACTTCGGATAATGGATACTGAAGTCATCTGAGAAAATATATTCAGCTTAACAGAAACAGATACAGTTACAAATTAATCTTTTCTGAACAAAGAAATCAGATCCAAATTTTAATCAGATGTTATTGGTGCTAAATGTATTTTAATAAAAAATACCTAATTATAAATTACCTTTCAATTATGACAAGCCAATGTTAAATTCTACTATAATATTATATAACTCAATTTATATTAAATTAAAATAAATTGCAAATGTTTGATGTTAAAACTGTAAACAAAGTTCAAATACTGAACAGGTAAGTCTTCATCGAAGGACCAAGAACAAGGTTTAGAACTAAGTTACCTGAAAGCAGTAACTTCCACTGCATTTGCAGAGAAAATGTATTTGCTCCGTAAGTCACTTAGTGGAGTTTGGTGCAAAGTTGAGAAACTAACTGGGAATTGAAAAAGCAAGATCACTTGTTCTCTTCCTCATCTGAGAAAGCAAAGCAGAGAAGTTTGAGTTTTACTAGTTCTAAAAGCTTGCGTTCCGTTACAGTAGAATTGGTTACCTTATTAGGGATAATATTTTACTTATATTTTAAGTGCAAACTCTATTTGCATTAACTTGTGTGTACGTGTGTGCTCGTGCATGAGTGTGGCTTTATTAAATAGGACATTTTTAAAGGCCACAATTTAAAAAAAAGCACAATTTGTCATGTCCTAAATCAAAACTTTCTTAACAGTTGCCATCTAAATAAATGCATGTAAGTCAGGTAATCACTTAGAAAGTGTGCAGGCATACAGTGCATCCTCTGAACTAACAAAAAAGTAGTGCCAAATGTAGTGTAAAGGCTATATTTAGCAACACATTTTAACGGTCGTCTACCAATAGAGATTGCTTCTGAGAAAACAAATACAGAAATACCAAAGCAAAATGAGATTAAAAGCACAAATTTAAACCAAGTGTTTACTGACCAAAATCATGATTTAAATCAGTTCAGTAGGTATAACGGGAATGTCAAGGCAGCAGACACGTACAGAGGGGCTCACAAGGGCGAGGAATACCAGGTGTAAAAACCTCCCTGCTTTCACTGTGCCTGCCCCCACTCCCTCCTTCAGCCCAGCTCAATCTCTGCAAAGCCTGTTAGCGCTCCACAAAACACCATCCCCCACTCACAAAGATTTTTTTTTTCTCTAGAATCCTTGAATAAGAACACATACTGTCCTCACTGAAGACCTGCACTGTGCCCTTCTCTCCTGAGACCGACTGCATGGGGATGTCTGTGATGACTGCCTCACCTCCCGTTTTGATGTCTCTCTCTCTGTCTCCGTAAGTGAAGAGTAACAGTAAACTTCAAATGCAGTCCTGCGAGTCCATCCAGGAAAGCAAAACTGCACACAGAAACTAGATCACCCGTGGCACAGAAACCAGCAGGACAATTCTCAGACAAAACAGTATCTGTCCAGTTTTCTCAGGTGCTTCCCTCCCCGGACTCCGGCATCCTCTCGCTTGCTTCGGCCCCATCACCACACAGCGCAGCAAAACAGAAAGCTCAACAGGGACATCCTCGAGAGTCCACTTCACTATCTAAATAAATAATCCGTTTCCTCTAGACATGTTTCTCAGGAGGGCAGGATCTTCCTTTGCTGATTAAAAACCAGGAAGACTTTGCAGGCATGCAGGCCCAAAGCTTTGTTTGGAGCTCCCACCTGAACAGCAGGCCACCCCTGAGTAACAGCAAACTAAGCGGAGATTTCAAAACCTGCAACTAAGCATCCAGATCCCTTCGACAGCTTCCTCCAAAGGAAACTGATGCTCCAAACTGTGGTGAGGGCCCTCATGGTGTGAGATTTTGCCTGGGTCACTTTTAACCATAGACTTTATTTACCTTCTGCTGTTTCTGGTACACAATGCTGAGGTGAGACAGATGAGCACAAGCAAGCACATACAAGAGATGCAAGGAAAATACTGAGTTACTACCAAGGGAAACACTTAAAAGATAATTTTCCCCTCACACGCACAAGGGCAATTCTCCCTGATATTAATGGGAAGTGGACACATTCAACCAACCGTTACACTTAGCCATCCGTAATTTACTTCCCTTGTTTAAGGTTTTCTGTACTAAGAAATAAAGTTTAAAACTTCCTCCCCTTGCTCTAGTTCTGACACTTGTGCTCTTTATTTAATCCAACAGTTTTAAAAGAATGGCACTGGAGCTTGTGCTCATGTTTTCAGCAACGGAACCCACTTTTAATCAATAGAACAGAGGAAGCAAGTTGTGAATAGTTACTTGCATTAATGTATTTGCTACCAGTTCTGTCATTTTTCATTTTGTAGACACCAAACTTCCCCCTATAAACACCTCTGTTTCTCCAAAAGCAGCTGGAAATTAATGATGCTATTTTTATTTTCTTATTAATTTGTATGCCATAGCTCTGTAATCAGTGCTGGATCATGCTGCAATTTTGCATACTTGTTTCAAAATATATTATGAGCACTTGATGACTGATGTTTAACACAATGTATGAAAGAGTATCTTAAACAAATTAGAGGGAATAAATATAAATAAAGACACTTAAGTAAGAAAAAAAATTACAGACATATTCAAACAATATGAAACTCACAAGTTTGTGACACAGAGCACTCACTGATTAGAACTGAGCCAGGCAGGAAGTTTGCACTTTTCAACATGAAATCTGGGTACAAAGAAACCTTTTGCAAAGAGAAAGAATATCTGAAGCCAGACTTACCAATGAAATGGAGGCAATAATGCTACTTCCTTCCAAATCCATCATCTCCAACCATTGATTTGCAGAACATCAGAATGTTTTCTTTGCCTAGCCATATAACCAACTTGGGAAGCAAACATACTTGCACAAAATGGCATACATGCCAAAAGATGTATCATCTACCAAACAGCATTCTCACACTTCATGCTCTTCTACCCTCTTCTTATTTATGGGAACTCTGCATATTTCAGCAATGCCTCTGTTCCCAGCTCCTCCTGCATTGCTCATCATCAGGTCAGGGACTGTCTATAAGCTTGTGCACTGATCACTCAGTACAACAGGTGCATGACCCTGGCAGGACTATCTGCACATCAATAATTGAGAATAATGTGAAATCTGCAGCTTTCCTGAAGAATTACAGGCCGCCAGCAACTTTGGGCAGCAGATCCGTGAAGGGGTGCACATTGCTGATGCGGCTCTGGTTCTGGCTTTTTGTTCAAGAATCCAATTGCACAGTTGTAGCTGCAGGATTGAGCTCTTCAGTAGTTAGGACAAGATACACTGATGTCTCTGTACTTTACCCCGTAAGGAAAATAAAATAAAATCAGCATGATGTGGCTCACTGTAGAACTGCTATTGCTCAAAGACCACTTGTGGAAAGCAAATCAAACATGGCCAACCACAAAAGTGCCTTTTACATCAACCTGGCAAAAAAGAGTGACTTCCTCTCAACTTTCACAGACAGATTTTAATGCAGAACATCACAACATTTCAGCTCCACTGACTTTTGTGGAGTTACTTCACACTGAAGAGGCTAAAAGATAAGAAATCAAGTTCTCCCTCACTCCTTCCATTCTCTCCCAAGTTTTTCTTTATCCAGCTTCCTCTCCAAATCTCTTGTGATGTCGTTCTCTTAAATATTGCTTTGACAACCACAAAATAACGCGTCCTCTCACATACACAAACAAAAACCTAGGATTATTTGCTTCATAAAAGAACACACAGGCTGAAGAGTGAAGACTTAGTATTCTGCAGCAAGAGACATAATCCTAACTATTACCGTGTGACATGCCTTCCCCACTCCCATTGCTGGATAACTCCTGATTGTGTAGGACATGGGTGCAAACAAGAAACAAAAAACCCAACAACAACAAGAAAGAGACAGACAACTTCTGACGAGGCATATGTTTAAAAGCCCTTACACAGCTGGCAGAAAAAGTATACTGGGGAAAGAACTGAAAGGTAAGGGTTCAAAGCCATTAACCCAACAGCATTGAAGTACTGCCTGGCACACTCAGCAGTACGGTGTAGTCACCAATACATGACCCAGCCCACCAGAGGCCCAGGACCAGGTTTAAGCTTTCCTCACTTGAGTCCTGCCACGGGCCACTTCAGCTCTCACCAACAGTACCAAGGAGCAGGCCTTTCACGTGTGCGCTCGGCCCTGCCACGGGGAACGCTGGGTTTCAGAAGAGCAGGACGGAGCCCCTCCTGAGAGCGCGGACGGCAGAAATCTTCCTGTTGCTACAACTATGTAAGAGGAGAGTAACCCCGCAGCCGGGCACGCAGTTAGTGTGGTTTCACAATGCCTCAAAGCCGACTCCTCAACAATTTGCTACATACGTACTGCCTTTCAGAAATAAATAAATAAACAAATAAATAAATAAAAACAAAAAAACCCCCACCAAACAAAAATCACCAAATAGGCAGAAGGAAGACACACCTTCCCACTTCACCTCAGCAAGGGAAGGTGTAGACAGGACTTGTTAAGCTTCTTGTCAAGAGAGCTTCCACTTGAATTAAGTTCCATAGATCCCATGTTGTGCAAGTCCACTCAACTATTCTTCTTTCCTGAATGAGGCTCTTTGTGACACCAAGGGTCAATAAAATGCTGTTTCTCATTTTCAGCAATTGGTACATTTTATAAAATCTCTTATATGGAAACACCCACGTGGAAGATTTCTGACAATAAAAATTCCATGCTTCCTAAGAAACTGATTTTCTTCGTGTAGTCTCATAAAATCCTGTTAACTTTCCTTCCCCTCGCTAAAAATTGGAATTTTGTTGTACTAGCTTTATTTGTACGCAGATATGCCTGAAGCTAGTTTATTTTCACATGCTGAATTGTCCATGCTCATAAGGACTTGCTATTACATTATGCATCTGTGTGCTATAAAGGAAAAGGCATGAACGCTGGAAAGTGTCAAAACCATGCTTTTCCTCTTTGTTGATTCATCTTTTATGTAATCAAATTTATAAATATTAAAAATAATAAAATGCTGCTATCATCGTGAGAATACTACAATTAGGTCTATGCTTAGGCATTAAGTAAAGTATGCTCTCCTCCTCAAATACAACTCCTATTTTAAAATCAAAGTCAACCTATAAGCTCAGGAACAAAACACTAGTAATCAGCATATCTGAAAATCTTACAGGATGAAATATGTTTAGCAGGTTTAGAAATAAAAGCTCAATTAGTAAGTTACCCTATTTATGACAATACTGCTAGACCGTCAAAGTAACTGCTTCTGTCAATTCCATGTTTCATAAGAAAGTTGTGATTTCGCATTAGATTACGAATATGAAAAATAATTTAATTGTAAAGAACTATTTCAGACCAACACGTATTTTTAAAACTTTGCTATAAAAACCAATATCTTCATAAAATTAATACAAGGAAGTTAGTATTAGATAGTATAATATAATAAATAGTGTAACATACACAGCAGCTTAAATACCACGTTTAGTGGCAAAAACTATTAAGTAAGCTCTCCTCCTACTTTAGACTCCCCTGCCAATAAATATAACTGAACTGAAAGTCAGTAACTTCACACTATTCTGAAGGTGTTTTGGGTTTTGGTTGGGGGTTTTTTTGGTTTGTTGGTTTGGTTTTGTTTGGTTTTTTGTTTTGTTTTGTTTTTTAAGTAGTATTATGAATGAAAGTTGAGTATTACCAAAAGATGCTCACCTGGCACAGAATTCAGTGAGACAACTCACATGTCAAGACAGTTATCTACCAGGAAGTCTTCAGAGTGGTAGCATACACCAAGGGAAAGAACACAAAACTAAGGTGTCAGATGCAGATTTTATTCCATTCCCTGCTAATGCTAACCTGCTAAGTGACTGCAGGCAAGCCTACGCTCCTTCACTGCTTTGTATCTCAGATGCCTAAAACAAGGATAAAAATGATGGTTCCTTGTTTTGAGGTGTGTGATTACAGTATGACTTACGTACTTCGCCAGACAGGACATAAGCACATGAATAAGACAATGCCTACAACTGCCAGTTATTAATAATATCATTATTATTGAGAGAGTAACGTGATTTTTTTTTTCCTTTTCTAAGCAATGCAATCGAACAGCGGCCCATGAAGCCATTCTTAAAGTTAGTGTAATTCTTATGCTGATTCAGGTCTGACCCCTTCTGAAACTGTCAAGAAGGCTGACAGCTGTAGGAGTCTTTTGTGAAATTCACACGTCCACTAGTAACAGGCTCACCAAATTGCTCTCGGACAGAAACACTGTATCCTCACTGATCTTAAAAAAATAAAAATAAAATAATAAAAAGGAAGTAAATCCTAACAATCATTTGACATAAAACAGAATGAAAAAGCTTCTCACAATGATACACCAGGTAAGGGGGAAACATGGTAGAAGGAAAAGAATTAAAGTTAATACTACAGAAGTCAGAAATTTGACTTTTTCCCGTTTCTTCTCAAGAATATTTTGAATACATATAACTGTTATTTCAATCCAGCTTTAGAAACTCCTAAGTAATAAAAGAAAAACATAAATTAAGGTTACAGTAAGGTAAAACACTGCTTTAGAAAAAAAAAAATCCAACTTAATTCACTCAGGAAAACTGCTCCAATATAGGGGTACCATATGATTTAATGATACAGGGAAGTATCGTTAGTCTCCATTTGCAGGTGGCCAAGGGACATGTGGCTGTGCTTCCAGGAATAAACTCTGACCCTGGAAACCACCAGCAGGGCCATGGCAGTGCCACTTATTCCACCGGCAGCTGCGGCAGGCCAACCCCGTGGCAGTGCACGGGAAGTCCAACCTGGGTCCAAAATTTGGAAAGCGGCCTCTGGTTTTGACTGCATCGCTTGTCAGAGCTCACAGAGACAGCCTGTGGCACACCCAGAAATTAAAATCAGAGCTTCATTTCAGTTCCAACTGTAATTTACAATACCTGCCTCCACCAACAAGCCACCTTCAGATAAAGAGGGAGGCCTGAACACTACATGTGCCACGTACCGTCGGAAGAGAGGCAGTGTTTCACCACCCAGGTGCCCAGATTTCACTGCAAGTGCATTTACAACCTTCACACTACAGCAGAGCCTTGCACGCCGCAGGTGTCATCTACCTTACCTGCACTTTCCCCACTGCCACATGCTCTGGAAAAGTAACTGTCCCCAGCTCCCTGGGTCAAAACTTCCTTTCTTCATACCACTCTGCTACCAGCTCTATGCCAGAAGACCGCCCTGCCTAATGCCACGTTGACTGAACTTCAGAGTCGTTGCGCATCCTCAGCCTGCAGACCACGAGCGGCAGCAACCTGGAATAACTTTAAGCTCTGAATGTGAGCAATTGTATCAGTGAATTTAACATGACTTGTCATCTGCTTAAAGATATTCACACGCTTACAGGATCGCAAGCTCTGGAACCACTAATTTACTAACAAAGTGTGTTAAGATCATTCTGGATGAAAAGGAAAAATGTTACCTATGAAATAACTGCACGATTGCCTCTGATATTTTATGTGGAAAACTGACATTTAATATCTTTAATTATTCACACAGCAGCTATGAAAGAGAAAGGTTTTTCTCCTTGAACAGGAAAATAAACATGGACAAATTCCTCTCACCATCACTCCTACACTCCTTTCCTAAATAAACCTCCTGCTGAAACCAATGGAAGTTTTGAAGGCGATGGGTTTACAGCAAGCAGCCCCCAAAAAACTCAAAAGCATCGAGGGCAAGCTTCTTAAATATTCCAAGTTTACCTCGACACAGAAACCAGTTACATTTCTGCTAAGTTATGTGTCTGGTTGAAATGGTTTATCAGCTTGCTGTGCCAAGAGGGGCAGTAGTATGCAACGAACTTTTGAGACCATGGGCCAGTTTTTGAAGCATTCACAAGGCCCCTCGCTAAGCGGCTCACCCCCTTATAGCTTGTGACACACAAGCACTCCACCCTGCGCTTGTTAACCAAGACCAGAACCCAGGTGTCTCTCCTGTATGTCAAGACTGAATTACTAAACTCAATTCACGAACAGTTACTTTACTGAGCACTGTATAATAAAAGAAATCTTTGCTTTTACCAAAATAAAAGCTCTCTAAAGTAAATGGAAGTTTCTGGTCATGGACAAATCTAACAAAATCTCTATTCTCCCCTTAACTAGGCACATTATTTTTATTACCTTTTTTTAAGCTAAGAGGAAATGTATTTCTCTGCTTTCTCTAAAGCTTCTATTATGCCTTTTTCTTCAAAAAGATACCCTGCCCTTCTTTTCTTTGTAATTTGTTCACACCAGTTCAACATCAGGTAAGACCTACATTTAGCACTATGCACAAAACTGAGGTCCATTCCTCTTAAAGCAGTGGGCAGATTATGATCACCACTTCATTTCTAGGATCAAAATTCCATGCATCCAAAAGACTTCACCACATAAAATCAAAACCAGATAATGACTGAAGATACTACCTGAAGCAAGGTCCCTGAGCTATTCTTGTTCAGTACCCTTTACTATTACTCCAAATAAAGAAAAAGTCCTTGACACTTACAGCACTCTAAACTGACTCTTACCTGAAAACACAGAAAATTAAGTTCAGAAACCAGTACATTTGTATTTGGCTCTGAACAACAGTTTGAAGCCTATCTGCCAGTTTTTTAATTTCCCAATACGTTTTTACTTTGTAAAAATTTTTGCACCAATTACTCTACATAGAACACGATCCTTGTCAGTAATGCTATAAAACTGAAAGCAATATTATCCTATGCAACCAGTCTGTCAAAGAATTTCAGTAACTTAATTTGGCGTATATACTCTCAGACCTACACATACCAACCTCACTGCCCACAAAATCCGAAAACTGAAATTTGGGTGTCATTCTACAGGAACTGGAAAACAGGCAGAATCCTCCCTTCGAACTATCTCCCCACAGTGGTGATCCCAGCCTCAAGACTAGCTTTGTGGTCATAATATCACACCAGAACAGCTGCTCCCAACAGCCCCCTTCAAGCCAGCCTGTTTGGGACCATCACTTATCCTATGTCTGCTATACACTGCCTGGAAAAGGTCAAGAGTATGTTATTAATCATTCGCATTTAAGAGTACTAAGCTTACCCCAAATACATGTCTTGTCTTGTTTTTAATTATGTACACAATAGTACCATGAAACAAATATTACCTCCCACTTCCCCATTTTGGGCCAAATGCAGTTCAGTGCCACCATGGGTGACTGTATGAGAAGCGCTCCAAGTGCCAGTCATTTTATGTCATCTACAAACATGACCCCACAAATTTAGACCCTCTTCTTTAAACTACCACTTCAGCTTAAAAGATGTCAAACCCTTCAAAAGGTGTCAAAACTTTTCCCAGCACACAGGTTAAAAAAAAAAAAAAAAAAAAAAAGTTTGTGTACCTGAAAGCTTAGGAATACTAGTAAATTAGTCACTAAGATTCATCTTTCAAATTGATAGGTACCTGCATTAATCAATGCCAAAAGAAAAAACACAGAAAGAGCATGGATGGAATTCTAATTAGCTCTCCGTTTATGTGTTAAAACCGAAACAACTCGTGTTGCAGTAGTATTACAGTTCTGCTAAACTTCTCACTGATTCTTGACCTCCAGAGATTTCTAATTACCTATTCTGTTTATATTTTCATATTCTTCCTACCACTGAATTTTAAAAGGACTTCACATTCCCATTAAGTTTTCGACCTGTGTGCTGCACTTTGCATATTCTAATGCTACTTTGGGTTAAAACTTTTGCCCGAAGTCAATCGGCTGGTTACCTTTACAAAAACAAGGTTTAAGAAAACGAGAAAAAAGAAAAGAAGTGAAGAGAGATCTGAATATGCACAGTCTTTTAATTCTCAGGTTATTCAGACCCACCCCTACATACAAACTTTGTAATCTAGCAGTTGCTATGAGCACCTGGAGAAGACATGTTTTCTGAGGCACTAAAACCTGAATAAGCATCTTCCATGTAAAAAGTGGCAGCGTGAGGACCTCTACCTTATCAATGAAAACCGAATTCTTTTTCCGTGTGTACAGTTTACATACTTACCCAGGAAGGCAAATGGAAATTACAGACAGACGAAGATGAAGCTGTCTCAAAGCCTTTGTCATGTGATAGTGACCTATAAAGTATCAAATAAAGGCATATCATCAGCACACCATGATTTTACAATATTGCAACTCACCACAACGCCAACAAGAGGAGAGATCCCAAAACTTGAAACTTGCTTCCTCCTCACCCCCACCCCAGATAAGTTGTCATTAAAACAAGATGACAGTCGCAGGAAACAAAAGATGCACCGTGTCTTTAAAGGGCATTAGGATTGGGCAAACAGAGCAAATCATCTGAGTGTGCATCAGCAGGGTGGGTTATTTTTCCTCTGTGTCCCTCGTACACACGGATGCATGTTTATGCGCGCACACAGACACACATACGTACATGCAGGGATGCATCACGTAATTATTTACACGCACACACAGAGAAACACGCACGCATTATCAAAATAAAAGGCAGAAAGTTGACCCCCATCTGCAAGGAGGCATACGTAACAATAACCCACGGGAACTTACACAAGTGAGCGATCAATCCCCGCGCGTGGACAAGCCAAACAACGCAAAATTAACACCAAGAATAAGCCGCCAGGCTGCAGGTACGAGATCCACCCGGGGAGACAAGACAGACAGACAGAGGGACGGACGGAAGGCTGCAACACCGTAACACAGTTTCAGGTAATGCCCGCTCCCCCCCGGCGGAGCCCAGCCGAGCCGGCCCGAGTCCGGCGACCGCCCAGCCAGCCCCTCCACCGCCGCGGCCCGCGGGGAGAGCGGCGAGACCCCCGGCCGCCGCGGGGGGAGCGGCGTTCGCAGCCGCCGCCCGCCCCCGCCCGTGCAAAGTGTAGGGCCACCGGAATCCGGGCTCCGGGGTGGGGTGGAAAGAAAAGGTATTAAATATGGAGAAAGACCGCCGTGACCCAGGGTTTTCCCGTCTCCCCCCCCCCCCCCCCCGCGCGCCCCCCCCGCCCCCGGTCACCATCAAGTTTGCATCTTAGTTACAAAATGTCGATCTTGAAGGCTGACAAGACACAGGGAGAGGGGGAGAGAGAAAGAGAGAGAGAGCGAGAGAGAGTGTGAGTGAGTGAGAGAGAGAGAGAAGAGAGAGTCCATCTTGCTTTGAGGGGGGAGGAGAGGAGCAATAATGCAGCGCATAAATCTCACCCTCCCGGGGGAAAAGTCTGCACAACACCTTTGGGGGCGGGCGGGCGGGCAGGGAAGGGGCGGCGGCGCGGGGAGGGGGCGCGGGGGGCTCCCCGTTCCTCCCAGCTGCCCTCCCCGGCGGGATCTGGCGAGGCAGGCTGGCAGCAAACACCTCCCTGCTGCTCCCCTCCTCCTCCCCGCGGGCCCGGGCGATGATCCCGCTGCTGCCGCCGCCGCTGCCACCGGGGAGGAGGTGCCGCCGCCGCCGCCGCCGCCGCCGCCGGGAGAGCCACATGGAGACCGGCACCCCGTCTCTGCCCCGGCGGCCGGGCCGGGCCCCTCCGCCGCCCCACCGGGCTGCGGGACTTGGACGTGTCACCAGCAGGACGGGCAATGGTTTCGGCGCCCCAGGCCCGAGTGACCACCGCCGGCCTGGCGGCGCCCCGGCCTCCCCGCACACACTCACCTCCGGAAAAAAACTTTTAACCGCGGGCCTCCCCCGGAAAAAGTGGCGAATCCGCCCCGAACACGGTTAAAGCCCCGCGGCCCCCCGGCTCGGCTGGCGGCGAGCGGGGGAGACCCGGGCACGGTCCTTCCCCGCCCCGGCGGGGAGGGAGGGAGGAGGCAGGCAGGCAGGCAGGGAGAGAGGGAGGGAGGGAGGGAGGGAGAGAGGGAGGGAGGGGGCGGGCAGCCGCCTGCCGGTGCCTCTCGCCCCGCCGCCGTACATGTCGCCTCGGCGGCTCTCGCATCGCTTCGTTTTACCTTCCTCATTCAGCGGCGGCGGGCTGCCACCGATATTTCTAACGCAAACCTGCTGCCGTGCGGCGCCCGGGATTAACGCGATTGCCTCCCTTCCCCTGCCTCCAGCCCTTCCTTCCCCGTCCTCCTCCTCCTCGCAAACCTACACTGGATCGGCTCTCCTCACAGCCATGCAAGTTTCATACATTGCAAATAAACCCGAGAGGAGGAAGAGCGAAGCGGCTGGCGGGGGGGGGAGGAGAAGGAGGAGGAGGAGGAGGAGGGCTGCTTTCTGTAATTTACCAGCGACCCGATCTCGCAGCAGCAAATAACAGCCGAGCACCCATCCGGCTGCCGGCGGCGGAGAGAGCCCCCCCCGAGGCGGCCGCCCCCTCCCCGGGGCGCCCCTCGCCAAGTTTTCTGTCATCGCGACCACCCAATGTCACAACTTACCTTCAGAAATAGGACTTCGCGCGGCCGAGGCCTGCCGCCGCCTCCCCCCCGGCCCCCGCCCGCCTCCCTTTCTCCCTCTCCACCTTAAACTTATTGACACAACATAATCCCACATCCACGCGAAACTCCGGCAGGGCCGCCCGCCCCCGCCCCCCGCTGCCCACCGCCGCCGCCGCCCCGGGTGCATCGCCGATGACTACCGGAAAACGCACAGCCCAACTCTCCGGCCGAGCCCGGCCGCTGTTGTTGTCGGGGTCGGCGCCGGGGTTTTTCCTCCCGCTCCCCCCCCCCCCCACCACCCTACGCCCCGTGCGGCCGCCGGATCGGCTCCCTCGCCCTCTCCGATTTTATATCCCGGCCCCCCCCCCCGTCTCCCGGCGGCGGCGCGGAGCCCCCCCAGGCCGGCGGCAGCCGATACCGATCTGCACACTCGTCCCTGCGCCTCGCCTCGCCGCCCCTCGGGATGAAGTTTCGTTTCTGCCTGCCGCGATTTCCCTGTCAAGTCCCCCCGGAGGCACACACCGAGCGGCGGCCGATGGCCATCCCTCCTCCTCCTCCTCGCCCTCCTTCCCCTTCCTCCCTCCGCCGCGGCCGCCGCTGCTCTTGCCTCTCTCTCTCTGTGGCGGCGAGAGGTGCCTGGTTTCAAACGCAGCCTGGCACTGGCTGGCCTACCCCTGTCGCCTTCTTCTTCTGGGTTTTTTTTTTTTGGTTGGGTTTTTTTTTTTTAAATGCACTGCGCTGTATTGCAATTCACCTCGCCGGCCCCTCCCCGGTAAAACACCCCCGGTCACCCCTGCCCTCCCGGCCGGGCAGAGGGCTGTCGGCACCAACCCACCCGTCCTCCCCTGCCCAAACTTTCAAACGAAGGCAGGGCTGAGGAGACGGAGGAAAAGTGACTGGGAGCCGCGGCAGCCGCCGCGCAGGGCAGGGGAAGCTCCGCGCCTCCCTCCCGGCCGCCAACGCCGCGGGGGGGGCCCAGGGGGGCTGCCCCGCCGCCGGGGCGCGGAGGGGAAAGTGTGGGGCGAGGGCACCCCTCTCCCTGCCCGCCGCTGCCCGTCCCCGTCCGTCCCCCTGTCGCCCGGCGAGGGGCGGCGGGCGGCGCGCACTCACCTCGGCGGGGCCGGCGGGCGGGCGGGCAGCGCGCCGCTGGGCCGGAGCGAGGCGCGGCGCGCAGCGGAGCCCCTCCGCCTCGGCGCCCGCGGAACGCGGCTCCACACAGAGCCATGCAACCCGGGCAGCGCCACAACACTCCCCGGGATATAAGACGGCCCGCCATTGGCCGGCGCGCTGAGGGACGGGCTCGCCAGCCATTCAGCGGCGCCGTTACACCCGCGGCCCGCGAGGGAGCCGCTGGCGCACACACTCCCCGCACACACTCACACAAAGATCGTCGCGCTGCTCTTCGCAGGGTTTGAGGAGCCGGCGGTGGCGGTGGCGGAGCGGGGCAGGTAGCGGGGGCCGCCGGCCACCAGCCCCCGGCGCCGAGGGGAGCGCGGAGCCGCGCCGGCCACGGCGCCGGCAGCCGCTGTCCATTGGCCGCCCGGGGAGGGCTGCGAGAGTAAACTACGCCGGCCCCGGGCAGCGCCGCGGGGTAACGGCCGCGGCGGGGTGCGGGCGGCGGGCACGGCCCGGCTCGGCCCCAGCCCCGGCGCCCCCTCCCTCCCCCCCGCGCAGCAACCCCCGGTAACTTACTCTGTCGAGTTGGGCGGGTTTCATTCAGAGGCCAAAACACGGCGAGCGGAGAAGTTGAGGGAGGCAGCCGTGCATCCGCACAGCCCCCGCTCGGGGAGTAAACACGGGAAGCCGGCCCCGCGGCCCGGCGGGGGAGCCGGGCAGACGGGCCGAGGCCGGCGGTCGCCCCCTGACCCGGCGAGCGGGTTTCAGGCGGCGGCGCTGTACGGGGATGCGGCGGAGCACCGGGTGGTGCCTGCTGCCTTCGTAATCCTCGCCCAAACGTGGCGGAGAGGCCCTCACCGGCCCAGCACCGGCAGCCCGGCAGCCTTCAATTCACATCGGCTTTCCGTAGAGACAGCGGGCGCTTGTTTGGCAGAACTAGTAAAGTATAACGCTGGTGTCCGCGCCACGCTCCGCGTCCTGCCCGGTTCTCTGCCCTGCACCTCGCGTACGTTGCCAGCCACATGGATGTGAAATTCATCTGAGAATTTGTGTGGCTCGCAGGCTGATACAGACAAAGCGACAGTGTGAGGCCAGCAGCTTTTGGGTGACTGCGTGGCGATTGTGCTGACGGGTGTTGGAAAAGCCCTGCGGAAACGTAGTCTAACTTTTTTGGAAAAGCTCCTTTCTCCTGCAGGAATCAAACACAACGTGAAAGCCTACCGTGCACGCTGACCCAACGTATTAATGTTCGCAAGGGTTTGAATATATGCAACGCGAGACTTTTATGTGTTTCAGGAGAAAACACATGGCATTTATTCTTACAGTTAGGAAGGACTAATTTTTGTGTGACACTGTCTACAGGTGGGACTCTTGACTTCCAGTCAGCAGTTGGCATATTAAAAAAAAAAAGGTCAGAAATAATAGTAGTTATAATAACAGTGGAAACTGAAGTGCACTCGGTTTTTTCCCAATAAAAGAACAATGTTTGTGCTTCACAACGGCTTTACGTAGCCAACACTCCAAGGTTGTTGCAGGGTTTATTCCGTATGTTCTCTGTTGTGATCTTTTTTCGGTTGTGGTATGGCCGATTTCAGCATCTTCCCATTGCTTGCCTACTCTTCTCTCACCCCCCCCCCCCATTTTTCTTTATGGCAGAATTATGTTAAATAACTGAAATAGTACTTCTTATGTCTGAATAAAATGGTGGGGTAAAGTACAAGCTGATTTTAGAAAACTAAATTGTGTCCACATTTCTGAGAAATTTGAGATTAGCCTGCACCTTTTTTGTTAAGATGTGAGAAAAGTATTCTAAATGCCCCACCATCTTGCTTGTTCTAAGCAAGGGTGGGTTAGTCCATGCCTGAATAATATAAAAATAACAGGATAAACATACTCTGTAATTAATGCATTCTACCTCAGTTTTTCATTTTCAGTGCTAAGAAAGGAGAGCCGACCATCCATCGGCTGGAAGTCGGGTGCATGTCAGGTGTCACAGGCTGGGACACTGGCAAGTGAAGGCACACAAATTTCATTAGTCACATATGAAAAAGTTGGCCTAATTTTTAGGCAGAGCTTCCTCCTGTCGTTTCTAGACTGTGAAGCGCCTTGCAGCTGTAGGTAAGCAGCATCTTTTCAGTATGCATGAGCAGTTGCTGGTAAGAGGCCTAAGTGAGACAATTGGAACTTACATGGTATAGCTTCTTGCTTGTCAGTATTAGCGCCTTGTTTCTTGGATTCTTTTACCCATATTAATAATAGTATACCATGGAGCCTCTTGTACCTCTTCATTGCTAAAATCCTGCCAAAGTAAGTAATTACTGAGTAATACAAGTGATGTAGATGCTCGATAGTGTACATGAAGTTCATTTTAAAGGATGCTTCATTTTGTTGTTAACAGGACTCTCTATTACACTTGATGCCTTTACTGGCCATTTCAGAAAAGAGGTCAAGATAGGGACACCTTGCATGTAATGTAGTTGTTTACAGCTATATGAAATGGATATACAGGGCTACTAAGTAGAACAATCATGTTTTGTGTCCTCTTTGTACAGTTACAAATGGCTTCATGAGTTGCAAGGCAGCCACCTATTAGGCCTGTAGAAGCAGAAATATTTTGTCACCCTTTAAGAGAGATGAGTAAGCTAAGGTACACTGGTATGGTCAGAAAATAAAATGCTTGAGTTTCCACTGCCTTTGATTTATTGTGCCCATAGTGAAAGAGAGGACTGTATTTTCTTGGGCTATCAATCCAGGACCTTCTGCAAACACTGAGGTCGTGAGGGGTAGAGGGAGAGGATAGTGGGTATTTCTGGGTTTCCATTTCTCTCTATATGCTTTTAAGCAAATTAATCTCTTTGCATGCCCACTTGGAGATATTTCTGGCTTTAGTCAGTCACTGTTATCAAGAGTTATGAGGTGCTAGCTAGAGTCTGTGAGGAATTTTTCGAGGGACAGCGAGTGCTGAAATTTTTTAAATTGCTTGCTGATTATTAGTTGTTTTAAAACTCCTCACAAGTTGCATTTCCAGATTTTTCTGCAGAAACTTGCATCGTCAGATGGCACTTTTCTGTGACTTCTGTGTAATTGGTACTAGTTTTTAAAAGAACGATGCCCCAACCCTACCTTGTGGACTGTTTGCCTGTGCTCCTGTGTACAGCCAGCGCTCCGCTGGAGGCGATGCAGTTCAGCACAGGTAAAGCAGTTTGCTCAGATGCACGTGCAGCAGGATTTGGGGCTTCGAAGTTGCACATTTGTGGCATTTGAGTTCATCTGGGTTTGCCTGTTTTGCACTCAACTGATGGTGGAGTATGTCCCTCCCAGCCGTGTGTCCCCTCTTAATTAACCCATGGCACAACATAAAAGACATAAGTAGCCTTGTGTCTATCCTCTGTCAAAAGGGAAAGAAATATTTCCCTTCACTTTGTTGTTATTTAATGATAACAGGAAAAATAATAGCACTGCTATAAATAATAGTAACCAGGATTTGTTCTGTTCCCTTCCCTTGGGGCCTGCCATGGAGCTCACTAAGGCTGGGGGGGGGCTGATTTTGGTCCTTGATTACCATTTTCTCTCCTCCTCCTGCCCAGGGCGGAAGCTACCTGCTGCCTGTGGAACCGAGCTGACCACTGGTAGCTCTTCTGGGCTGAGATAGACGCATGCTTCCATGGCCATTTTAAATGTATTCAGATAATAAAAAGGAAGCTTGGACTAGCCAGCTGCAGCCTGAGCCTGCAGGCCCTGGATCCCTTTGAGCTGCTACCATGGCTGACTACAAGTGACGGTTGTCATGTGAGCAGGGAAGGAAGGCCATAAGGCAACTCTGGGAGCATATGCTTTATCTGCGTTAAGCTTTGCACACAGCCTGGGGAGAAGCATGGGGAAGAAAGGGTGAGGCAGATGCAGCCTTATGGACCCTGTCCCACCTCTGTTGCTTTTTTCCTGTGGCTTGTGCCCACCCACAGTCCATGGAATAGCGTGGCATCCTCCAGGTTAAAAAACACTGGAGCAGGACAATGCATTAGTGGGCCTATTTTCCTCCCCAATGCACTTGTATAACATGGTAACATTAATAGCAATTTATGTGCAAGCACTGAAGGGAGGAGGCATTTCATCTGAACTAAAGCTGCAGACTATCCACTGTAGAGTAGGAAGAGAGCCACAGGATCAGTGCAGGACAGCTGTTCTTCAAGAAACACACTTTTAGGAAGTTACCGTTCCCACCTCAGCCCCTTTTAGGAACACTTTCAGTTTCTTGAGAACTCAAGAAAAGTTTGTATAAGTCAAAAAAAGGGCCAACTTTTTCTGTTGGTTTCTCTGTAGAAAGGCACAGTTAAACTCTGACTGTATTTCTTTGCTCCTATTCCTTTCACAACATTAAAACAATAAGGATATTTTCTTCTTTGTACTTCTGAGATGCTGTTTCTGAACGTTCTCTTTCTATACCTATGCATCTAATTCCCACTGTTTCCCATTAACTCTTTTTCTTATTTTTTATGCCTCTTTTTACTAGCGGAGCATTAACTACTGTAACCGTCTGACAGAACCAGCCACTAAGAGCGTTAGATCCTACAAGGAACCTCTGGCCTAAGCTGCTAGCAGTTTCATTTGACAAGTTAGACAAGAGAGTAGGAAGGGGAACAGACAGGTGAAAGGACTTGCCAGAAGTCTCATAGTATGGAAGCAGGAAAGTCAGGAATCAAATCTGGGCTTCTAACTTGCAGTGGATTGCGCCGTACATTCCTTTCTCTGTTGCTCTGAGATTTCTCTTTCATAGCACCTCCCTTTTTTCAGAGAAACATTACTACACCTTGAGGAGCTATTTACCATTTTTTCCTGTTTCAGAAGAATTGAGTAATAGGTTAGCCAGAGCATCCAGATTCGTTTGAGTCTATCACCTCTGTAGAAACTCCTTATGATTCTGCAAGACATTCAGGTATATGTTAAACTAATATGTATTAACTACTTAACATACTAGTATATGTGAAATACACAATGTCCACAATAATGAAACAATTGTCTGCTAAGCTCTAAATGCAGTAGATTTTCCTTGTCCTTATACAAGTATACTGCATTACAAAAAATATGTAAATCAGGTCAGACCTGCTCACCTGAGGTTATGTAGCCCATTGCATTCATTTAGTGCAAGCAAATCAGTTTCCATAGCCAGTGACACACGAGGGCAGTGGGTCTATCATTCACATCCAGTAACTTGGGATTCCTTCAGACTTACTGACAAAGTCCCCATTAAAAGCTGGGCTAAAGGATAGCAGCTTTCCCTCAACCCCGTACTTTTGATTCTTACAGTTACTGCTTTAACGCTCATGTAAACTGCAATAATATTTAACTGCTTTAAGCATAAAATGTAATTGGAACTCATTTTTCAATTTTAGATTGTTTGCCCCTTATTACATTTTAGTGCTATCAAGTAGCTTTCTCCCTCTTCCACCCAAGGGCCTCTTTTTCCTGTCTCTGTTTCTGGTATTATTCAAACATTTGTTTGTTTGTTTGCTTGCTTTCCCTTTTCTATAAATGGTGTTTTAAAGAAACTACAACTCTGTTCTAGTGTTGTCCTCCTATATACCACCAGAGACTTCAGAGCTACCTCACAAATATATATTTAATTCTGTCTAGAAGAACAAGGACAATCAAGGAGCAAAAAGTTTTTAGCCTGCTAAGTCCACTGCTTAACTGAAGAGGATGTCATTGAGTCTGTGCTTGACAAGTGGCAAGTCTCTGAAGTGACTCAAGTGAAAGAGCAGCACCCATTAGGTCCGAGCATAAATTCTTACAGCTTGGTGAGCTTCCCAGATGCACGTCTCACTGCCCCACTGCCATGCCTGTAGTTCGGTCCATTTTGAAACCACAGCACACTTCTTTGGGCGCACAGTGCTGCTACCATTTGTAAAGTAAACAAAGCAAGTGACCATTTGACCCTAAATAACAAGAGTATGCATTAGTCACTGAGCTACTCAAAGATATGGTATTTGACTCTTAACTTGTTATATCTAGGGAAATACACAGCACTGCAGATTTAATATTAGTGATGTTGTTCATCTCCGCAAGGGAGAGGCTTCAAAGAGGCAGAGATCAGAATTTTATTCCTTCCGCTGGTAGTCATGTGGGGACACAGTGAAGGGGTCCTGGCTCAGTTCCTGGCAAAGAGGGAAGAAGCATCCAATCCAGCGGAACCCAGAGACAGGGGACCACATCTAGCCTTGCCTTTTTGAGGAATTGCTTTTGGAATTAAAATTACCAGCTTTGAAGAATGATGTAGGGTGGGGAACAAAACTGGATGGATCTTAAGGCCTTCCAGGAGAAAAAAAAAAAAGGAAGGAGAAAACAATTCACATCTTGGACTAGTGCAACCCACTATAAATATTCTTGCAGGAGCAAGGCTGTGCACTGCTTCAGTGCATCCAGGTGAGAGGCCTCATGGGAGGAAGTTAAATCAGAATGTTGCATTGTTTCTGTCCCACTGGGTTAAAATGGAGAAGAAGGTGAAACTTAAGAAGGGCACTTTTCTCCTGCTCCTCCCTGCTCCAACATGAGAGTCATTGGCAGGCCAGCCTGTAAGAACTAGCCCATTTAAAAATATACAGTGTGCCTTCCTGCATGCCCACTTAATGTGGCTTTTCCTTGAAGTCACCAGGTTCTCATGGCTTTCCCCAGTGCCAGTGCTGTAGCAAGGAAGGTATTTTACTCTACAAAGTAGGCAAATTCCACACTGGAGTCTGTCTGCCAACCCTGCTTGGTTTAGCCGTCCAACACCCGTGGTGGATGTGCATTTCCCTTCTTTTGACTGTCTGCAGCTCCAGGTGAAGCATTTGTGTTGAGATCTCTCCATCACTAAAAGTTACAGCCTTCCCCGGTTGTAATGCTGTCTCTCCTTATAATTTTGTAAAAGGTAAGTGGTGGAGCTGATCCATATTTTAAGCTTTAACTTTATCAGCAAAAAATCAGTTTGATAATACTGGGTCATTTTCTTCAAATGATGAGTTTTGTCAATTGCTGGTTTGGGGATTATGTTTATGTATGTGGAGGAGAGGTATAAGGACCTGTATTTGCATGCAAAAGTCTAAATTTTCAAATGCTTTCTAAATGAAACATTTTAAATTATGAAACAATTAAAAAAAAATCCTTAAAAGTCCTCAAACCTGAAACATAGCATTTTCAGTGCACTTTCCTGGCCTTCAGTGTCAATTTTCTTCAACGAAAGTTTTTGAAAAATAATCAATCCAGGTTAACACAAGTGATCTGTTGTCCCTTTTTTTTTTTTTTTTAAATGTTCCAAAAATTTGAAAAATTGGTGGTTTGCATAGCCCTGTCTGCATTTTTTTCAAATTGAAGTTGTGGAAGGCATGCAGAGATCTACGGTGAGATTTATGGTCTGTGATGAACTGGGTGTTCATAAAGAAACTTTAAATCTGTGACTCTGTTGAAGTACTACTGAGAAGAACTCAAGTTGTGCATGCTCAGCAGTGCTCAGATTAAGTTAATAATTATTTCCCCTTCATTCTTAAATTTCCAGGCTGACTTGTTGCTTCCACTCTGCTTTTCCTGCACATATAAAAACCTTATTTTGAAAAGTACTAGAGTGCCTTACATCCAAACCTAGGTCCAAGTCAAAGGGAGGTTTATATACTCATCCATTGACTTTGAGGGAACTGTTCATGCATTTAAGTTTAAGCCTGTGCATGATTTTCGTTCTTCCAAGACCTGCCTAGAAACAAGTGACTATGGCTTCAAAAGTCTGTCGCTTTTCCATCTTCCTTGCAAAGCTGGAGCTTTGTGTTGAGACACCTTTCTTGCTCCAAAACTTTACAATCAGTGAGTGAAATCCTGACAGCATGAAAAGCAGTGATGGAGCTCTTGTTGACTGCAGTGGGATATTCTCCTGCTGTCATCAGTTTATAAGTACTTGTCGGGATCTCTTATTTTGTAATACAGATGGCAACGGCTAGACTGAAGACCCAGTCTGAGATTTCTCAGTCAACCAGTGCTGCATCCCAAATTTTTGTTACTGGAAAGAACTGAGGAAATTGGGTAGTATAACTACATTTGCTTTTATAGCTTTTAAGTTTACGATCATTTTTATTTATTTATTTTTTCACTGTGCTTCTGAGTTGGTATGTGAGGTAGCAAAAGCCAAACAAAAATTGCCTCTCACTGGCAAGTCTGTGTCAAAGCTGGTCTCCACATACTTCAGTAACAAGAAAATACTCCTCGCTTTCATACTTCTGGGGTACAAAGCCATTTTTATCTGCGGATGAAATGTTGTGTATGATGTTTGCTAATGGGGGGCAGAACTAATGCTTCCTTGGGGACAAATCCATCACATCAGTGCTGATGAAAAACTCGTTAAAAGGCGGTGTAATAGCACTGGCCGCCAAGCAGGGTGGCATGTGGAGGTTCACACCTCAGCGCATCAGCTCTAGAGTGGGGAAACCCACTGCGCTCACTCAACTCCTCTTGTCTGCCTGCTGCTGCACCAGTGGCCTGTTGCATGGAATATGGGTTATAAAAGCAGATGAGGAAGCAGACAAATTAACCTGGGCCCTCGCCATCCCAAGTGTATGAAGACAGCAGAATGTGGCCCTAAGGATTTGGGGGAAAATCTGGCAGATGCCATGGTGGAACAGGAGGTAGGTTCTCAAGCAGCTGAAGTGACAGGTAACGGTAATATCTGTGCATGCTAACAGTAACAACAGTGTGCACGTAGATGTACTGGGCTTTCTACAGAAAATCGCTGACACAAAGGGCTAGTAGCAGCCTTGCAGAGGGATTCAGCGTTAGCTGTGAGGGAACCTAAAGGTCTCAACAAGCTCTTGTGGGCTTGGGTCACTGAAAAGATAGAGAGAAGCGTGCAGCTTTACCTAAGCCGCCTTGTGATTCAGTAGCAGCTAAGGTTCAGGACCAGAGTCCGGTCCTGTATCTATTCTTTTACCCATGGTGCTTACATGTAAATTACTGTACTGCCTCTGAACTGCAGGCGTTGTATGTTCATCTCATTTCCAAATGGTAAGAAAGTAGGTATTATTATGTCTGTTTTACAGGTAGAAGACTGAGGCACAAAGAGGAACAATGGCTCTTTCCAAGCTACAGTGGAAGATGGTGGCCAAACAGGAGATTAAACTGAGTTTTCTCCAGCCTGAAGTTGTAGACACACACCCAGAACCATCCCTATGCCTATGGACACCCTGTGAACTGGCTCAGGGATCCCCCAAAGCCAGTCATTATAACTGGTTTTTTAATGTTCACATGGCTTTCAATTTTCTAGCCTATTCTCACTGTTGTCATATACCTGAATCTATGCTCAAACTGGCATTCAGTCCTGTATGGTCACACTCATGGTTCTGTCCTGCACCAGTGCAACTCCTCAGTCAGCTGGAAGCAGGTGAAAACAATTTTTTTAAATGCACTTTTAAAGCACTCTGTGCACGCATTATTTCATGAATAATCATGGAAGAAGATGCTGACTTCTCCAAAAAAGTTAAGTCCCTCCCTGGCTGCCCTCAAACTGATACACAAAGTGATGCTGTGTGAACCCGTTCTAAGGAGGGTCCTGTACCAAACCCTGTCAGAGTTATTACAAAGGATCACATTCATGTCAATCAGCACGGGGTGGTTCTCAAAGCTCTGCTGTTCTGATGGGATTGGTATAATTTAGAGCTCAGCATCTTTGCGTCCACACATGCAGGTGTAACAGGCGTGCGTGGATGAGTGGAGGAGAAGCTGTGACCATGCACCCTCTTCTGTTTCCTTTCCTTACCACATAGAGCATTAGCTGATGTGGGAAGTGTTATTTCCTTAAGGACAAATCCTCCTAGTCTTTCACATTATAGTTGACAGGAACCCCTTCACCTTCCAATTTCAAATGAATACAGTTCATTAGAAAATTTTCGTATTTCTTGTGCAACATATACCAAGCAGAACATTTATCTTCACTGAATTGTTTGCATTTACTATCAAAATTAAAAAAGTTTAAGTGGAAATGACATTTCCCCGTGGACATGCTTATAAAAACAAACAAGCAAGCAAGCCAACGAACAAAACCCAAATAAAACCCAGTCAGCTTCCTAGCAAGAGGCAAATTGTGTGGGTAAAAATATCTGCTTGCTTGATTCCACATGCAGCTCTTCTTTTCAGGGAATGGAAATGCCTTCATTGTGGAGGCCTCTAACTGCATACAGGCAGAACCTGATTATGTGAGGCTAGATTGTGGAGCTGTAATACGTGTTGGCAAGCACTTTCTCAGCAGGTACAATGAACTAAGTAAATGCCCACCAACACGAATAAGGTCTTCACAGTTCCACCTGGCTGTTAACATACTTATAGAGTGAATATTGGACTGAGCTTCATTATGCACACAAGTTTATAAGCAGAAACAGCTAAATACATGGGAATGGGGTAAGCATGCAAGTCTGAATACAGGTTATTGACAGGGATAAGTTCACTTACACAAAATGTACATTCACCCAGTACGTTTGTGAGGTTCATCCCACGCACGCAGGGATGAACATGCCCAAAATACAACAGTTTTTCCTAAATTAGTGCCTTTCAACATAGGGAACAGCATGGGTAATACAACATATATCGCTATGGATTTGAACATTTAATTGGTGAGCCCATTCCTAGAATGTTTTATCCTGTTTCTGAAATGGGGGAGGGAAAACAAATTAAAGACACCATTAAGATATGGTGTACACAAACATGAAATGTGGACTGAAACTACTGGATATCAGTTGTGATTGGAAAAAAATTTCTGGGGGCTAGGACAAGAATCACTTCAGCTATCTGCTACTTCAGTAATTCGAGATGTTTTACAATAATGAATTCTCTGAGTGAAGTATTGCCAATCCAAATGAACTAGCAACAATAGCGTCAAAATGGTGCTAGATGGAAGGGCCTAGTTTCACAGGTGCCTGACTGAGCTGCTTTGAACGTCGGTGCCTCTAAATCATTCAACAGTTAGACACAGCTTGTGTCTGAGAGGCTAGGAACTTGCATGGCTCTTACTAGCAGAATGGCTGGAGAATAAGCACCTCTCCTTCAACGTTCAGGTTAGGTCTAATCTGTCCCTAGTCCTATGGGAAGGTATCTTCTAGGAAAATGAGAGCACAGGGATGCCACCATACATGGAAACTCTGTTATTGAAGTAGGTGGTTCTACGCTAGGGATTTTTTGTAGTTCTTCTTTTGTCAGTGTTGCTTCTGTATTAACTTGGTTTGATTTCTGATTATAAGCATTGCCCCCCGAGGGAAAAACTCTTGCTGACTGTTTCTGTGTTATGTTTTCTGCTGAGTCGTTCTGTCACCGTAGGAAAGGCTGGAATGCCCCTTGTCCTCCAAGACACACTCAAGTAGGAATATGGGGCACACTCTGTTTAATGTATTTTCTCCACCAACTTCACTTCCCTTTCTATCTTTTCTCTGTGTTGTTTTTTCACTCTGCTTGCACTCAGGTGGGTATTGCCCCCATTGTTTTTCCTGCTAGTTTATTTTATTGCTTTTCTTATTTCAGAATCTCTCCTTACACTGAACACAACCTCAGTAGAACTTTTAATTAAGGAAAAATGGGTTCATTCACATCTATACTCCTTTATGGTTTAGGGCCAGTAATAGATACAGAATCCTTCCTCAAAAGTAGTTTTTGTAATCAACTGCAGTGGTTTAATGAAAGGTCCCAAATACTTGAGGCATTTTCCTGTTGCCATGAATAATAATGCACTTTCTCCAAAAGTATTATTTGATTTTGGCTAATCTGTAACACCAAGAAAATTGTGTGGTTGCTACCTTCCCTGTTAAGACCATTCAGCATCTTCCCAAGAAAAGACGTAGTTGGTGAAATCTTGGTGCTGTTTTCATTAGAATACCAACTGTTATTTAAAATATTGTTTTGACCTCTTTTGTTCTCCAGCTTTGTTCAGAGCTTTTACAGTGACACTGAAGTAAGTCCAGGGTGTGATTTTGTCAGGTTGTCGTCCCCGTACTGAGGTCTATAGGGGTAGCCTGCTTTCTTGTGGCAGTAACCGAGCACATACATTGCCACTGGAATGTATTGCTTTCTTTTGCAAAATTTCTGTGTTCTTGGAGAAATTTTGTGGATTGCTAGCTAGTCATTTTTCACTCTGAACAGGCGTGTGTGTATGCGTATGTGTGAAATGAAGAGCGGAATAATATCCTACAAAATGTTTCAGTATGGCAATTGTCCTAGTCCACTTTGGGACTCCTTTACATATGGTGAAGTAGTATTTTAGCATAATAATAAGATGAAGGTCAAATTCTTCAGGTGAATTAACTTTTAGAAGCCCTCATTTTCTTACTATCCATGGATGCAGAGATAATACAACAAGGATGCTAGCACAGACTGTTTCAGCATTTACCCTTTCCCAGCACATGGTTCTTGATAATAGCATCTTGTTGATCTTTGTCCTTTGGATCAAGGTCTGTGAGAGGCTGTTAGGAAACAGTTGTGCTGGGGACTGATGAAGCCATAGGATGCTGCTGTATCTTTGTTTCAACCAGAGATTTTATGAAAGTATTAAAGGGTTGTTTCTTATCTCTGACTAAATCCAAGGTTTCATTCCCCAGCACCATCAAACTAACACCTTTCTTTAGTATAATGCATACATGCCTTTACAAATATTTTAAAAACAGTCATCCATCATATGTTGTAACAGAAAACTAACCATTAAGCAGCAGACTTCCTTGCTTATTCTCCAAGGGTGGAATTCAATTATGCAGAGGAACAAAACAAGGTTTATGTACTATCCAAGTCCCTCATAGTCCTATTTGTGCTGACTTTTTACACACGGGTAAACTCTACCACAAAGAAGCAATTTCTGGGTGATGTCTGAGTGCCACAATCAATTAAATTTTTTATGTAGGACCCCTGTCAGTATTGTGTGTGGAAGATGGAAGAGATGCCAAGTGGAGTTTTATGCCCAGTGGGCCTGGCTCGTGCCCAGCTGAAGTCAGTGGAACTTTTGCCACTCCTTCCAAAATCAACAGGATGGCTCCTCCACTCACTCCCTATTTCTCTTGCTAAACCACAGTTTTCTGATATTTTCAGGCACTCGTGCTCATCAGCTTGGAATCCACACAAGGCTGGGTTTCATAACAAAAGGCAGCCCTGATTCTTTTAAATTTGAGTAGATAGAAGAGAGCAAGGTGAGTCATTTTTTTTCCTTGCTAATCTTGATGGGATGCTGCAGGTTTGCCAAAGATTACTTGAGTTTTCCCTGGCTAAGGTGTGAGTGAAGACTGCAGCAGTTTGAAGCAAACTGACTGGGGTGTTGTTTTCGTAGGTTTTGTTCTTAATTCACTGGAAAGGACAAAATGCACGTGCAGGACTATCCTAGTGCCACTCCCTCAGCTGTTTGCATTTTAGCAGTGAGTGTCACCTACTTAAAAATACTTTGTATTATCCTCAGAAAATGATCTCTCTTAGTCCAAAGCAATATGTTGTTCAAGAAAGGTTCCCGTCTCCTCATAGAGAGCTAACAGCACCTTGCAGGCCTGACACAGAGCCTTTGAAGTAAATGGAAAGTCTCTTAATGACCTCAAGGGTTTAGATAGTGAGCCCTGTGGACTGCACAAGGCAGGTAACACCGTCAAAAGCACCTAATAACTACTGACAGTCAGTTGGTCTTAGTCTCCAAATCACTTGGATGACTCTGAAAATATTTATCCCAGGGCTGGCTATACATTCTCAGCAGTACAGAGCACATGAATGGTACTTAATGAATAAAATAAAAATTGTTCTAAGTACAAAAATCTCTCTGTTCAGGAAAATGATAATTTCATGCTTTGCTATTTCTTTTGTGTAAATCTCTTTGTAAGTATCCCTTTGGCTATAGTATTTGCTTAAAGTACAAATATGTATTATGTGTCAAAATAAAATATTTATTGAATACATTTACTTTGTGTCTGTTGAGTTACGAGTGGATTCTGAAGTGCTTCTTTGCTGCACCTGTTGGGGCCATTTTACATTCTCTTGGCTGGAGACAATGAAAACTCGATGCCTCACAGTTCTGCAAAAAGAAATGGCTGAAGAGAATTTGAATTAAAACTTAGCACAAACATTCACTGTTGCTGGCACTCCAGGACGAAACACAGGACCGCTTACATCCTCAGGATAGGGATATTTATCTCTACCAGAGCCAGTCCTGACTTGTAGGTGGGCTGAAACTAAACGGTACTGCAGACTGATGGGTGCAACTTGTCCGAGGATGCTCGAGGTGAACTATGGCTTTCCTGATGTCCCCAGAGGGGGCAAAGCCCAGGACTTAGTTTCTTTTCTTCTCTCTTGCAGTAATCCAAGGAGGAGAAGTGTGAGCCAGCGGATGACTGAGTCTCTCACATCATGGCCTGCATCACCCAGGCGCTAAAATGGGTTTTGTAGACGACCTTGACATTACTGAAGGAACGTACCGCTACGACCTCTGAGAAGAAAAGGCAATGTACCTTTCCCAGCCTCCGGGGAGTCTGCATGGTAGCTAAGAAACTGAAGAGATTTCTGGCACTAGCAGAAGTTCAAAAAACCAGCCTTGGGTCTAGACAGGTGGTCCTTCCCGTCGGAGAAGTTTACTCCTAGCCAGAAGCGCAAGCTCCTTTTCAGATACTGACAACAGCAGATACTCATATTGGGTTTACCTGATGGAAAGTGATTCGGTTGGTGACAGATCATCAGGAAACAGGAGGGCACCCTCTCAGAACCACATTGTTCATGTAGGAACCACCGAGGTGGAGGTGGGCATCGGAAGCTCAGGTCTTAGCTTTGTGTGAGACTCTCCTTTGAGACACCAGGCGCTGCAGCTGCTGTCCACTTCTGTGGTTGCTTCACAAGGTGTCCTGCAGCCCTCACTCCATTTCTTTCCCTGAGTATCTGTTAGAAGAGATAGCCTTGAGGCATCTTAAGCCTCTTGCAAGAGGTGAAGGACAAACAAAGCCATTGTTATCCAGTTATGTGCTTTAATTCAGAGGCAAAAGCAAAACTTTGGGCACGTTTTTCAAGGAGAATCTATGAATGACTAACTGGTCCTGTGCACAGGCTCATAACCAAAGGGTTTGTGAATGAGGAGATTAAGTTCTATTGTAGCTGTCTCTTTGTTAAGTGATCGGGTCCTTTGAATATGTAAGCGATAGATTATGAGGCCCAGAACAAGTAAAATTAGGTGGGGAGTCAGTTTAGGCTAGTGGGGAGTGGTGAAGTAGTGAAGAGATATACAGGCTCCTCTTGGACCTAGACTCGCTCTGGATTTCTTTTGGTGGTTGCTCAGCTCCCCTCACTGTCTATAAATAGAATCTGAGGAGACTGTCTTTTGGCAGAGGTACGTAGGTGCCTGAAATTAGGTGGTATCACAATTCCACCTAGCTTTCCTGTATGAAGATTTAGAAGAACGGAGAACCTAAAAAAAATGCTGATTTCGTATCCACTGGATTTAAATTAAGCATCCAGGGATCCCTGCCTCAAATAATCAAGTTTGTACAGTTGAAAAACATTCTTCAACCCAAACAAAAGACCCAGTTCAGTCACTATTTTATTTCTTCACCCTGTTGCAATCATTGCAACCATCAATATGATGCCATTATTTTTAATCCAACACCGGAAACCAATTATTTTTACTGATTAACTTTTTTACCTGCAGTGGGATATTGACTGCTAGAGGATGGGAATAAAGGTCTATCAAACCAAAGAGACCGAATAGTGACTGGTCCTTCAAATGATAACTAATTTCTTAAAAAGCAAAGAAATATCAACCCCTTCTTTTATCTTTCTGTCTCATATCATACAGAAAGAGGTCTTGACACTCTTTGAAAGCAACTCAGAAGCTTCCACATGAAGCATGCATAAAGAGCTGCAGCCGACACGTAAAAAGTCGTCTTTAAAAACAATTCTGCAACTGTGGCTAGATCCACTGGGATCAAATAAAGTAGTCTTTAATTATGCCTCCCCTGAAAAGCTATGCACATGCAGAATGTTTCCACAGTTTGACTGTACCTTGAGAGCTGTTTGCGAAGACAACCCTTGCACAGGTTGTAAATGGGGTTTAGCCAAGTTACGGAGATGAGCTTATGCAGTTGCCTGTATGATCAGAACCAAAGACCCTAATTTTGAAAAGATTCAACATATGTGCTTGCTTTGCAGGCAGAGACCTATCCTATTGAAATAAATACACCTCTGTGAAAAGTTAAGCATGTCCATAAGCTTTTGCAAGCTGGGTCTGAGTTTGTGAAAATGTCCTGGGAAACCTGTGTAGGACCTCCTCAGTTTATTTCAATAAGAAAACATGTTAAAAATCCTGTCTGTATTGCTGTAGAATTACATGGTTAGCTGTATTAAAAATAACATTTTCTTGCAAAAATTTTCTGGTTGTTTTAGTAGATTTTGTTCTTTGACAGAAAATGTATTGATCTGATCCTGGGAAAGTGACTGTAGTGCTCAACAGAACAGTTCCTGCCATATAATTTTGATGTTCATAAGGTTGTGTAATATTTCATATGAAAAGCCTCTGTCAACTTCCACTGATAGTTGAATCTTAAAATGATTCATCCACACAAATATATTTTTCAGGAAAGCTTCTGAAGCAGGAGGCTGACCTCATTGCAAAATACAATTTAATTGAACATATGTTGATTTTAAAAGTATGTACATATCTATATATGTTTCTTTTCTCTTTTCTGATTTATTTTTTGTGACTCATATGGAAATCCAATGTTTAAAAATATATGAAAAAAAATTCATTAGAAGTAATACATTTTAAAGAATAAACTTGCAAAAGCATGTATTTCTATTTTGTAACTTTTTATGTTTGCATATAACTAAAGAAGTAATGAAAGTTAATATGTGAAGCAGTTAAAATTGTCAACATTTCTCAGTTCTGAACTAAACAAACTTTATATTTCCAATAATCTCAGTCCAAGTTTGTATCTTCAGATTTTCATGTCAGTATATCTGAATGTTGTTGCCAGTCAGATTTCCCATGTATCAATGGAAAATCTGATTTCTATTCCTGCCTTTTACAATTCCTCTTGCTCTTAATTTCATGGGAAGAACCATCCATAATAAAGTAGGAGAGGAGAGACTGATTCCACTGACAGCAAATTAGGGTTTTCCAGTTAGTTTACTGAAGTTAGGGGTTTCAGTCTCAAGACATAATTACAGATAAGGACAGACATATTGAAGTTGGTGGTTAGCCATTGGCATCAAAGGGGACACGTTTCATCCTCAAATGTTTTATTTCATTAATGTTTTAAAATATTTGTGTGACTGTATGTATACAAACACACACACACACAGAGGTTCCTCTCACTCATGTTTAATATGGGAGAAAACATGATAGGCTCAAAGTAAAAGTGCACAAAATACAGAAATAACTTGCAATGAAATTTTCTGTTTTTTGCTCTCACCCAGACAAAAAAGACTTCTTTTTCATGAAAGAAAGAGTTTTATCGGCTTGTCTCTGACTGTGTTGTCAGGACCACTGCCTCACTCGTGTGTGATGTTATGTTTTCCCACAAACTTTGGTAGGAACTAAATATAGAAACTTTAATTTATTTCTTAGTCCTACAGCAGTCAGTATTTTACAAACTGAGGACTAAATTTCATAGTAAGTGTTACAAAGATCATTGTGTTGCATAAAGCCACAATTTCTGAAGCATAAATATATTACTATTTAAAAATCTTCCAACCTTTAAGCTAAGCTTACAATTTTGTGACCTGTTGCACGTTCACATGTTACAGTATTCAGTTTGAAAGCTGAGCAGACTGGAGGTGAATGCAGTCCAAAAGTGCCAATCCAGGTGAGACCAATTTGGAAAATTGTATCTAAAAAAAAATCAAAATCATAGAATCATAGAATAACCCAGGTTGGAAGGGACCTTGAAAATGTACGTATTTTTTTATATCTGCTCTCCAAGAACAAAAGAAGGCCCAACGCAAGTATTGTACGTCACTAAAATCACTCAACATGATTAAATTTGATTTAAAGTGGTGTAGAGGCCTTGAAATGGTCTGATTGACTTCACCTTTGCTGACATTGGGGATTAAGCTATGGATCTTCAAAGTGAAACACCATAAACCTCTGCAAACCATGAAGACCTGGGAATTTTAACAGACATTTTCCATGAAATGGCTGCGGATGGAGACAAGAAAAACACCCTGATACCAATCAAAGCTTTATTGATATACAGTTAGTGTAATGCTTCTGCAGTAGCTGGATGAAACCAAACCCACCAATTTGATATGGATTCTAAGCAATAATTGGATGGAGAAGAGAAACATATCCCAATACTGACTGAGTCCTTCGCTGTATAATTTTCATTGCCCCTGATAAAGAATTTCAGTTCACAGATGCAAAACCCTTTCAAGAGAGCGATGCTAGAAATTAGAGACCTCAGAAGCACTGACCTAAATAAAAGCTAGTCCTTCCCTAAATGTAACTTTTGAGGTTTCTTTCTGATTTAAGGGCTATTTCCCCCTCTCCCATTCTAATTAGTGCCGAGGAAAAGTGCTGAGCTGCCCAAGAGGAATGCTGTAGCTTTTTGCTGAGTCCAGTTGTTCCACTCAAGCAGCAGTCTTTGGACATCTCCTGGTCCTGTTAAATAGTTGTGTGTTGTCTCCATAGAGCTATTGGGTCATTGATGCTGTTTTACTCTTTTCTTTTATTTCCAATGGCTAAATCACTTAAAAGAAGAAATGATATAACACTGTCCTAAGATGACTATTCCAAGTGAGCAATTGCTGTTGTTGCCATAGGGATACTGAATGAATGCAGATGAGGTAGGAGATATCCAGAAGGCTCTATGAGCACGAGTTTCTCCTCAGCAGCCCAGTGCGACCAAAAGAAGGGAGATTTCTGCACCTCCACAATGCTGGGCCACGGCTGCTGCGTGGCCTACGCTGAAATGGCCGCCTGGCTGCCTGCACGCTGCTTCGACTGGAGACGTGGGCACCTCGCTCACCATTGAAAGTGGAACTTGGGCTCTTAGGTGATTTTGAAAATGTTACCACAAGTTCCCTAGGAGCAATACTTAGAAACAGCTGCTTACCGCGAGGACTAAAACACCACTAATACTGCATTCATAATAAATCCACCAAGGGAAACTGTGGAAGCTGCATACAGATGAGACCAAGTGGTGTATTGGGGGACCTACAGAGTCTAAATAAAATCAGCTAATATTTGGAGAAGAATAGCTCCTCCACAGAGGAAGGAGCTATTATATAGAAGGTGTTCAACACTATGACAGAGGCAAACAGTCTTTCCATGGAAGAGGACTGATAAATGAGCTGTCTCTCAGGAATACTTTGGTTCTAGTATTATTATTTTATTGATGACATGGGGTGAAAGTGGTCAACTGCATATAGAATGATGATAATTTTTAGTTTACCTGTGTATTTGTGGCTGTTCCAAACAGGACTAATTCAAGGCTCTATTCATTACAGATATAACCTGTAAATGCAATGACATAATTGCTTTAACGTCCTCAGAAAACACTAGTGAACTTAAATGATAGCTTGGCAACACACACCAGTACTCACAAACTCTACCTTTGGAGCACCATTTACTCCCAACTTACTCATGGAAAGAAATGGATCTTGTAGCCTAAAGGTCTCCATATTTGTGCTTTCCACTGAAAGCTACAGAGAAAAAGACCACTGACATTTATGACAGCAAGAGTCAACTCTGCCCTCAGGTGCTTATTCGCAGTTGTGCATGAGGACTGAGTTTAGCACTAAATTCTTTGGTTGAAAATACACAAATAAGTACAGATTCAGACTGTACTTTTTTCCACACTGACATAGCTCTTAATTATTATGGCTGGGCTAGAGCCTCAGCTATTGTGGATCAATGTACTTCAATTGTCTTCAGAGAAATTGTAGTGATTTAATTCAGGTCACTTAGAATATTAGCTCAAGCTTTCAGTCCCCAAAATGCAAAGTTGTGCTGGAAAAAAACCCATGCTGGCTGGGAGTAAGTTGCAAATCTAATGCTCTTTTTGGGCAAGGTGGTATGATCCCAAGCACTGTGCATTTCATGTATTAACAGTGTAGGATACTCTTGAAAGGATTAACTCTAGAAGGTATACCCAAGTTTGAGCCAGGCTAATTAATTTGAAATAGTGAGAGGTGTGAATGGGATTTTATGAGAACAGATGTAAACATTCCCCAACTAAATGGAATGAATTAGCAGCCAAGGAGGAATTAGAAGACACATGGTTCACTGATAAATAAATACACAAAATCTAACTTGTCTCGCTCAAGAATGGACTAGATGGCTCAGTAGCTTCTCTATTCCTGCTCATAAAAATACTGTCTGTTCTTCCTATTTACACCCACTTTAAGCTTAAAGCTCTGCAACTTCTTCTAAAACATCCTCCCCCCTCATTTTTAGGATTATTATAGTATTAACACTATGCATTAGTACCTTTCAAAGTTGTCTGGTGGAGGTTAGAGGGTAGGTTCAGATTAGGTATTAGGAAGAAATTCTTCACTGTGAGGGTGGTGAGGCACTGGAGCAGGTTGCCCAGAGAGGTTGTGGATGCCCCATCCCTGGAAGTGTTCCAGGCCAGGTTGGATGGGGCTTTGAGCAACCTGGTCTAGTGGAAGGTGTCCCTGCCCATGGCAGCAGGGTTGGAACCAGGTGATCTTTAAGGTCCCTTCCAACCCAAAATGTGCTATGGGTCTGGGTATTAATCCCTTTTAAACTACTCAAGACTTAATTGAAATAAACAAACATTACCATATCCATCTTCCAGCTGAAGGAGATGAATCATAGAAAAGTTAAGTTGTTTCTAGAGTCATAAAACAGGTCAGTAGGCAAATCAGGGGTAGAACTAAGCAGCCCTGGACTTCTAGACTCCTACTGTAATGATTCCATTAGCCTGACTTCCTAGAACCAGTATGTCTGAATGAGATAATATTATTCAAAAGAGTTCTCAATTATGTTCACATTTATGCTTGATTCCAGCATTACTGTAGCCAGTGGGAAAAGAGCAGCAGAAGATTTTGGTACTAATATATCCTTTTCAGTGAAAGATGACTATGAGACAGTGTGGGTGAAATAATTTTCCTAATGGGGTATTTTTTTAATATTAGCAGGTGTCAGTATTATAAACTTGCAAGAAAGGCCAGGTGCTGTGTTCCGGTATGATCTCACCTTCCTTTGTAAATGAGCATTTAATATGTCTCTAATTTCCTTGGTCAGGCACACCTCCCTCTGCCTACTCTCCTGGACTATTCAGCCTTACCCTATCCACAGACGGTGATGACGATGGGTAATACCTAGGGTGCAGGAAGGGTCACTTCACCAGCCATTACTGTTGCTGTGGACCCTCCCCTGCTTTCCAGTACTTGATAACAGAGTGTACAGAAGACAGGAGGGAGGACAAGCGTGAAGGAGGGCTGCTGTTACTCACGGGTGGTGATGCAGCTCATGCCTGGGGGCTGCTGTTGGGGGGAAGGCCCCCAAGATCTGGTGGCTGTTGCAAGTGGGTCCAACCACCGGGAAGCAGGGTACGCTGCAGGTTCTTTGGGGATGGTGGCCGTTTCAGGATTTATGCAGAGTACCTAGCCTCAAACTGACCCTTGGGGCTCCACAATATACTGAAATAACATGGGCAGCAGCTTTCTGAGGGGTGCTGGACATACCCTCCATCACCCTGAGGAGCAAAACCATACCGGGGCAGGTCTACCAGGCCTTCCTCCTGCTCCCTCCCTGAGGCAATAGGATAACCAACTGTATACCACTCTGATATGTCAGCACTAAACACCCAGCTTGTACATGACACGCTTTATCTACCATTCTGTACACAGCCTATTGACACATGACAGCGGTAGCAGGACCTCAGCGATTTTCCTGATTTCTCCTGTTTATTCCTGATTTCCACTGGCACAAGAGAAATAGTTCATTGCTAGGCAGCTTTTTACAGAGTGACTAGACCAACAGTGGAAGGAGAAACAGCTCACATTTAATTTCTGCTTGAAAAATACCAGTGATGAAAAGGCCTTGTGCTAAACTTACGAAAAGGCCTTGCACTAAACTTCTGCGATGGTAGACTTTCACCCTGTTTGGAGAAGTTTAGAGGAGACAATTGAATAACCCTTACTATTCAGAGCAGATTTAAAATATCTTAATCAATGCAATCATACACACAGAAATTTAAGTGTAGCTGTAAACCTCATTAGCACATGACACCATGCTCAATTTCACATGCAATTACCTGGATAGACCATGTAATTATGCCACATAATTACTCATGCATTTTACAAATGAAGTTCCATGTCTGCAGCTCAAGATGATGCAGTTCTTTTATGTCAACCAAAGTCCTCTGGCACATTTTCCACCTCACACACCTTCTCTTTTTTAAAAGCAAGGTCCAGAATATGAAACAAGTCCACTAAGAGTACAAGAAAAAAATTAAACATTGTGTTTTTAGGCAGTGAATTTTGCTTTAGGACATTAGGACCAATTGATGGAATTTATTGGCAGAAGCTTGTTTAGAACCCGTAAACTATTATAAATGTAACCTGTTATTGCTGGTATCTATTAAGCCTGTTAATATGCTCTAGGCTCTCTCTGAGGCCATAAAAGAGACAAACAAATAGGAAATTCCTGGGCAGGAAATAATGCCAGGCCATGTTCTCGGCTGTATCTAAATCTACTCAGTGCAGCAAATAGCGGGAATTACACTGATGTCGGTTATAATTCCCAAATACTCTGTGATAATCTGTTTCAGCCTCCGCATAGTTTTAGCTATATAGACCTTATCGTAGTTTACACTACAGAAAAGCAAGACTACCTCTAGAGGCCACCTGTGTCAACTCTGGCTGCTGGACTCCTGCCTAAATTGTATAGGCAGCACACAGATATCACCCTTAAAGAGGAAAGGCCTGATACGCCATTGCCTTGTATCTTACTTTGCCCTTTAATTGCATTTGTTCAAACAGAAGTGGGTGTAAAATGCCACAGGTCTGATTGCATCGGTCTGCAGTACCATGCAGAGTGGGAGGAGAGTCTTACGACTGACTGCTGCTGGATTCATTTGTCATTCAAAAAATAAAAAAAACAACTCAAAGAGGACTATATTAAAAATATATTTCATATGAGCTCACTCGAAACATTTTATTCTGGGTTTGAGAGTTTCTTTTAATCATTTTATTGTTTCTTCAACAAAAAGAAAGCAGCTTTAAAACAAAAGAAGTTTGGAGAAAAGAATTTGGTTGAAATAAAACCTACCAAAAAGAAATGCAGTCATTCAGTAATGCAGTGAAACAAAGTCATATTCACACCATGTTTTCCTCGTCCCAAAAGCAAGGTATGTGCCAAACCAAATTTTGGTGATTAATATGCTCACCAGTAGTGCCAGGTCAGCTTTATTTTTAGTAAGTAATATAGCCCTTGTGCTCCTACAAAACAAGGCCCATTGCATTAAGTGCAAGCTCAGCCCTAAACACATGGGAAAAAAGGTAAGGTAAATGGTAAGGTAAGCCACATATGGAGCTATAATCCCAACCACTGACATGGCCTTTAGAAAATTAGGCAGTTTTAATGGGTCTGCTTTCCTTGGGAAGTGCGAATAGCCCAATTGTTCCCTGTGTGAGTATCTTCTAACGCTGGCAGTTAGCTACATCTTGCTCTCTGACTGGGGCGAGGGTATTTGGACAAGATTAAGAGAGAAAATATACAAAGGAAATGCCCAGACAGAAATTGTAGTACCTTGTCTATATAGTGTGACAGTTAATGTCAGTCTAGAAATCGTAACGTTTGGCTTTGTGTTAGCTATTTGCTCTTGGTAGCCCATTAAAGAAAAATGAAGTAAGGTGAACTACTATCATGAGTTTTCTCCTGGGTGTTAAATCAGAGCAGAGTCAACTGAAAATAAAGCTTCCTTTATTCAGAGGGCATTGAGGGGTCTTGCCCCCAGTGCTGGCCAGCATATCCTCAAAACTATTTGTAGCAAATTTATAGCATCCTAAAAATCTAAGACAAACTATTTTGCCATTTTTTGGTGACATCTGTTTGCACTTAAACTTCAGAATTCCTGAGCAATTTTGCTCTGATTTAGATTACAATTTCCTTTTTTTTTTTTCTTAATTGCTAAGGCTGATATGTAAAAAGGCATTTTAAGAGTTTACTTCTTAAACACTTTTTAAAAACATACCCCAAGGCCCTGTTGTCCATGTAGACTTAAAGAGTATACAGTATCGTACTGGATAAAGTTTACAATGAAATCTCCTGTCACTAAATCTGTGGCAAATTAATAGTATCTATTCCATACAGTAATTTAAATGTGTAGATCTCAAAGCCCTTGAGGAGAGGGGTTGTAATCATCAACACTGACGATTGCTGCTGATGGGGAACCTCAGGAGATAAAGGCATTTGGTGAAGGTCATCCGGCACGCCAGGGCCGGAGCTGCACCCTGCTCTCCTTGGAGCTAGGCCAGCACTCTATCCCATGGGTCATCCTGCCACTTTAACAAGTTGATTTTTTTTTTTTTTTTTGCTTCAGGTGATTTGGAGCTGTGTGCAGCATTCAGCCAGAGTGCGCGCACATGTTTCCCCCGCCACGCCGTCTTTTCCTCTCCTCCCACATTTAATATGTCTGAGCTAATTTTTTTCACAAGGATTTGCTGGAAGCAGTGATAGATAACGGGAAAGTACTCCGAAGGCTGTAATAAACAAAAGCCATCATTCGGGTTTAACTGATGTATTCATCACCTTGCTTTGCCTAAAAATCCTTGCATCCAGCTCTCTTCTATCACAGGCAAACAGGTCGTGCTATCTCTTTTATAAATGTATCACTTTACTGGATAGATTTCCTTCCCTCACCTTCCTCCTGGAAGGTTGCTCCAGAGCCTCTCTGATGCAGGAGGTAGAAACTGTCTGTCGTCAACTTATTCATAGCTAATTTTGGACCATCTGTTTCCGCGCCAGCATTATCCTTTAGGTTAAACACGCTTCTAAGCTTTGCGTATCTCTGAGTGTATACCCCCACAAGCCTACAATTGCTATACTGAGTAAAAGAAGCTATATAATACATTAATCTAATGAACACAGGGAAAAAAAAAGAACTTCCTTCTACTTCCCTTATCTCCAGCTAAACACTGTTTAGATGGCTAAAGTAAGATATAAAATCTGTCATGGCTGTTGACAAAATTTAAATTCATTCAAGTTTGTTTCACAGTTATAAAAAATTGTCCTGTTTTGGACAGGACCTGTTTGAGTATTTTTCTGGTATAAAGACCTGTTTGAGTATTTTTCTGGTAAAATACTTTAGTCAGAGACATGACAGTTTTTTGAAAAAACAGACATTCATTGAAAGAATATTCTGTCTTTTAATGTTTTGTTGTGAAAATCCATTTTGAAACCACATTTTGTTTAAAAAAATACCAAATATAGAGCAATTATTATGGAAATTTGAATGACACCCTCCCTTTCACCCAGTAACATTCCTTTCCTGGGAAATTCTGTTTTTGCAGAAAATGTCAAGTTCCTTTGATTTCATTCTGGTTTGCCATGAATAGTCCTTGAAATCCTGAATGCTTTCATGGAAAAGAAATTCTGTTCCCTCACAGTTCTGCTCCTGATCCTCTTCCTTACCATTGATCAAGTGTAGATCTATGGTAGTGAATGAGACTGCACCTGTGCTTGGACATAGGTTTTAGCCTGTGCTAATTATTTTAATTTTGCTAAGAGGTTTTAACCTATGATTAATATTGGCAGTGTTAACAATGCTTATTATTGGCAGTACTCCTGAGAGTAAGAGTGGTGAGGGGGGAAAAGCCCATGGAGAAGTGACTTCACAACAGAACTTCAAACAAGACTGAGGACAATGTACAGAAAATTTGATAAGAAGAAAAGATAAGATGATAGAAAAACACCTTGCAGTCTTAGGCTTCCATAACAGTTTTTTACAAGCTGCCCGGGCAGCTCTGTCGGGGTGTGCACAGACTGCTTAGACATCCATGGGAGATGGCAAAAGAGAGACATTGCAGGAGTTTGGAATTACCATGATTGTCATCCTGGTCTCAGATTATAATTTTCTCAGGCTGAATCAGTGTCCTTCCTCCACCACCATGACACAAGCATGGATCCATCCTCCCTGTCTGCCCTGGGCTGCCCTTTGCATGTCCTCAGAGTGGTTAAACGCCACAGTTCCCTTTATGTGCTGTTTGATGGAGGGCTTCTGCAGCTAACTTGGAGATCCTGCTGCCTTGAGAGCTGCTCCAGATTCATTCTGAGTGCACTGTCCAGATATTTCCCTCTCCTTTTTCTGTGGATGACCTAAGAGCCTGTGGAGCTCTCTGCTACAGCATTTGTTACAAATTCAGTATATCTAATACATAGTATTTTCTCTGAGAAATTTACTTTTGAAGGTATTTGATCTCCATCTATGCCTTTGGTGGATTTCTGGCTCTCACTGTCATGTGCTGAGATAGAGGTAACTTTTGCATAGGGTATCTGTAGTTTTGCATTAGGAATCTGTAGGCTTTTTCTGACTGAATCCTATTTAAGCAGACAAATCTATCTCCCTTATATCTTATTCCTCTGGACATTTCCTTGGCATTACAATGCTGGTGAATTGATTTACTTCCTGTATTCTTTCTGCCTTCTAATAACATGCCTGAGTTGCAAGGGAAGGAGTCTCCAATTTGCTCTTTCTTTGAAACAACTGGCTTTTCACCTCATTGCGTTGCTGAGCTCTCCTCCCATCTTCTTTGCAGACTCTTTGGGCTCCATCATCAGTGCAGTTTAGATAGATACTATAAAATGCAAGTATTGAACTATAGAGTGTTTATGTCTGTGACTATATGAACTCTGCTCCAACAAACTGTTATGAGGCTACAGATAGAGAGAAAATTTTGCTACATTAGGATGTGCCTCATCCTAATGAGACGTTCAGGATTCAGGAAATGGAGAACCGTAAGAAAACATGCATAGCCCTGTCTTCTTGTTCTCAGGAGGCTAGGAATTACTGAAGAACAATTGTATTTTGGAATAGAAAACCAACACTCCAGCATAAAATCCTTACACCTAATGTACAAATCCAAGCCAGCAGCTCTCTGACTAACCCATCATCAGATCCTTGGTAGAAGATGAAGATTGCTTTTGCTCTTTCTTTTCAATTCAGTGTTTATTACCAGCAGCATTGCCAAGAGGAAGAATGAAAAAGGAAAAAAGGAAAAGTACATGTAGGAAGCACTTTCACAAAAAAACCCCATCAAAACATATAGTCACTTTCCTTTTAACTGTGAAGAATATTTGGGGATGAGTACCAAAGAAAGCCAAATTCAACAGAATTAATGCCTTCACCAAACATAAGGGTTATGTTTCTGGAAAGCTAAGCTCTTACAACAAGCCTGTCAATCAAAGGTAGGATCCATCTAACATTATATAGATATCTATGGTTTAGGCATCTGGACTGCAGATAACCACAGCTGAACAAGTCTTTCCAGGCTTCCTTTGAGCCCATGGAAGGAAAAATAGGCATGTCTAGGCTGTGATTAATTCCATCTAAAGTAGGTCTAAAATAGGTCATATGAATCACATCCTAAAAGTGCCTGATTCCCTCCACTGGCTGTAAGGTAAAACTAGCCTAGATGTAGGTATCTATACCTTGCAGCCCTCTGAAGATACACAAAGTGGATGTCAGTTCAGACTGACACTCTGTTCTGATACAAGGAGTTTCAGAGAGAAAATCTAGGGGCAAGAAAAGCAATCAAATATAGGCAAGAGAGATGTTAGGACAGGTAACTGAAGACATTAACAGGTTGGTCAGAAATTAGTCAGAAAAAAACCCATAAACTGCAAGGCATTGGAGCTTGTACTATCTGACTGTACAAAATGAATGTGATGGATGTACTAAAGAGACAGAAGAGCAGTGTTAGTAAAAGATGACAAAGCAGGAATCTGCTTGATTTAATCCATCTTCATACATTCCTTCATACCTGAAGCCATACTTTTTCCTTGTTATTAGTGGTTTTGGCAAGAATTAACTCAAGGCCGAATTTGATCTTTTGGATCAAATTTTCGCAGCTCCACTGAATCCACACAGTGTTTTCGGCTGATCTAATGCCACTTAAACCACCCCAGACCTAGATGGATGTAAAATGTCCTGATGTCAGTGGAGGTACAGTTTTTGCCTGGTGTAAATCCCCATGGTCAGTTTTTGCCTGGTCATTGGTTCTCTTGTCATTTATTCTCCAGAAGTGGTTCTGCTTCTCTGAGGATGGTGACACCAGAGAGCTATCTGCTTAAGGGAGACCAGAGAGAAGCTGTTGATGTGTGTGCTACATGACCATTGAGTTCACCACTGAATTTGGCCCAGAGTCTGCAAAAAGAAACAGGCAATTTATTAGAGAACTCCTGCAATTTACTGTCTCATGGAAAATAAGCTTAGCAAGATTTTGAAAATATTAATGCAAACTACTGAGTTGTTTTTTTAATGCCTTCAGATGATCTGCACAGATGTCATATAACACACACATACGGGGGAGCTTGAATTTATCTTAAGAGACTTAACTCATTTATCCCCAAGAAGTAAATGTACTCAAACAGATTTTCTTTCAGAAAATAATTAACTCAGTCTTGTGTTTCTCTTTGGACTGATGGCTGTGTTTACTGTGTGTTCTTTTCTACAAAACCACTCGAGGAATTTCATATTTGCAGAACAGCTTTTTTTATTGAGACCCATTTGCTCAGTGTATTCTTTTCTTCATGATTTAACTACTGTTTTAGATCATTTATTTTTATTGACAGTGAGACTAGTCCATTTGGTTGACTTTCTCAAACATTAACTCCTATAACTTTCATTTAGACTGCCAAGGCTTCCTCATTTACACATGAAATCATCCCATTCACCTCTCTAGGAAAAGGCAAGTCAGACCTGGCGTTTCTTGCTCTCAAGGAGAGGAAGAGGAGAAATGGTAGCACCACCTCATTGGCATTGCTCTTTCTGATTTACAGCTGTCACTACCGAGGACTCAGGGAAGATGGGCAAGGGCAGCCACCCTCCGTGTTATCTTCCCAAAGCTTCTTACAAAAAATGGTGCTGTGTCCTTTAATCAAAAACTATTTCTTTCTGATTCACCACCAAACTATAGCAGAACACTGTCAAACTTTTAGAGCATTTGTGAATCAAAGACTTCCAACGGCTAAGATGGAAAAGCCAGGCTTACGGAGGACACGGGATAAGCAGGCAGTGACGACAGTCGGGTGGCTGCCTGTGATTGCAGTGGATGGGGTTTGGTCTCTGCAGTGGTTCTCCATTCTCTGTTTCTCAGCCTCAAATCTCTAGCTGGAAGCCAGAAAATTGGGTCTGACTCTCCAGGGAAGTAGGAAGAATAGCTTTAGAAAACAGACTAGGTTTATCAGCTGTAGATGTGATTTTTAAAATATTTTTCAATGCCCTAGTTCATGAAGCCACCACAAGCTCTTATTAGCCACAGACCAATGGCCACAGGACAATTAATTGAGAGTATCAGAAAGTTCACCTCATCTCATTTGATGACTATTCTGATCACCTCACATAGCCTTCTCCAGGGGAAACACTGTAAGTTATTAAAAGTGAACGAAACAATTGAGTTATGAGTGTTTACCACCAGGAATTAGATTGCTATTTTTCAAGGATGCATTTTTCTTTAGTTAAAAGTTCCTGGAAATAATAATTGGTTTTGTGTTGCTCAGAGAATTCTATCAAGAGAATTATTTCTTGCAGATAAGGCATCAATTTCTTGATGACTTCTGCCCCTTTTAAATCAGCAACCGATAAGCACTATTAGATGTTGAATCAGAGGGAGCCTTAAAGATATGATCTAGATCCTATGCACATGTACCTGACCCAAACTGGGAAAATCAGAAATAATCCCAAGAAAAGAATATACAGTGTTAGAAATAAGATCAGGATTTTACTCTGTTTCATGTCTCTGTAATCTTGACTAATACTCAGTTTGAGGGACTAGATCTACAGTGTTACCTCTTCTTGTGTTTTCTATACTTTTTTTCTAATCTGCATCTGAGAAGGATACACTAGAAATGCAGGGCTGGACATACATTTCATGTAAATTAATGCTCCACTGAAAGTCAACAGAGCTACAATGCTCTAAAACTGCTAAGGATCTTTTCCTACATCTTATTTATATATTTTTAGAATGGACATAATATCTTTGTTCATATTAAAATGTAGAGTTCATCACAGCAGTAATCTCAAGATTACTCAAGACACAGGCCTGCCTATTTTTTGTGATAAAGGAATTACATTTCTTGTAGTTGTGTTGATAAAAATCTACTGTTTCTGGGAAGGTGGCTTGCTGGAACCTGGGTAAATTGAGCATACCCTTACTCAATGCTAGGAGTTGAAGACATGTTATTGCTGACCTAACCAGTGAAAGAGGTCTCTGATGTTAATGCAGTTAAGCTAGCAAGACTGTGTTGGTGTCACTGGGGGTGGATAGTGTTGGGTTTTTTTATGTGCTGATAAAAAAGATTCAAGTTTGTTACTATTATTGTGGCCATGCAAAATGCATGGATCCAGTACGGGGTACCAATAAATTGGCAGAGTATATATTGTAAAAAATGTAATAATTTCCAGTAGGCAGAGTTCAGCTGTGTCACAAGATTTAATCCAGTCCACCGCTTGCTCCTTGTTTTTCCTGAAGCCTGTCAAATGTGGCGAGGGAGCAAATAATGTTCCCAACTCAGAGGTTTGGTATCTCTCAGCTTGCTTCCTGCTATCCTTTTTCTTAGGGACCTCACACTGTCTGACTGCACTAATAAGATGCATACATACTAAGTGACAAAACAGAGGTGTCCCTTTATTCATGTGATTGACTGTGGAGGTGTGTCAAGTTGTTTGATGGGGCTGTAGGACATGCTCCTCAAGTGTTGGGAAAGCATGGGATCAGGAACACAAGACAGAAATGTCTGCTTATTTGATGGAGGAGGCAGGTACGGTCTGTTGCGGTCAAAAGGTTGGACAATGTTGGTGCAAAGAAGCGGTTCTCATTCAATGGCTTGCAGGCAGCATCGTGCCCTAAAACCGGGGCTAAGAGCAAAGAAGTATAAATTGCCTGCAGCACATCACCTCCTCAGCAGCTTTGCCTACGGCTCAGCCAAGTCACAGGTCTCTGGCTTAACCAGCAAATACTCAGCCTCCTTTGAAGAGGCTGTGAACATAACTTATTCAATTATCAATTTTCGAATAAATATTTATTTATTTTTTAGACTCCTGAGTGCACTTTCTCTTTTTATTGATGTTACTTTACACTACTAAATGCGTGAAATATTTCCAGTTGTAATTATGCAGCAGAACATTTCTTTGTTGTTTCTGTTTGAGTTTTATGGTCTGGATAACATTTAGTCATAGTGAATGCCTGCCATTACTATTCATTATTTACTGTTTGTATTAGAACAGGAGGGTATGAGAACTGGACAGCTAATACATCAGATGACTTAGCTGAAAGTGCGAGTACAAAGCCTTGCTCCAGATGATTGTTGAGGACTTCTTCAAGTCAACGCTGCCAGGAGCGAAGTCAGGATCCCTGCGTGCATGGTGCACGCTGCCATGGATGGAGCCACAGCATTGAGCAGGGAGGTGGAAGCCCCAGCATCAGGGTGGCCGCTGGCCTGCTGCCATGTGGTGTGACCCAGCCGACACAAGCTCACCGGTATGATCAGAAGGGAGAGGAAGAGTGGGTCTAAAACAATTTAGGGCTTTCTAGCTAAACCATACTTTGAGAAACACGGAGTCAGACACATTGCTTTGCCCTGCAGGACAGTCCTGAGGGACAGTCATGGAGAAGGGGACCGGAGAAGGCAGCACAGAAATGGCTTGCCTGGCATGAACTTTTAATTGCCATTAAAAGCGGGAATAAAACATAGCTCCCCATGTTCCCAGCTCAGCACCGTGACTGCTCAAGGACATTCAGTCCTATTTGCTTAGCTTTCCAAAATGGCTGGTCTCACCCCGCCATCCCCCACCCCCCAAGGAAGTAGCAAGCCACCTACAATCTTTTCTCTGCCCTAGTTTCTTTTTAAAAAAAAAAATCACAACACCGCCAACCACTTCTGCACGGCAGTCTTGGTCGTCTTTCACTACGCTGGTCCATCCAGCCTGTTATTTAAGTTCGCCTTAAAAAAACCCCACCACTTTCCTCCACGGTGCCCACACAAAGTGAGTCAATGTTCTTTTCCATTCATCTCAGAGAGATCAGGATTGCATCCAACATGTTTTCTTAAAAAAAGAAAAAAAGATAAAAAGGAAGAAGCATGGGTAAAACCACCAGGATATTCATACAAATCAGCTGAATAGATACACAACTATGTTTCTACAACCCTTAATCTTCCTCATTCACACCCTCCCTACTATCAAACATACCATGTGGGCCTAGCTGGTTAACTATTAACTTACTTTGTGCATAACAAAATATTAAAAAAAATACAGTGGCAACTTTTTTTCCCATGTGATCATGCTTTTCTTCCTGAGATGGATCACTCAGTCAGAGATTTTGAGTAAGAAGGTCCCCCCTATAGAAATCTAAGCTCTGGCTGGTGGCTCCATCTCTGCAAAATTTTGGCTCTTCAGTTGTCATAGCACAGGCCTTGTGGACTCAGAGAGCAACATAAGTGCTTAATTTCCTTGATACTGATCTTGCTTGTTTCTGTGGTGTACTTAGATTCACCCTTGTTATCTGTAAGTCTTGTTTCACTTGGCCATGGTACCCCTCAGTGTTCAGTGTGAGGAACAGTGCAGTCCCCTGCCACAGCCACTGGTGTGCAGTGCCATTACTGGTTTGGGGCAAAGTCTAATGGGTGAGGAGTGACAAATCACCAACAGGTTCAAAAAGTAGTATCAGATATGCTTAAGAGTTTTTCTGAATTTTCCCCTGGATTTCAGCTGGAATTATCACAGAGAGCTTTACTTCCTATGGCTGAGGTCAGTGATGACAGGTTAACTCGCCAAGGCATCGAGACTGCTTTGGATTTTGTCCGATGCTGGGATGCTCAGTCCATGGCCTGTCAACCAGTTACAGGCTGCCTGAACATGTTAGACCTTCAGCCTCCTTCTAGCAGCTGCTTGGGAGTGCATGGTGTTGACTTTGGGTACGGTGAACAGCTTTGCTGCTGGCAGCATCTTGCGGCAGTAGGGTAACAAGGGTAGAGCAAGAGGACTTCTGCTGCCACTGGAAAAGCCCCATTGCTTGCTGAGACAAAAAAGTTGGGCATTACTTGTCTGGTGTTTTAATGGATAAGTTTGAGTAGTATATTTATATATTAAAAAGGATTCTCCTCGCACAGCCTCACCATACTTTTGTATTGATATATGTCTGGGCTCCAAGTACTACCTTAGAATGTAGATTTTGGTGTGCTTGTACTGGTAACTGACAAGGTGTGACAGTAAAGACAAGGTTTCATTGATACAGTTCTTTCCTTTTCTTCTAAGGAACCAGCTTTAAATACCATTAAGCCAAGTTAAAGGTCCATACTTTACGGACCTGCTTCACTTGAATCACAACAGTTATTGAGATAGCATAACTGAGCAAATGATACAGAAAAGGCTTTCACATGTAGCACCTGCAGTCTCTTTTCCTAAACTATAGAATAATAGTAATAAAAAGGAGCAGACTTTTTTTCTAGGTGAAACCTATCAAAAAACGTGAGAGACCCATGGTCCTGCGTGCCATCTTTTTCTCTTGTCAGGAGATGCGCAGGGGTCAGGAGGGGAACAAACAAGGCATTTCTGGATGCTGCATGTCAGTGAGTTTCAGACCTCAGCCAGACTTTAACAGCCCTAGTGCATCCTCATGGGGTTTCTGTAAGGTAGAAGCAGCGCATTATTCCCATTTTACAGCTAAGACGTCGGGCTGCTAAGCGGCTGTGTTCTTTGCGCCTGTTCGTTCAGGAAACCAGAAGAAAAAGCAAGACTTGCACCCCCATCTTTGAAGACTTAGGAGATGCTTCTGCGAGCCCCAGGGCCGATGCTCCGTGGTTGGCAGTGGGATGCTGGTGGGGGGGACTGGCCTGTCCCACAGCGTCGCAGCAGCAGTGCCCAGCGACACGGCGCCTGTGAGGAGCATCGGGTGGGAAGGGGGGATCTGCACCTGAATCTCCAGGTCCAGGTAGGGGGGAAGGTGTCTGTGCTGTGCCGGGCACAAGCGAGCAGCTCGCAGCGCTCAGCTTTGCATGCTGCAGCTCTTACCCCCTCAGCACAAAGCTGCTGGCTGATCAGCATTTCTGAATACCCCCCCCAAAAAATCCCCACCCCCAAAATACCCACCAAGCTACTTATCTGAAGTGCACAAACAATTTTGGGAACCCAACTTGTTTTATAAAATACGTTCAGATAAAAAGAACAATTTAACGGTGATTTAAATATGGAGATGCCAAAGCAGGACATTTCCCACCAAGACTTTTCAGAAACCTCTACATTCAGTTAAATTCTGCAAACCCAGACATAAAGCTTTTTGTAGAAAGGTAGCGCATCCCATTCCTGAGTAATTATGGTTCATAATAAATTTTCAGCTTCCCTGAAGTCAAATTAAATTGTAGAATTGACTTCAATGCGATCAGGATTTCATTCATAGTCTGTAAGGCAGCATCCTTGGTTTTGACAGGCTTAACCTTCCTCGTATTCCAAGAACAGTGTAATTGTTGAGGGTTTTCACAATTCGTTATAATATAGTGCCAACTGTATTCCAAAGTCAAAAGGAAAGTTTTAACCTGAAAAAAATCTGATATTGTTAAAACAAATACACTCACCACTTCCCTCTGTAGTAAGTCACAATTATGAAATAAACATGAAACATTCTAGGTCTCCTGCTGTCAGCAGTTAGAGCAACTGTATCTGAGTATGCTTAAAGCTATACCAGGGGACAAGATATGCACACAAAAACAGAATCAGGGCCACTGAATGCAAAAATGCTATGCTAACTGTTCATTCCTGAAGTAAGGAGAATAGACTGCTGGATTTTCAGAGGCAACATGTGTGTGCTAAAGGAATCTATGTGCCACTGCTGTGTAAAATTCACCTCTGTGTAGAAGGCCCTTATGCAACACTTCTAAAGTGTGTTTTAAGGATGAAGTTTTGCAGAAGTCTTCTACTGAGCTGGAGGGAGGATTTCATCCCCTCCAAGCAGAGACTTCAGGAGTGCTCATCAGTGAAAGGGTGAGAAAGCTCCCTTTACCTTGTCTCTAGCCTTCCAGCAAGCCAGGAAAGACAAGGTTTGATTTTGAAAGTAAATAGGTGAGGTTTAGCTCCTCTGAACCGCCAGCTGGCTTCACTGGGTAACCCGCTGGAGCCTTCTGACTGTCTAAGCTTTGCACTGGGTCTGTACATTGGTTTAACACTGAAGTGTGGGTGAATCACAGGGGAATGATAGGCCACAACTTCAAAACAGAAGGAAGGAGTCCTGCCAAACAGGAATAATTGGCTGCAGACATGAGCTTTCCCCAGTCTCCAGCCCATTCATTTCTGCAGAACGGCTCTACAAAAGCGTCAACATAAATTTGACATTCTTATGGAAAACCACCTCTAGGTGGAAGTATTGACCCTGCAGACAGAGATGAGGTCATAAATATCTATGTGGCAGAAGTGATGGCAACGTTTTTTTAAAACTACTTCCTCCAATATTTTGCTCTTGAAACTGTAATTAGATGAGGTGCCTTGAGATTTATATACCTGAGGGCAGGTTGCAAAGCTCACTGGAGCCAGGAATTTGTTTCTTGGCCCAGATCCAGATACCATGGTTCAAAGAAGCGCTTCAAAGGTGCTGGACATTCGCCTTTGGTGAATGTTGCAGCGAAGGGTGCATTCTTGGCTATAAACATGTGCTTACGTGCAGTCCTCAGACACTGCGCTTGCCATCTTGACCATATTTTGATCAACATTATGTCCTGAATCTATGGTTCTCGGCTTATTCAGTGTAACAAAGTTTTGATTTTAACTGGACGAAACAAGAACATCGCTGCTATTTCTCTTTCCCTCTTTTGAGAACAAATTGTGAACTCCTGACTCCATATTTGAGTAGGTAATTCAAAGGATTGGTCGTCATGCGCTATGGATTGTAAGCGATATGTAAGACTAGGTACTGTCTCTATTACTGCCTTGTAGAGTGAAGGTGTGATTCACAAGGGATCAGAAACTGGACTTCTCGGACTAATTTCTGCACAGATGCCAGAGTAAGATGGACTGTTTAGTTCACTTACCCAGATGATTGTGACACTTCCTCCTTTCTCACTGTCTAGGCTCTTTGTTAGAAATTATGAGGGAAATTTTCAAAAGGCACAGAAATGCTGACTTCCACTGAATATTGACAAGAGTCAGATGCCTCACCTGCCCTTTGCACTCTAAAAGTAAACAATAAATCATTATGCTATCGGAAAGGCTTCATTTCCTTTATTGACTTTTTTTTTCTGTTTCTGTTTTATACTGGAACCTGCTGAGGGTTTCTGATGTGTTAGGCCAATGTTTTCATAAATGGCTAAGTGATGTGGAAGTACACCTGAGCACTTTTTTTCACAGGTAGGTTTTATTTACTGTCAAAACCATTGTTTATATTGACTGAACATCTCTCAGTGACCATTTGTCATACAGGGGAGAGGCTGGAAGAGAGGTGGGGCAGCTGCTGGTACATCTTAGAGCTCTGTGGTCACAGCTTGTACCTGCCTACAGGGACTGTGGTTCAACTCCACTTTCTATCTGAGTGAATTTACTCGTGTCTCCCACCCTTCTGATGAATGCCATAAATGCTATACTACTGGGTACCTGAAGATGCAGCCTTGTTGATAACTACTGGTAGCTCTGTTCCTCGCTGCCTGCAATACTCCTCCAGATTAGAGAGCAAAGTTAAGTTGAAAGCAAGGTACCGATTGAATAACTTTGGATCTGAATTCATGGCCAGGTAGAAAAGCTTGTGCCTAATGCTTTGTGTAGCTCCTGAGTCTGTAGGAAGGGCTCCGACATTTGTGCAGCACCTAAGTGGTGTTTCCACCAGTGTAGTTACTTCTCATTGGCTTCCAGTGAGGAATTGTTTAGTTTTCTCACCATCGCCATCAGGTCATGCCTCAATCCGAGTTTCCTGGGTGCCGTTGAATTGCACCCTGGAAAGGAGTGTGTGCATGTGAGCAGCCAAGTCAACAAAGGAATTGATTTCCATCCACACTGGAATGCAATGTCAATTAATTCAGGCATAAAGCAGTGTAAATCATTTGTTCTTTGGAGGGAGGTGGCCATAAGAGAAAGAGGGAGAGGGCTAACACAGCAAGCTGAGGCCAGTAGAGACTGGCCAGCTCTCCAAAGGGAGACAGGAATTGATGGATACAAAAAGTATTTTGTAGCCCACCTGTAAAGAAGGATATATCATATTTCTATGTATTTTGTATCTTTATATCTATATCTGTCCTTACGTATATTGAGACATAAATACATATCTTTCACTATGCATCTCTATATATAGATTTACACATACATAAAGCTAATTTCCCTAGTCAAGATAAGCTCAGATCCATTACAAAGACTCAGCCACATCATGAACACCTTTAGACTTTCCATCATGACACACCCAGCTGCAGTGGTGTGTAGACTGGACCAACAGTTTGAGAGGGGCAAGGAAATTGTGTTACTCCGCTGAGTTTAACTCTCTCTGCCAGAAGATGCCAGGGAGCTTGACTGTTAGTGGACTCCAAATGCCAGCTTGTCCTAGTGCACTTCTCACTGAGACTGACCACTGGTCCTGTTAGAGCCAAATGTGAGCATCTTCTGCAAGTCTGGAGCTGGAGAACCGTTTTTATCACCCACACCAGATGGAAACCCAACACAGTATTTTCTAGATGCTCTTATTTTTAAGTAAAAAACTAGATGACCAGGAGAAAAATAAGGTTCTTATTAATAAGCAGTTGTGAATGTAACCTTTTCTTCAAGCTGCAGTGGCACAAGCCTGTACACTATGTTTTATACAAAACATATTATTTTCTCATGATCTCTTCAAGTATCAAGTAGAAGGAAATGGCTTTTTGTTCACAGGGTAGCTCACCAATTGATTATATGTTCATACAGAGTCAAGGTCTGATCTTATTTATACCACTGAAAACTGCATGAATTGCTACATTCTTTACAGAGGAATATCACTTTAATGTTAATCTTTGTTACCATTAAAATATTTGGAGTAGTCACCACTGATTGCTTGGAGTTAGTCTGGAAATTCGAACCTTGTGTTCTACCTTTTTTATCTAGTTATCTAAATGACCAAGAAAGAAGCTCAAAGATGCAGTTGCACACTTGGGTTTGTGCTTTGGATTCTGGCATCTTTTTTGCACCCTTTCTTTATTAGGGAAAAAAAAAAATCTAAATGGCAGAGCATACATCCTCCAAGCATTTCATTCCACCCACACAGTTCTTTTTCTTTAAAAGAGTGGCTTATTCCCAACTGGAAAGGCAGCAGTCTAGCTAGAAGACAGGTTATGTTCAAGAGAGAAAGGAAGGAGGTAGCTGAATCATAGCAATTTAACTCCAGCTGGGTGGATGTAAATCCAGCCACTGGTTGCTGCTATCATAAGCATAGTATGATTTCTGATACAGGGAATGGCATATTGTTCTGGGTAATGAGGGCTAGAGGTCAGAGCGGGCTATGCATTTGCCTTTATTGCTTGCACTCCAGCAGGTGCAATATTCATTGCCTCTGCTCTGTGCACAGCCATCTCTAGCATTACTAATGAAATGTCAAATCATATTTTTATTTACTTCCTTTCTTCATCACCTGCAAATAACCACATTGACAACTCCCAAACTGATCATTTGGGGGTTTCTATGAATGCCATCAGTAAAAGTCAGTCATCAGTAAAGAGCACTGTTTTCTGGAAATAAACTACACAGGTTCATTTGAGGCTTTTCATAAAACAAATGTTGCAACAAAATTAATTTGTCCAGCATTAGTCATCACCCTTTATGCATGTTAATACAGCTTCTTCTGGAAGAAACTGGATTTTTTGTGGTTGAAAATATCCTCTGTTACACTCGGCACTCGCAAAGGGCAGAAAAGGCACACATCTGAGTGTGTCATATTAACATGCTTCACTGTCCTGCATGGCCAAGTCATGCAGGCTGGTTTTGGTCACAGATCAGTTGTTATCATTTTCCCGTGGGTAGCTACTTATACCTGCTGTCTTGTCAAAATCTTCGCTGCAACAGGCAGGAGAATGGCTCTTTTTTGTGTTGATTTGCCTCAGAACTAGGAATCTTTTAAGGAACATAAACATTTAAGAGGAACAATGTCTTCAGGAATGTGGTACAGTTGCCATCGCTGGAAGTTTTCAAGATGCGGTAGTACAGGGTGCTAGATAATCTTATCTAGGCTCCCTTTCCCTCGAAAGGTTGGACCAGATGATCTTTTGAGGTTCCTTCCAGCTTGGGCTGCTCTGTAATTTTGTGATTCTGTGATTTGGTCAGATTGTACCTTTGCACCAAAAATCTTCCAGGAGAAGCAGTATTTGGTGAGTTTCATTCCCAGATAAGTTTCTCCTGTGATGCATGCTGTGCTAACATAGGTGTGGAAGTGGGTGTGTGGAGGAGTCTCCTCTAGATTCATCCCCTCAGCCTCCTTCCTTTTGTTTCTTTCTTCTGGAGTTTGGCTTTTGCTTTTTATGTTGAGGAGTTTTTAGGGAAGGGAGTATTTTGATCACAGAGGGTTGCTCAAGAGGCAGAAATTGCTGTCGCAGGGCTCTTGGTTACTCCTGGGGAGTGCTAGATTTGTGGCTGCCCACAGATAGCAGGCAACTCACCAGGATTCATCTTCAATAGCTCAGAGATGGATGTCTTCTCCACATCTGAATGGCCCCATGTTTACTCATGGTTGGAAACAGAGAAGGGGATGGGAGTTTACTCAGAGCTCTTGGGTGGGACATGTTGCTGCCTCTCCCATCGTTTAGCCCCGAATGTAAATTTCCAACAGATGGTTGACAAAGGGTGGTGTTTGGGGCTCTTGTTTCATATGCAGATATTGGACACGAGAAAGGCAATATTTTCTCCAAGGAGGTGAGCAATCTGTCTGTACCTACAGGTCTCTCTTTGATTACAATTAATTAATCACAAGTACATGTTAGAAATGTGCCAAGCACTCTCTGATCAGAGAAGGTCCCAGTCAAAGGACAGACACATAGAGAGAATTTAGAGGAAAGCCAGGCATTATGTTACCCTTTGTGGAGTAGCTGCTGCAAGAGCAAATGCATAATATTTTGATCTTTTGGTGGGGGGAATATTTTAGGAAGCCTACAGAGAATGTCCACTAGGATTAGAAAAGTACTTCATAGTTTCTGATGAAGAGGATGTTTGGCCTCGCAGCCTTTTCTTCAACACCTGTTGCTTTTCCAACCTATGCCAATCCAGCTCCTGCTCAGAATTAATGTGGTAGGTAAGAGAGAAGTGACAACTTTCTGTCAAAGTGTGCTGAGGATAGTTCACCTGACTTACATTTCAAAGTGTCTTAGGCTTTTGAATCAAGTACTGCTTGCTTAGAGGGGTTTAGACATGTCTGTTGCTTTTTTATTCTGCTGGAGAACTTACAGAACATGGGAGATGGTGGACACTTACATTCCTCTGGTCTTTCAGTTTCTCTGTCCTGGAAATAGCCTTTTGTTAGGTGGACACTTGAGGAAGGGGAAGAAAAGCTTTGATTACTGACCCACTCCATTGTGACTGGCTGGAAAGAGATGATTTCAGGCTTGCCTACAGCTCCTCCTCAGAAGCAGTGCTCTCTTCTTTGAGGGGAAAGCATTAGCCTGATACTAGATCATTTTAAATTTAATCCTGTGAGGGCTTTAAAGATTTATATAGATTATCTGTATGTCCTTTTGGGTGCATAATTTCATAGTCATTGACCTAAACTGCCTTCACAATCACTGCGCTGTTCCCCAGCATTGCAGAGACGTTTCATCAGCTCTGCCTTGTCCTCTGATTGGCATATCACAGCTTTACTTAGGATGAGACTTAACTACAGTAGAGACTTAAGTACTTATGCCTAAGTGCAGATTCATACCTGCCCACCATAGGCTCTGAGTACCTGTCCTGGAAAGTTATGAGCAATAGCAAAATTCCTCACAAACTCCATGGGATTCTTGCTTCTGAACATGGAGACTCTCCTTAGAAGGATTGGAAAAGATCATGGTGTGCTTTTCAGAGAGAAAGAGGTGTCAATAATGTGATACTCAGCAAACCGAAATTTCTATGGAAATGTGACACCTAAAGCACCTTCCATGGTGCTTTAAGACACTTTTCTTCCAGTGATTTTACTCTTCCTTAGACAGCTAAATAACTTCCAGGTTCTAGATCCTAGCATGTTGCTGAATTAGTGTTATTAAAGAGGAACGTAATATGAAACAGTAACATAACTGTCAAACTGTTATTTACTGTGGAAGCTCCTGTGTATGTGTGCTCAGATTCATCCAAAATGAGGATCCTCTTTGTACGGACCTCAAGGCTTTCTTCATTGACCATAGCTTGACGTGTTAGCTCACAGTGACAATCAGCAACAATGTCTACAATGTGCTTGCTCCCCTTTGAGAGGTGTCTTGCCTAAAGCTTAAAAGAAGTGAACTAGTACCTCAAATGACCTTAATTTCTCCAAATTAGAAGTTTCATGTCCTACATGTCCCACAGATGGAAAATGAAATAGAACAATAAAATATTAGTGATCTTTTTGTGACAGAAATACTAAATTTTGAAGTTGTTTTTTCCATAATCAGAGGACCAGAATGAATTTCAAGATCTCAGCTTAAAGGGAATGTCAGTGTTTGAGACCAGACTTAACAAAAAAGCTGACCTTCCGGTGATCTCAGAAGGAAAGATAAAAAGTGAAATTTGCTTCTCCTCCAAGTGCTTGTATGCAGCTCCATTCCTCGTGTATGAGTATACCAAATTTCAACAGCTTAGCATCATGGGAATGTGGAAATCAATTCTGTCAGTCATTCACCCTCATGCATACACCCGTATTATCCTAGACTGCATTTCTCCAGTGATCAAACTCTGGTGGCTCAAAGGATTGCTTGCTGTGTGGGAGACATTGCAAAAATCAGTATTACAGTTATAGTTCAATGCATTATTTGATACTATGGACTCCATTACAGAGGGTCTCTCTCACAGGAAAAAAAAAAAAGCTTTTATTTTGTGCTTTCCCTCAGGAGAGTCAGTTTGGTGGGAACAGCTGCTAAAATTGTTAATCCACCAACTGACTGGTCATATGACTTCATGGAGACCTGCTATTATTCATAGGCAATGTGCTCTTGCTTTCTTTCTCCATGCTCTGGGTTATGCACATCTGACATCAGTACTGCAGCTGTATTATACTGACTGCTTTTTATTCTGAGGCCTCACTTCTAATTACTGAAGAAGAACGGAGATCTCTGCCACATATGTTGGAGAGGGAGAAAGGCTGAAGTCCTACACCAGCTCTACTGGGGTTATATGTTTCGTTCAGGCTCCCCGTGCTCTGGTCAACAGCAGACTGCTCACACGTTACACACTGTATTTTGTTGCCTACCAAATTAGCACAACCCTTTATTCCTAAGACCCGAGGATCTCAAGCCTTTCCACAGCCTAGCCATGGCTGGACACATCAACCTTATGGTTCCCTGTCTTGCATGGACCTGAGATGTTCATGTCTTCAGTAGCTTGAGAGACTGAGACTCTATAGCAATGGCCAGGGTAAATTGCTATGGATGTGTGGTAGCTGGAGATGGTCGTATTTCTTCCTTGAGGGTCGTGAAGTACAGTAATGCTGGGTCTGTCAGGATGCGTGAGGCAGGCAAAGCATTGGCATATTAATCACTCCAAGAAAAGGGGCAAACAGAGCTTTCCAGGGCACTGAGGGGAGGTAGGAGCACGTTACATTGACAGTGCAGCCTGGCATGAGGATTTTTGTGCTTTTGGCTAGGACCTCTGGGAAGTTTCAGAAGCAGGCTTGGTCTGTGCTAAGGTACAAATCTGGATAGTACAGAAAGGAGGAAGATTGGTATTTGCTAGTACCATTTCTTTTCTGGTCCTTACAGGGGTCATTAATCCCCTTTTTTTGGCATGAGTGATAGATGAGGTCAGGAATGCATAGCTTGTCCTGTAGTATAATATTGACCACCTGTGGGCTGAATTATGGGGGAATGTCTACTGTTTCCTCTGGAGCACACTGCAGGGGCCACTGTGGGCGATACGCGCTGGACTCGATGCATCACTGGGCTGTTCTACACGGGCAGCTGCGGTGTCCCTCTGAAAGGCAGCGTGCGCTGCGCCCGTGCTCTGCCATTCGATATGCCTTCCTTCCCTCCTCCAGGAACAGCTTCACAGCCTGTCACAAGGGTGACCAAGGGAAAACTAGATGAATCACTAAAAAGACCTCTGACTTCTTGAAAAAGAAGTGAGTTTTAAAAATACAGAGCCATTAAGCAGCAGCACCTTGTGCATTCAAAGCAGACTTCAACCATTAACAGTTCAAGATATCCCTGCAAGGCAAACACACCACTGTTTCCTCCGTACTTCACAAGTAAGGAAACTGCAGCATAAGTGACATAGCTGAAGTTTCAAGCTAGGTGAATATCAGAGAAGAAATTAGCATTTATGCTCCTTAACTACCAAAACTGGTGTTTGCTCTTCAAGGCAACAATGCCTCCAAGGTCTTGTGTTGCAGATTGAACAAAACTAATGCAACTTTAATAATGTGTATGTATATTTTATACCTCCACCATAAGGACATGGATTCCTTAGGCTATATGATTTTGACATATAGTCGAGAGCGGTGCAGATGTAATGCAAGAAGATGATCATGTCATAAAATCTGTAACAGAAGAGTTTTTCCCTCGCTGTGCATCTGATTCCTTTCTTAGCATGAAGTCTCTGGTTTTGGGGTGGGAATGTGAGGTTTTCTAATTTACCTGGATCCAAGTTCCTCAAGCTAAAACAAATGTTGATTTTGCTGCCATGCTGTCTCGTTCCCACTTTTATATCAGAGGTCCTCACTGCTGAACAGATTACATTTTATTGTCTGAAATATGCCAGTTCTTCTGCTCTGTAACTGTAAGTAAATATGTTTCCAATGGGCTGTTTTTTTCCTGTCCTGATTGGGGCACAAAGAGGAACTTACATATCTTATTTTTATCTTCACAGATTAATGGAGCTGGAGATTTTTTTTAGGGGGGTAGTTTTTTCCTTTTCAATGCGGGGAGGGAGTTAGGTACCTAAGAGTTTGTGTACATAGATATATGAGAGGATGCACCCTGCTTTCTGTTGCCAGTGTCAGACCTGCTGAACTGCATAAATGTCTCTGTGCAGCAGCTACAGGAATATCAACGTGCGGGTGAAATATCTGCATGCTGTAAAAACAGGGGAGTCGCCTTTAAATTCAGGATATGAGTTTCCAAATACAGTTTTCTGGAAAAATACCATCGGAATTGGCACTGGTTCTCCGGTGGATAGTTGTATGTGAAACGACACGTACAGTAGGGCTCAGAAGCTGTCGCTTTCTACCTAGATACAGAGGATGGGATTTCCAAAACAGAGCCCTCAGCGATGCCAGGGGTAAGGCAGGAGGGAGGAGGTTTCCCCGCGTGGGGCTGTCAGCCTGCAGAGCCTGCCCGGATCACTCCGTAGAGCAGAATTCCGTGTGGGGAAGAAATCTTCCTCTCCCCGGCTCACGGGTAGAGATATGGGCCATCTAGTGGGGAGAGAAATTAATAGCTGAGGAAAGCTCCCATTTCTCGTCTCTGGCCCGCTGCCCCCCCAGCCTCTGCGTATGCCGACAGCACAAGAGTTAGAGGTAAATCATTTTTCTCAAATTCAGGAAGGAACAGCAAAAGTCAAGTCAGTGTAAAACATCCAGTGGTACTAACGTTAATGGCATTTAGACCTCACTAGTATCATGAGACCTTTGCAGAAATAATGAACTGGTTTTGTTCCTTCGCTTCAAATGAAGTGCTTTGCCGATGTGAAAATGAAGCCAGACTATTATGTGTGCCCTCTCGATATCTCTGTGTCACATTACTTCGGTAAACTATTCAATTGCATTTAGTCCATGCCCTATAGTGTCAGCTTAGCTTATACGAACTGTTTCATAAGTTCATATGGCTGGGTTTACACTGACTTATCCTTATGAGCCACAAGGAACTGACACACATCACATAAAGATTTGCATTTGTTTTTATTGAAGCCTGATTCTTTACTTTTATTTCTTTTTTTTTTTTTTTTTTTAAGTCTGACGGTACCTATAAGGCTGCTCTATGCTAAATATCATGAGTTCATTTTCAATTCCTAAAATAGCTTGTCCCTATTCTGCCCCCCCACCCCCCCAATTTGATGAATGCTCTTATAATAAACTCATTGAAATGTTGTTCCAAAAGGCAGTGCTTTCACAGGAACAGTGCTCAATCTCGTGTAACAAAGATCTATATTAAGATCCATAGATTGAATCTAGACACAATGCAGTCACCGCGACTGCTGACAGCAAGAAGATCCCCCCTGCCTTGCTGTGCTGAAACACCCATTGCAGATGAATCCATGACCCAGCTGCAGCCGTACGGGAAAAATACCGCTGCTGTGAGGAAGGGAAGGAAGACACTCCTGTTTCAGGTGCCACATGGAAAAAAATCTACCAAAATTTATTTGCATGAATAATTGTTCTTTCCCCTCCGGTTGCTGTGATCATTAAGATGCTTCATCAGCTTTCGTGGCTGGGTCCTGCTGTTGGAGTACGGGGGTGGCTTTGGCCACATGCTGAGTTGTTGCCTTAAAAAGGGGCAGGTGTGGTTTTGCTGCCAGTGTCAAACTGGCCCCACAATGTGCATCCCTCCAGTTCCATCACCTTTCTTCCCACTCCTGGGCAGGAGACTGGGCAGCACCTCTGGACTGGCTCCTTCAAGCACGGGAGCCAGGGTCCAAAAGCTGGTGTTGCCTGGAGCTGGAGAGGATCCATCATCCAGAGAAGGCAAAGCCCTGGCATTCTGGATGTTGGACCTGTTTCGGCCAAGGAGGAGCTTTCCTTGGACTGCTAGGAGAATAATGCCGCTCACGGAGGGTGGTGGAAGACATCAGAGTTGGGGTTGTCATCCCTGGAAGGGTAAAATCATTTTTGTTGGCGCTGCTGAGGCTCTGCTAGGGTGCGTGGGCTTCCCGCACAATGGGGCAGCCTCCCGCGAGCAGGTCTGACACTCCAGTCAGCGATGGATGTGCCCTGTAGCAAGACAGGGACTGATCACCTTGGAGAAACGGGTAGGACAGAGGAGGATATTTACTGACAGCAGAATGCCTGGGGTGGTAGTCCCAGTTCCAAGAAAAAGTCTTCCCCAACTCTTGTTTTCAACAAACACTGAAGCCATACAGGATTTGAATCTGGCCCTCAAGCATTACCCCACTGGCATTGTCCCACAACTGCTCTGGGGTGGTAGCAAAATCCACCACAAGCCATCAGGTGGTCAGTTATGATGAGACTTGATAAAGCCTACCTAACACCCCCTCAACAAGGCTAACTGCAAATATTACTTATTGATTGCAAACATTTCCTCCCACAGTATTTGATTCTTAGGGCAATTAATGCTAGTGATTATATGGCAATTATATGATGTAAATATAAGCTTGAAAGTAGCAGCCTTTAAGGTAATGTTTCCCTTTTCATTTTACTGTTTACGAGGGGGGTGGAATATAGTGAGAACTAGGGAAGCTGTATTTGCCGCTCTGCTATTGTTGCAGTTTTCACAGTTTTGAAGACAGTGTCTTGGACCATTTAGATCGGTGAGCTCTGCTCTGTTGGAATTCCTCTGTGAACTGGTTCCCTCCTGGCCTCTTTCACATTCGTGGCTTGCCGTGATCCCAGAGAACATAAGCCCTGGCTAACAAGGTCCTATATTCAGACACTTGCCAAGCGAGTTCCTGGAAAGTATGTGGTAGATGTGTGATTCTTGTCTGTATAGTAGACTTGACCTTATTGGTTGTTTTTAACTTCACAATATATACATAAAATCAAATTATGCAAAGTGCTGGAAATGAAAGCAAACTACAACCCCTGGTTTCACAAATTCCTTAAGCACCTGCATAATTCAAAATGTGTGTGTCATCCTATCGGCTGGAATGCATTTGCCTAGATTTCAGCTCATTTTTTATGTGTTTCTGGAAGCTCAGCATCCCACCGAGTATCTGACAGAGTGATTTTCTGCTGCAGTGAGATCCCTGTAGTACTGACCACACAGGCTTTAAACGCACCACTTGCATCGCTGCTGCCACGACGAGACTCACGCCTCTGATGGACTAACGTCTTTTTTAGAAGCCGAACCGCATGTCGCAGTTACTCATGCTGGAGTTCCTGTGAGAAACACCTTCTTTTCCCTCCTGACCGCATTGGCCATGTTTACAATTCGGGCAGGCGCACGTCATTTATTATAGCTCTGTGCCTTCCTCCCCTGCCGCCGCTTCTCAGGGGCTGCTCTGGGACTGGGTCTTCCCACCGGTGAGCCGCAGACGGGTGCGGGCCGGCTCGGTGGCAGGGATGCCCCAGGGATGCCCTCCTTGCTCTTGTCCTTGGGGACAGCTTACTGGGAGCAGAGCCAGCCGTGAGCAGCCTGCAGACGCAGCTTCTCCACTGGAAACATCAACTGCCTGGCCCTCGGGAAGCTTTCGACAAGGCGTCCTCCAAAACAGCAGAGAGGTGGCAGAAGACGCGCTTTCACCTTCAGCCGTTCCCGAAGCTGTGTAACCAAGCCGCAGCCAGCGCGGCGTGGCTTCCCAGGATGGAGACGGAGCGACGGTCGCCCGGCCACCGCGACGGTCCGTCAGCTAACCAGACCCCCAGGAACCCCCCGCTGCTGAGGGGGTGCTGGTGGGCGGCCGGGCGGCCGGCTGAGGTTCGGCGGACGTGCTGCCTCCTGCGAAGGGCCTGAGGCCCTCTGGCCGTGGCAGGCACCAGGCCTGGCCGAGGGCACCCGTCCGGCTCCTTCCCGCCCGGCTTTCCGAAAGGACCCGCTGCCCGCCTCAGCTGGGCCCCCCGGGGCTCGGGGCGCTGCCGGGCCCTGGGCAGCCCCTGCCCCCCGACACGCACGCGTGGCCTCGGCCTGATAACTTCATTACCTCCTTTGTGTTGCAGGGCTTGAATACTATGATTGTTTCCACGGCGCAAAGGCATTCGTTTAACAAGGAAGGCCCGGCCTAAGTTTAGTTTTTATAACTCCAGTTCCTAATTTTTTTTTATAATGAGCATTTACTGAAACGCTCAGAGGGGCAGGAAAGCCATCTCCGGGCTTCGCATAAAGCCCGGACCTCCCTCTTCAGGATTCGCTCAAGAAATTTCTTTTTTTTTTCAGTCTCTCAGCCTGCATGCTTTAGCCGGTGCAAAGTGAAATTGTCGTTGTTTTTACCAAGCTGCTGAGATGCCACGTTAAAATACCAGCCCAATAAACTCATGGGGGGGGATCCTAATTATGCTGGCACAAGCATAATTTAATTCAAATTGCTATAACAACAACCAGTGTCCATGCTCGCTGTAATCACGTTAAGGCCTATACACGAAATAATTAGCATCTTTATATTTGGTAAATAGAGGTCCGCTCCAGGTCAGCCTCAATGAGGACATGGCATTGTTAGAAGCCAAGGCCTTTTAAAGCTTGTGCAGAACGGGCATTTGCAAATAAAACTCTGCTGAAAAGGACAAAAGGAGGGCTTGATTATCAAGGAAGCACCTCCACTTGCCTCTTACTCAGTTTTTGTTCCTCTTTCTGAAGAAAAATAGCAATTCATTTATTCAAGCACGAGGAATCAAAGGAAACTGCGTATAATAGACGCACTATTTGCTCAGTTTCCTTTGCACAGCCGAGCATGGTCTAACAGACTTCTCAAAAGCCAAGGGTACATTCCTGCAGTCCAGATCTGACAAAGTGCAGGGACGTTTGTTTATTTATTAGACATTTCTACAGTCATTTCGCCTGGGACAAACTTGCCAGATTTTCCAGCATTTCAGAGAAGTTGGAGGACACTTCCACAAGTAAGCCAGGAGCTGAGAGGCCTTTGCTCCAAAGCATCCCAGTCATTTCTGCAAAGGTCTTTGTTACTTACATTTACATAAATAACATCCCAATAGTTTGAAACTGGTAGAGATTTTTAGTTTAGCTGAACAAAAGAGGATATGACAAAGGTAGGTATGCTACCAAGTGATATGGAAAAAGTGCGCGCGTGGAGGGGGTGTCTTCTATTTATTCAGAGGTAACTGATGCTTTCCAGTGAAAAATGGACCCCGCTTTATAATTATAGGACTTTTCACAAAATGAAGTCACTGCATTTGATCTTTTCAGTATTTTGTAACAGTGCCACAAAAATCCTTACCCTTTTAGATTGATTCTAAAATTGAGAGAGCATGTCAAACATTTTTACCTTGCAGTTTTGATAAGCAGAAAATGTTGGTTAATAATTTTAATAAAGTGTCATCAATTAAATTGCTTGAAATTCTCTGGAAACTCTCACAGAAACCTACATTTAGGTCCACAAGACACAATATTGAAATTTCAGCTGCTTCTCATCCGTCTGCTATGCATGTCTGTTTCAATACAAGGTTGGTCTGCTCTATCAAATTAAGAGACAGCTCATTCAGTCAGAGGGAGTCGTCATATATATTAACATCATCAATGTGTAGATCAGTCTGGCATGTGGATATTGTTGAGTCCAGAGCTCAGGATATTTCAACAGCATTTGTTATCCATTTCTCTGGACCATGGAAAAAGCTCTTATGCTTTAAGAAGAACAAGTACCTTTCTCCCCACAGACGTCCTCTCCCTTTCCAGTGCCGTGCTCCTGAAGCAGCTAAGTTTCTCAGGAAATTTCAGGCACGTTCCCCTTATCCTTAGGTCTTCATACCCCTCTTTTTTTTTTTTTTTTTTTTTAAACTTCATTTAGTTAATCTCCAGTCTATTAGGCTTGGTAATTTCACCCCAGATATAATATTGAATGCAATCAGAGAGGGAGCATGATGGCCTGGCAGAGCTTACTTCCTCTGGGGATGCTTTTTCCTATAGAACAACATTAATAAACCACCCTGTGAAATTCTGCGTGCCTAACCAATGCTTGTTTACTTAAAGCATGTTTTCTGGGCTGTTTTCTGAAAGCTGGTGAAAGTTTTTGGACAAAGGTGCACTTTTGAAGGTGTATGTAACAGAATCATTTAGGGCATTTCCAGTAAAGATCAGACAACAGTTTCTCAACAAAACTAGAAAAAGCTCAAATTACCCTTTTAAATAATTACCCATAAAAATAAATTTAAAAGGGTTCCAAAAAAAAGGAAAATTGTGGTTTGTTTATTTTATTTTTTTCTTTTAATTTGTGTTATCTCAATTTGTTTTGGAGCCAAAAGGGTACAAAAACACTTCCCTTTTGAGTTCACAGAAAAGTTATTTTCCTGATTTTTTTTTTGTTTTTCTATATAAAAAAAAATAGTTATTCAGGCAGCTTTATATTCACTCAACTGCTCTGAAGTTTTTTTACCTGGACTTACATGTGCATGCTCATACAGGTACTGATGGTTTACTGTTCCTGGTCTTTTAGCACTGATCATTAGAAAAACTTCTGTAACTCCCCCCTGCTGCCACCAGAGGTCAGAGCATCTGCACGGTGTGTGAATGGGCCCGTGGGGAAATACGGTGGTGGCAGTTTCGAAGGATGATGCCTTTCAGCACACCCAGCCAGAAAATCCCCTCTGTGATTTATATCAAGCTCCAAGTCATAAATGTGATTGGGGCTTTCTCAAATCCTGCTCTGAAGTGAGCATGCTTAAACAACAGCCAGTATTTTATGGAATTTCAGTAAAACCCTCAGACAAAAAGCACAGGGTGGGACTGAGGGGGTTATGTGCTGGGGCACTCCTGTAGCCACAGAAGTCGGGTTCTGAAATTTCAGCTGTATGAATGGATCTCTACATTTTCTGCCTCTCTGAAGGAGAAAGTCTCAAGGCGTACGGATGGTGGAATATATTTATCAGTAGCAAATCTTACATGATTGGTGCTATTTCCCCCGATGGTGTTTGTGGTTGGAGTGATTCTGTATCATTTATACTGACAAACTAAGGAGGAGATAGACATTTCCGTTTATTTGTCTTTCTCCTACTTATATGACATTTCAGAGTCCATGTCTCTTCCTGGTGTCCCGCCCTGCAGAGATGTCCCTCTGTCTTTGGGGCTGCTGATGGCAGTGACAAAAGTGCTGTGCCAAGACCTTGGGGTCCTCCCAGATCTGCTTTCACACCTGTAGGGTTTTGCAGATGACATCAGCTCGGAAGAGTTAAGCTAGAATTAAATTCACCCCTGCCCCAAACCATTGCTTACTGCTTGCTTTGAAAATCCTGTTCTGCGTATTTGGTGATTTACACACTTTGCCCAGAGGTTGGGGATGAGCCAGATCTGAAAAGAAGATGTTGTGGAAAAGGTGCTATCCCAGGGGAATTACTACAAAGCTTCCTATAGGCACCACTTTGCAATTTTTCAGGAAGGCAATCAAATATCCTCGTTAGGCACTCTGTGGCACGGTCAGGACTCATGTTACTAACTCATACACTCTTGCTGTACTTTCCACTCTCTGCTATATAATCATGACACCTGCCGTTGTTCTTATTATTTGTACTGTACTGGGCTTGAAGGTCACACCTGAGTTCAGGGTTACAGCTAGCTAGGACTTTTTTGGTGAAATGCAAATGTGTCACAGTTTGCAGGTTTATTGGAGCCAAAGTCTTTTGCCAGTGCAGCATGTTGTGGTGTCACCCAGGTTTCAGCAGGAAGGGGTGTACCATGTGTGGGGCTCCCACGGCAGGACTGCCTGGGGCTGGAGGAGGTTGCACGAGAGATGGCATCCAGCATTTCAGCTGCAAAGCAGAGGTGTTTGTTCTGAAAACAACCCTACTGAAAAACGTCCATTTCACAAATAAATGCTTGGGAGACTTGGTTCGGTGCCAAGTGAGAATGTGAGCAAGTCTGGAGAGCTGTCATGTCCTTATTCTGTCCCCATTGCTCTCTGGAGCCTGTTACACCAGGCACGGTGCAGAGAAAGGGCAAGCCTGCCTTCCCCGCTGTGCTAGCGACCTGAGGCGGCCCAACAAAAGGGTGGGAGAGCAGCACTGTTATTCCCATAGAGCACTGCATGGCTCCTCTCTACCTGGCAAAGCGACATGGTTTCTGCTGCTGAACTTCTCCATGTGTTGCTGTGAAAAACTATTTGCAGCTCTCCTTACACAAGAACTAGGAAGAAGCCTGTGGGAGGATGCCCTTCGGCTTCCAACAGAAAAAATATCCTTCTCTCTTCCTGTAACCCTCAAAACTGGGCAGCAATGGCCAAAGTAGTTCACCGCACTTCTCCTGCAAAAGGCAGGAATGCAAATTACACATATGCGTCTTGTCAGAAAACAGCCTGGCTTAGACCTCAGTGATCATGTTTTGTACCATTCATTGATGATCTGCTTTCAGAAATGTCTGGAATAGTGCTATTATTGTACTGACTCTTATTGCCCCTCTACTTATGATTTTTTTCCCCTGAATGACTAAAACAAGCATTTCAGAAAAAGTTGTAAAAAATCCATTGTGGAGAATTTTTCCTTTTGCTTAAGTCACCATTTGAAGAAGTTTCTTTCAATTACTGAAAGTTACAGGCATGTATATGGCCTAAGGAGGGATTTGCTTCTTTTTATGTTTTTTTTTTTCTTTTCTTATATAGCAAGAGTTTTCTAAAGCACTACTGAAACACTTTATTTCATCCTTTCTCCAGCTCTTATTATGTTCCACAGGCAACTCAAGAAAAATCAGGAATGAAAACTTTGCCAGGATCATTTCACAGATGACCTCTTGGTTTTCTGTTGCAAGAATTAAAGACAAAACTGCTCACTCTTCTTGTAATCATTTACTGTTTTCCACAGCCGTCACACTGCCTCTAGCTCAACAGTCCTATTGCCACCAAGATCTCCATGCAAGAAATTCAGAGCAATCCTCTACTCGCTTTCATGGCTTGCCTTTGGACGCCACCATAGGAAGAGCAGGGGACGGAGCAGTCCTTGCAGAGGCAGACCTACATGTGCCACATAATTTGTCCCCAGCGTAGGATGCAGCAGTGCCGGAGCCCTGGGCGATGCGGGAGCACAGCCTGCCGGGAAGCGCAGCCCAGCTGCACGGCAGGGCACGGGTTTCCCAGCTTGTCTCCCGTGCTCGCATAGGTGGAGCTTATCCTCTCTTAAGGTAAGGGGGAATTTTTTTCGTCCTGTACAAACCATGTGTGAGGATACACGACAAAAGCATACGTTGTCCACCCTCCCCCGCTTCTTCACCTGCCACAGTCTTGAGGTGTCTTCTCCTCTGTAATTAGGTTAAGTAGCTCTTGCAGAATGAGCTAAGAGGAGATACAGGGCTGGAGCATGGAGACACCGAAGGTCAGTTAAGGTTATTAGGCTCCAGCAGCATTGCTGCAGGAGGAATGCTTCCCTCGCATTTTTACCCTTTTAGCAAATCCTTGTGGGCAACAACTTGCCTTTAAAGACAGAAAATTTTGTGTTAGAAGAGAAAGAGCGAGAAACCTGCTTTCAGCAATCAGCAGACTCTCTTTCTTACTCAAATGAGAGACCGATGTTTCCCTGCAGTGTTCTGGCTCTCCTGCCTAATATAGCTGCTTGGCTTTAATTTATATGTTGCCAAATGTGCCTTACTGCTGTTTCAAAACAAAATGTCTTTACAATGCATGTGTGTGTGTGTATGGGCACATACACACACGCACTTCAATAACTCATTGCTTGCTCCTAGTGCGTATATGTGGAAAAGAATAGTTCCAAAAGACAGGCATTCCTATGTCCAGAAAAGACCTTTTGAAAAGCTCATTTGAGATGGTACTCATCTCTGTTCTTAATTGAGGAGATGATGATGGGGAGCTCTGAGCAGAAGTTGCTGCTAATGTGGTACTAAGTGCTGTGCCTGGATGTAGATTTCCTCAGCATCGGGATGTTTGTTCACAGCTGAACAAGGGAACTCTAAAATACAGCGCTGGGCAGATCAGGTTCCAGAAGCAAGGTCCCTGGTGATTTTTCTCACTTGTACTGGGATGAACGCTTTACCTTTCTTGCAGCAACCCTCTTCAGGCTTTGGCTCACATGTCTGAGTGAGAAGGTGGTTCCCAGCGGCAGCCAGGGCAGCATGAGAGAGGGTGTTAACAGAATTGTGCAACCAGAATAAAATGATGTCCAACGATATCAACCCCTTCTTCCATCCCACAGCCTGCTTCCAAGCAGGGCTTTCACACAGAGCCTTGCAGCTGTCTGAAGGGGGACATGTTTGCTTTGGGTGGAAATGCCCAAGAAGTCAGTGTGGCACAAGAGGTTCCTGCCAGATGTTAATCCAAGATCTTATGCAGATTTTGGTGACTATAACCATAGGGTCCTACAATAAAGCCAGTGGAAAGACCCAGTCCCAGCATTTGTACTGGGAGCACAGTCTCTGCTGGACTAGAACATCAGGAGCTTAGTGAGGGCACAGTCCTGGGGCAGAACCTTAGGGGCACTTCATAAAATACCCTGATGCTTTCTACAGCTGAGCAATGAGCTGAAATAACATTATACCAGGACTTGAGAATTTCCATGCTGGCACCTCTGCCCTCCCATTTTGACCACTAAGTGAGATTAAAAGTTCACTCATGAATTTCAATGATGAAGCCAACCACCTTGTTTCGAGGAGGTTGCAGTGAATTAGATTAGCAAAGGGACAAGGTAATACGAAAAGAGAGGCTTACAGTTAATTAAGTGAGCAAGGAACTTAAAAAAGGAAGGTTATGGGAGGTTGGTGTTTAAATGGAAATGGGTCATGACTACTGCTGCAGCACCACACTTAAGGCTTTACATTCAGAGGAGTCAACCTCAGCTGGCACCTTTTGTGCCACCACACCGAGCCTACCTGTTTGTCCAAAACTTGGAACTGGCTGGCCAAGGGCGTTTTATAGTACACATGCAATGGAGCTGGCAAGCGGAATATTGAGCTGTGTGATGGGGAGGCTTGGGTGGGGATGGTGGCTTTGCAAAGTCTGACAGTGTTCAAGAGGTGGCTGAGGGAAGGTGTTTTCTGGACTGCAGATACTGAGCAATACTGTCACTCTGGTGCAGCTCAGTGTCTGAGTAAATTGCTTTATTTCATTTTTTTTGCTGCATGAGCACATGTTTATCAGTAAAGCACTGGGAGGAGAGAATGAGTACAACAGGCTGTCCCATGGAAAGTGAAATACTTGCATTTCATTGAAAGTCACAGCCTGTAAATGCATTGGTTGCTTTCATATTCAAGGCTTCTAAAAACCAGTATCCTTAAGCTTTCTGAATGTCTGAGAAATCAACATAACATGAAAAGTCTCTGCCCACTTGAATTAAAACTCGTAAGGGTGAAAGCACATGGGCAAGGAAGAGCATAAACAATGAGAAGTGGGCAATGAAAGCGAAAGAGTGAAGGGATGGAGCAAAGGGTAAATACAGGTCAAGTGTTGGAGCTGGTTCCGTAACAAAACTGCAGTTTCTGGAATAATGAACTAATACTGAAGTCTTCACTCCTCGGGACCTTCTGTTTCTCTTTGTTTGGAAACATTTAGATAGCTGTGGCATAGTCATGAAAATGTTTATAAATCCAAAGCTTCATAAATCTGCAGGAGATGTAAATCATTTGTCATCTGCTATTTGCTAGTCTCTTATAAAAATGTCAATCATCCAAGCAGGGTTTGGCTAGGGTAGCCAAATTCAAATAGAAAATACTGAATAGGGGCTAAATCAGGAACTGACAGCCAAGACAATCTGCTTTCCTTGAACACATGCTTTTTCTTAAGAGAGGCCAGGGTGACCTAATGTCTGGGCATTATAGATCTCAATAATATAGGCAAGAGGCCTCCCTTCACTTAAATTGGGTTTACCATACCTTGCAGTCTGTCTGGCGCTGATGCCTTGGCTTGCTGCTGCTTCGGCCCCTTTCCTTGAAGTGCACCTGGGCAATGGTGAAACGTTCTTCAGGGAGAAAAAGGCAAAACAGCAGTTCCCTAATCTCATGGGTGAAAATAGAGAGATACAACACACTCTCCTCTCCCCACTGCCTTCATCTCTTGTGTCATGCTTTTTGCAGAAATTTTCCTTTGAAAAAGAAAACATGTAGGGTGTTTTACTCCCTGCCAGTGTGTTTGAAGCCAGTGACAAAGCTGGGGTACCCCTCTGCTTGGAGCACATCAAGCTTGGCCAGCCCCATCCCGGCATAGGGCAGGGGCCCATGGTGCCAGCCTGGAACCTCTGCCAGGCCGTGGGGCTCAGCCATCGCTTGTGTTTGTGCTTGTCACCAACCTGCTTGCACAGCAGTCACATACCACGCTGCAACACGACAGATCCGTCCGGAGTGCGCTTGTCCACATCTTGTATCCCTCGGGGCTCTCGTAGTCCCGGAACAAGGCATGGAGAGGCCGTCAGGGTGGGAGAAAGAAAGTGTTGAGTTGTGAGCTGAAATAGCACCAAAGACACATTTTTTTTTTCAGAGCTGTGCTGGGCTTTGTTGGTCTGCAAATATCCTAAAATGACAGGAGGTCAGCATGGCACTTGCTGGACTCCAGTACTTTCTCCCTACTTTATGCATGGGACCTTATTGACAGAAATGGAGGTGCTGCCTCCAATGGTCTTGCCACTGTTTGGCAGCAGGAATCCCATTTTTGACCGATTCAGTTATACACTGTGGTTTACCCAGCTTTTATGAGGCTGGGCATGGCTGGAGGATAAGGTGGAAGGTCTCAGGAGCCCTTTTGCTTTATTATAGACAAAGTGTAGGATCTTACTTTCACAGCTTAATGTGGATTCCCGCAGCAACACTTTCAACAACACTTGCAAATCTCTGCATCCTCATGCAGTCAAGCTAAATTTACATTAAAATATGACGCCATGGAAGTATATTAGCAGTAATTGCTCTTAAATGAGGCAGGAACATTTTAAGATAATGATTTTTGTGGGGAAAAAAAACCAAGCAAAAAAAAATGTAAATGGCTTAAGAACTTGCACAGTATGGAGAAATGCTCTTGATAATAAGATGACAGACAGGTTCATCTGTGACAGAGCTATCCTCAGTTCCCCAGCTGCAAACCCCCGTGTGTTTAGGACTCTGAGGAACAGCATGAATTACCAATGACTGGCTGATGCTTTCTGTGCAAGGATACACCATGGATAGACTTGCGTGAAACATTGTGATAAAAAATATAGTAGACCAAAAAAATTACTGAACACCTCCTTTCCTCCTACCTCCTCCAGTGGATATTTTTGAGAATTGTTGCTGACATGAAAACTCCAAACATAGTCATTTTCATTTTGCACTGATCTTTTTGCTCTGCTTATTTGGAAACAGGCAACAAGTTATTCTTTTTTCAAGATCATTATTAGTTGTTTTTAGCACCACGCAATTACACTCATACATCAGAACCAGAGCACATTAGGTCTGGAATGACCTCACTCCAACAGTGTGGTCCAAGCTACAAAGAGCAACAGAGTATATATCACATATCATAAGAGTTTTTTAGAAGTTAAGTTGCCTCATCTGTACCAGCTTGGAGGAAAAGTCCAGAATATTCTGGCTGGCCAACAACAATTAACAATCTTATTCTCTTGGAAGGCCAACTTACCACTTTTAGAAACTACTAAAACAAACAAACAAACAAACAAACAAACAAACAAACCCCAACCCAACAAAGTTGTAGTTTTCCTTTCCTCAGCATCATCCTTGGACTTCTGCCTGAATCTCCCTGGCCTGGTTAACTCCTGCTGGCACTCCAGGAAGCACTCACCCACGTGGTGTCTGCATTGCTGCTGATGGAATGGTGAGATAAGATACTCACCAATAATACTTTGTTCCACTGCTATTTAATATGTGAAAAAGTACCCTCGAATTCTTCTTATATGAGGCATAATGAAATAAATGTGACATTATTTGAAAACCAATTTTTGAAGGAGTTTCTTCATAATAAAAGCAAAACTATCCATTTGTGGGTGTTCATAAACATGAAGGTAGACCACTTTCATTTGCCGTTTTTGAGTGATCAGATCTGTGGTAGCTGGAGCCTTAGAAACACAGGAGTCTAAGCCATATGGTCATAGGAAATAGGATCACCCCATCTATTCCCCTACCTCACCCAGGTTACAATGTCATTCCTAGCAGATAGTTCACTCAGGTATCCTTAAAAACCTGATGGTGAGACTTCATGGCTGTTTCAGGCAGCCTTTTCAAATCCTTCATGATCCCCACAGTTACTCCACCAGTCAGCGAGGACACGAAATGGTTTTCTCATGCCACAAATGTTTTGGGGATGTTGTGGGTTGACCACGGCCAAACACACAGCCAGCCGCTCGCTCACCCTCCCCAGCGGGAAGGGGAGAGAATAGAAAGAACGAGGGTGAGAAAACGTGTGGGTTGAGGTAAAGACAGGTAGATTGCTTACTGTTGCCTCCAATTACTGTTACAGGCAAAATAGGCAGGGCTTGGGGAATTACCTTAATTTATTGCCAATTAACATAAATTAACATTACTGATTCAGGCATTGGGAAACAAAGAAGACAAACATTTCAATACTTAGGGAAAAGACTTTCTCTCTGCCTTTCCCAGGTTCAGCTTCACGCCAGACAGCTCTCCTCTCCCCTTCCTGGTCTCCACTCCCCTTGTTATCGCTGCAGGTTACACTCACTCCCTTTGGCGAGGTGGTGGGCAGTACAGGGGCTTGGGGTCAGGGCGCAATGGTTTCTTTCTGCCACTCATTGTTTCTCACTCTTTTCTTCTGCTGCTCCTTCCTTCTCACTCTTTTTCTGTTGTCCGACATGGGTCCTCCATGGGCTGCAGTCTCTTCGGGGGAGCTGCCAACAGCTTGCCACGCACACCCAAGACAGGAGATTTCAACCGTTTTCCGCTCCATGCCTGAACGAAATAGACTTCAATGTTTTTGTACACAAGAAATCAGAAAGTGAGACTCACTCATGCCCAAATGACCAAGAGCAGGTTGGCTACTGTCACAGAGCAGAGATGCTCACCTGAGTGTCTCAATTCGCAAACAGCGTCTTAACCTGCAAACTACGGAAGCTTGGGGTGGAAAAAGGTGGTGGAGACAGGAGTGGTTTTCTTCTTTTGGCTGTGGGTCACCAATGCTAAAATATCAACATTTTCCAAAGAAAAACAGATCTGCTGAAAACCCCCGATCTATTTTCCAACCAAGCATGTTTTTGGAGGCATCCCCATAGCAATTCCCACAGGGAAAGGTTGCTGATCTACTCCACTGCTGAAGGATAGGGCAAGTGAGCACCATCATGAAAGGAGAGTGCCTCTTCGATCTCAAGGTCTGCCTACAAGCAACAAGGATGATGGCAGTCATTTTGTTAAGGATTTTCAGGGTGATTGAATGATTTTGATTTGCACTTCTTTGCTGGAAGGGTGAAGAACAGTCCTTACCCCATGAAAGCATGTTCCTGCTGACGTGTTCCACTCAAGGACTTTTTGGCAGTTTTAGACACACATATTCTGGTCCTTAGCTAGTGTAAATTGGTGTAGGTCCACTACAGCCAACACATCTCTATGAAAAGATGAAGTGTGGACCTATGTGTGAGGTAAAGAGCAGGAATAATACTAAAATAAAATTGGTTTAATGGCTCTCATTCTCATCTAAACCCATGTGGACTTTGTTTGACCTAAGTACTCTGATTTCACTGGTGTTGCTACAGTAAGGGGACCTCAGAGTCTGGCATTTTGTACTTGTACGTAGAAGTGGCAGTAGATTATATGTATTATAACAATGGATGTAGTAAATACACACCCATTTCTGTCCCCAAGGTAATATATTTCTCTTGAGAAAGCAATGCAACATTAGGAAAGTATGATTTTTATAAGCCTATAATTACCTTTTTTCACAGTTCTATTTCCCCGGGGTTGAATTCACATTTATTGGATTACCGAAGTAATCCGGAGCAACGTCACACTGTTATGGGATATATTCCAGGTGGCCAAGGCTACTCCAGCAGAGGGAACTGCTCAATCATCTGCTTTCTCTGAATCCCTGGGAACTTCAGAGAGACTCCAAACTCAAAATACCAACTTTTCTATTTCCCTCTGCTTGAATGTGTCCTCACTGTGATACTGTAAGCAGACTGTACAAAAAGTTTGCCATTTTGTGAAAAGAAATCTCCAAAGTGTCAGAAGTTTGACAGTGAGTCCTTTATGGCTTAAAAATCTTCAGATTCATCACAAAATTCTAGGAAATATGGGATCAGTCTTTTTACCTTATCCCTCTAAGTCTTATAAGACTTGCGTGACTTGGTCTCATCTTCTGATACGCTCTACCTTGTTTTTTTACTTCAAGTCTCTTTCTTATCTAGGTCTGTGGTTTGATAGCAATATAGAGAATTAAATCCAAGGGACACATTTTTAAAACTCACAAAATGTTAAATCACCACAATATTCCAACATCATATCTGTGAAAGAGCATCTTTATCTTAGGAGCTGGAAAGCTGCACCGCTCGGCAGCATGCCCTGCGATACTCAGGATGCTGTAAAGAAATAAACCTGCATCTCTAGAGTGCTTAAACCACAACTCTGTACTTACTGCCATACATTTCTTTGACATTTAAGTTGTAGTCATCCACAGAATACCACACTGATTCAAATTAATTTCTGTATAGATGGAAGGTAGGATTGGAGCAGGGATGGTCTAAAATCATAAGCAAGAGCAAGTTTGCGGGCTAATGGAGAAGGAAGGTGTGTTCGCATGACTGACTGCTTGCCAATTTTTACCCCATTTGCATTAGTTAGTATTAAAAAGATAGATTTACATACAATCTACATACATACAATCTACATAACAAGTCCTTATCTTGTTGCAGGCATCAAGTGTATCTTTTACCAGTATCCGAGAGCCTGATATTCCTTCATAACACCAATCCTTGCCTCACCTCCCCGGGGACAGAGATTATTATCGTTGTATTTATGGTGGTATGTTACTGCCGTAGGAATCAATGGGAATTCTACCCTCCCATCCCCAGTGGTAAGACCTGCCCGGGCCAGGTCCCCGAGCATGACGAGGTGCTGCCCTCGGCCCCGTGCCCTGCGGGGAGGCTGTGGCAGAGCCAGGAGCAGCCGCTGGTGGATCTGGCAGGGCTGCGCTCTGGTGCTCGCTGACCCCCCTCCGGATCAGGATCTGCATGGATACACCCAGAGTCGCACGGCAAATCCAGGGCACCATGCCTGGCTGCTTTTACTGCATCTGTATGCTCACGCAGTACGGTGCACGCGCCTCCCTGACACATTGCTTCGCTTCAGCTGAGCTCAGTCCCAAGAGCTCTCGGTGGGAGTAGTGCTGACCGAATGCTAAGGGCTATGTTGAGGTGAGGAACTGCTCTTTTCAGAGTCATCACTTTTGCATTTCTCTGTGAAAACTCAACGCCTTAGTTTGATCTCACAGCTGTCCAAATATAATTTTAATATAAAAGCATAAACTTGCCGTAAAGAAAAAGGTGATGCACTAATTCTCAATTGTTTGTGTTAAAGACTAATACCATGCAGAAAGAAAGAAGGTCTTCTTATAGATTTTACAATCACGATACTACACCATTCATAAGCATTGCACACCACCCATTTTCTTTTTGGTCTACAAAGGGATAAGTAACTCTATCTCATATAGGCTAGGAGAGAATCAAATCCTCTGCAGCAGGAGGAGAACCAGTTCACAAGTTCTATTTCTCTTCCAAGGAGAAGCCATGTTTTTAGCAGTGATAATGAAATATTGGACTTGAAATTGGATCTTTCAATTAAAAACAAAGGTTTCTTTTAACTATTTAGAATATAATAATGTCTTATATTATTGGGTTGTCTGCCATTCCAAGTTACAAAGGGTGGCAATGAAGGCAGACCAGCTCTAGAAAGGGAAAGCTGAAAAATAGTGAACACCACAGATTTAAAGACATTCTGCAATAGAAAGTTATTTCAGGACAGAAGCCAACAACAGGAAAGTGAGGGGAGGGGAGGCAAGGACAGGAAAGGGAAGGGGTAGCATGTGAATGATTTATAGGCAGTCATTTGGCACCATGCAAATACTGCATATGTGGCTTTGCACCTTGGGTGTGAGACTATCACAAGAGAGGCAATGGAAGCTCTGAACTTGAGTGGTAAGACTGGGCCAGCTGCTCTTCAGACCACAAGACCTGCTGAGGGTAGAGGTCCCGTGGGGATGCACCAGCCACTGAGGGCTTCAAAGTACTGAGAACCCATGCAGCATCCAGAGCAAAAATGGGAGCAAAGTAGCTGGCCATCTGTATGTATAATGGTGTACAGGAGCCTGTCATGTGGTGTGTTGGATTTGTTTAAATATTAGTGTCCCATCCTATGTCAAGACACTGTGAGAGCATGGGCTTGCTTCTTTTGCTGCCTGCGCTGCGTTTAGATATTTGGGAATGATGAGAAGCTGACCCAGTAAAACATCATTGGTCTGCGCTGGCCCACAGGATAAAACTCAAATCATCAGCCTTCTCTTCCAGGAGGCCCTTTCAGTGCTGTACAACTTCTGTTTTCTTAATCGAGAAGCCTAAAGGAGAACTATTGGTTTCATCTGACAGCCCAAATGAGGGTGGGGTGGTAGGATACCAGGAACAGTAATAAAGTGAGGGATGTTCTTCAGATGTTCTTCCTTCTTCCTTTTGCCACAGTCTCTGACACCCAAAAGGAATGGAATTGTGTTTCACAGAAGTTAAAGTTTATACAAGTCTAGTAAAAATGAAATGAATGTGACAAAAGGAAGGTATATTTCTCTGCTGAAGTCAGAAGGATATGGAATAAAACAGGCATGGTAGTTAAAACATGTTTTCTGTTATATCCTGTGTTCTACAAACTGCATGTGGCCAAAAAATATCAACATTAACTTGCTTTATTTTCAAGAAGAAAAGTATTGGATTAGATCGTTGGGCTGTAGATGAAAATGGCCTTTCTTAGGCATCTGGTAGGCCACCACCTGAGAACACACAAAAAGCATAGCTGAGGTACCTTGGGTGGACCATAACCATGTGGAGCAAAGCCCCAGGCCATGGGCTCTGTCGCTGCCCCTCCTGGACATTGACAAGTGCTGGTTTTGGAGGATCTCTGCCAGCTTGTACCTCTGAGGTCTGAGTGTGCACTGAACTGGGGGAGGGGGCACTTTCAAATTGCAGACTGTCCTCTCTAGTGGTATTTTTGGGACGGCTAGGATACAAGAACTGTGCACACTGGAGCCATCATCATTTGTCTGGAAAAGCAAGAACATTTCGGTTCTAGGCTCCCTCTACTTTTTTGCCTTTTGTTTTTTTTTTTTCCCAGAGAAGAGGGGAAGAGACATAAACGATGAAGCAGCTCAAACAACAGCTGTAAACTACTCTATTAAAAATACCGATGGGCTGCACTGGTCCCCCGAGGTGGGGCAGCTCCTCTGCCCTCCTTGTTTCCTGCCTCTGCTGTTGAGTTGGGGAGCGCTGAGGAGCCGAGAGGTGGACTTTTGCCTGGGCCATGGCACAGGGACGACCAAGAACGTTTTGGCATCCTAGCATACCTGCCTGAACCTTCCTCCCTGCAGCCTCTAGGGACATGGATAGTGTCCTGCAGAATATTTTATGTCCCCATGCACACAGGCAGTGCTGGCCGGTAGAACAGAGCATTTCTGTCATTGGGAAAGTGGCATCAGTGCTTGATGCGGTTCAGCACACAAAATCAGATGCCTCGGAGAGCCTGCAGATCGAAATAAAAAGGAAGCAGCTGAGGAGCTGGAAGGACTGAATGTTTTGTTTTCTTTTTTTTTAATTGATAGTATTAACTTGCTTCTTGAAGGAATCACAGCAAGGATGAGTCATTGGCAAAGGGAGGGGAACGGCACAGTGGAGAAACGCGTCTCCCCTTTGCCTGTGACAGCACGGGGCAAGCCATGGAGATTGTCAGATGGGGGGCGAGCAGGGCTGGAGGAGCAAAGGGTGCAGGGGGCAGAGGAAGCGATGTCAGCTGAGGTGTCTTGAGGACTCTGCCCTTCCAGCCGAGTATTGCAGGAGAGCCTAAATGATGGGGAATGATATTCACTGGTTATGGTGCTTTCCACAGAAAGGACGTGCAACAGGGTGCTATCACTGGGAAGAACACAGGCTGTGCTACAGCTCCCAGGAGTCCTCCCTGACGCCCCTGAGGCGCAGGGTCCTGCGAGCTGAGGGAGCTTGCGGGCGCAGGTGGAGAGCAGGGGTTGCAGCCTGCAGCTGGGACGTTCGCAGGTGCCAGGAGGAACACACGGCACCGGGCCCACTAGTGACAGTGTCCCCCGTCCCCAGCAGCCCAGAGGTGAAAGCAGAGCTTGCCCTGAGGGGCAGGAGCTTGTGGGGGTTTAAAGCAGCCGTCAGCCCACAGTGAAAGGCAGGGAGTGTGAGAGTGGTGGTGGCACCAGGAGAAGACAGCACAGGGGGGGTACCGGCCTGTGCTAACTATGCGTGGCTGCTCACAGTGCTGCAATGTTGATGTAGCTGAGCACATTCATGATAAGCAACATCTTGTAAGTTTCTGCTCTATAAGAAGAAGAACAAACCCCAACCTATTACATCAAATCTCTTCAGAATATATCAAGCACAGTGACTGTGAGCAATATGCACAATTTGACCTTGAAACTGCCATCATGTCCTCTGACTATAGCATACTCCTGGCAGTTAGCTGCAGTGGGACCTGAAGGTTAGCTGAATTGGGACCAACGTCTTAAAGATGCTGCAGATGCTCACATAACACACTGATAAGGTGCATCTCATTATCATTGAAGTGCCAACAGTAAATGCATATGTTCCTGGTGCCAAAAGGATGCTCTGCTGCATTTCTTACCACTCATTTGAATGCCTGCAGTTGTATTCTAAGATGCAAACCTGGTGTCAGGTTGTAAAAAGTCAGCTGCCTTTGGAAGAAAAGGAGAGTGACAGTTTGCATTACTGTCATTATTAAAGCAAGGATACGAGCAGAACGGCAGACTGGAAGGGAAGCTAAGCCCTCTTCCACTGCAGCAGTAAAAGGCCTTGGAGACAGATAAATCTTATAAAAGGTTCCTGTGAGCCTATGCTTGTACACAACAGAAGAGGAAAACTGATACAGATCCAACCTCATGATATAACACCACGACATCCCCGTGAAGGAGTCATCTCAAAATCTCCCATTCAATTGGTGCAAAGCTGCGTGTGAAATGCTCTATAGTGCAAACTATTACTATGTTTTGTGAGATCTTCCCCTTTCAGCTAGGGAAGTCAAAGCTGAATGAATCATGAACAAAACCTGGAAATTCCCCAAGTATATGCATCATCACCAGGCCCAGTCACAAACCATCTGGATACTGTTGATGATTAACTGTCTCTGGTCAGGAAGCACTGTCTTCGAGTCAGCTGCAGGTATACCTTTGATAAGACCTTCTGGCTCTGAAACCCAGAATCTTAGGAAAGATGGAGCCAAAATATAATTTGCAGCCACTGTCTCAGAGGAGAACAATGATATTTGTTTTACAGGTATGAAGGGGGAGGAAAGGATTTGGTCACTTTAGCAAAGTGAAGGTGGAGAGCATGATTGCTATCTGTAACACACAGAGGAAGGAAAAAGGAAAAGAGCCATTTAAGCTGGCATGAGGACAAATAGATACCTGTGATCCATACCTATGCCTAGATGAGGAACTGGAAGATACCTAACCTTCTTTGCTCTCTGCTGCCAGCTACTGTGAAGATATAACGTGATACTCTGTGAAGGGCATTACAGGGTTTGCTGCCCGTAACGGCAAGGGGCTGTGCTGCCCTTTGCTGCTAATTCTCTGTGGTGTGTCAAAATGTTACAGCATCTACATTTGAAAAAGCTGGTGATTGACAAGATGACACAGACTTCTGAGCTCCTACAAGAAAACTGGGACTTTCTGAGGTATGGCCGGGTGTTGCAACACAGAGAAGCAAGCTGGTAAGTGAAGGAGAAAGTGCTGGTTTGAAGCACTGCATGTATTTGCCTTATGAGATCATTCTCATTTTGACCATGTGCTGCTGAGGTCTTACCAGTAGGTGCCAGGACAGAAGCAAAATTATTATCTGCTGTTCCTGGGAATCTACATTTAGACGAATGGGAAAATGGTTAAAGGGAGTGAAGGAAGATGTCAAGCAATGACATCCCAAAGCACGGTCAGCACATTGGTTTGCATAACCTCTCACAGGATAGTTGGACAGATGTCCATCCTCTTAGTCAGACTGCAGTTGCTGGGTCTTGCTCCTATGCATGTTTTGAGAAAGGACAATAGTTGCTCAGAATCTCACCTTGACAGGTAAAGGGCAGCCCGTGAATTCAAGCCTGGGAAACTTGAATAAAGTTGTTTTTGCTCTACAACTCTGACTGAAAATGAGGGTTGTTTCAGCTGTTGTTTCCTGGTCTGAAAGTGTCTGTAAAATATGGGGGATTCCAGGATTATAGTGAGGCTACAAAAACACCCTGGCAACAAACTGTGCCCATTTTAGGGGAAAGCATTTTAATGGGACAAGACTGAACAATATTGTTCAGGGACCACTTGCTGACTGATGAGCAGCAAGCAAGCAGCAACAGGCATCGGTGCCATGGCCACAACCTTCTTCCCCATTGCCTCCTGCAGACACACCAAGCTATAAATGTCACCCCTGTGCCCGCGAGTTGTCCTTACCAGCCTGTGTGAGAAGCAGGTCCCTAAGGACCTGCCTTCGCTATTCACCTACGCAAAGTCTCACAAGCAAAACGTCGGCTTGCCCACGAGTGCCGTTGCCCACCCTGTCCTTGTCTAATAACCATGCGCATGCAGCTAGTGAGGGAGACCGGCTGTGTGACACTGCACCATGCTCACTGGTAGGCTCAGAAAGCTTCAGAAGCAGTGTGTTTTCATAGGGAACTCTATTTTGCTTTCCACAGGCTGTTTGGGCAAAAATAGAATCAACTTATGGCCTCTGATTTTTTCCCACAGCTTGGAGAAGCAGCAGCAGGCTTCCTAGAGGAGCTAGCTGTCTGCTTGCGCAGCCTCCAAATGTCAGAACTCCTAGCATGAAATGGGGAGGTTGCTTTCCTCTGTTCCCATAGGCCTTTATTAATGTAAAAAGGACATATATTAGTCACATTAGCTTGGAAAAGGGGAGTCCCCAACCTGGACAACACTAATGTCTGGAGTTTCTTTTTAAAAGTCTATACAGCCACAGAGTTTGATTCAAAGAACGCTGTTGACTTCGAAGACCACTGAACAGGCACCATAAAAGAAGAATTATACAAATTCTTCAAATAAAAATATCCAGTTGTTCTCTTTGAGTATTGGATGATACCTAAGTGCCTTCCCTCCTTTTTCTCTTCTCAGTCAGTTTAATGAATCTGCCAAAAATAGGTTTGTGCATTGGTGCGCAAAAAGCAAAACCAACTTCCCGGTAATGTAAGTCCAAATCCAAGTGGATGGCAAAGTTGTAGTTGTAAAAATTTAACAGAGAATATTTATAAAAGCCCCAAAAGGGGAAGGCGTAACTGCAGATCTCAATCCTTCAGCAGGGGAACCCAATCTGGATGCAGGTGTTGGAGCATGAATTGCCTTCAGGCCTTGCTATGAGCAATGCTGGTTGAAGGGGAAGAGCCTGGAGTCTGGCTGACAGTGTTAGGAGATGCATGTGTCCAGGCTGAGGTGGGGAAAGTGTGCAGCTGGCTAAACCCAGCCACAGAAACATCTCCGGTAAGCTGCAGTAACCCAGGAGCTCCCACTTTCTGCTGCAGTGGGACTCCAAGCAAGTTACACCACCAGCAGCTATCATGTTGTAGCATTAATGGCACAGAAAGCAAACTCCTTTCCAAAGAATGTGGTCCATACATGACACCTCCTATAGGAAAAGCGAAGGAAATACATGCTTATAGAGCTCTCTGTATGGAGTCAAAGTACCTGTGAGCCCAAAAAGCTGTCCAGTTGTAAAAGTTAACCTAATAAAGCATATTACTTCTCCCTACCAACCTTGCCTTTTTTGTATCCTCAGACTTTTACCACAGCTAAAGCAAAAGCTCTACCAGGAATAATTACTTACCTTTAAGCAGCATAGGCCTATAATGGTTTAGGCTCTCTCTGTGAAGTTTGTTCTTCTTCTGTGCTATTAATAACACATGTCATTCGGCACAGCTTAATTTCCTTTTTCAGTCATCCAGTCAGGAAGTAAGAACAATAACAAGTGATGTATATGATAAATATGAGTTTCCATGTCCTTGAAGTAAGCCATGTGTAAATGTCTAATAAATGGGGAATTATTCTCTCTCCATCAATACCGAAGTCTGGAAAGGACCAGGGTAGTACCCTCCCCTCTTGCCCTTATTTCCTGAAACTTTTCCTCAAATTCCCTGCATATTCATTTCCTAAATGAAGGTGCATAAGAAAATGGGACGTCTGTGAAAAATTCCAGTTTACAAACCCAAACAAAGCTTTGCTTTGCAAAACAAGATTTTTGTTCTGTTTCCCTCCCCAGATTTCCTCTATTAAAGAGAAGATGTAAAGGTAAAAGGTGTTGAAAGAGAACTTGCTGTTGAAAAGTCTTGCTAGGAAAAAACGTTAGAGGCTTTTCAAACTAAGCCACAAACACGTAACTAACAAAAAGAGAAGGCAACATTCCAGTAATTTACAGAATGGAAGTAAAGTCTCACAAGTTTAGAGATGGGCTATGCTTTCACAGAAGGTGTATTGCAGCAATTAAAATAAAAAAAGATCCGGGTTGTCATGAACATCTGAAGACTTTTATTAATGCCATCTCCACTGCCCAGCTGATTCGAGCAGCCATCAGCCTGAGGAGGGATACTTCAGGTTGGGGGGGTGGGTGTTGATTTTTTTCTGCTTCCCCGGGCGAGCATTTTTGGTTCGCTCTTGCCCCCTGCTGTCAAACTGCTAGCAACGAGCCCTGCTCCGGGCTCGCCCGATTCCGCTGAGAGGAAAAATTTCCTGAATGCCCAAAAAACCGCGATCGGCCAAAAAAAAAAAAAAGGAAAAGCTGCAAGAATAGCCGGTGCTAAAGGTGACTGAGTGTCCTTAGTCAGACTAATCGGCCCAAACCTTTAAGAACGGGATTAACTGACAACAAATGGCAGGCCAAAATGAATAGAGGGTGCTGCTTCTCTCTGCTTGGTCGTGGGTGACGTAGCAGGCATTTTTTTGCAAAATGTAATGTGATGTCCTTAGCGATCTGATGTCCTTATGGCAGAAATCTACTGCACTTGGGGAAAAAAAAAAAAAAAAGGTTTCCAGTTATAACGTCTTGTCAGGAATGAGTGTGTGGCATCAGTATTACAACTTCCTTTCAAGAGGAAGATGTGTACCTTTGGAAACACCTTGTAAAGGGAATAATTAGGCTCATCTCCATCAAAAAAAAAAAAAAGTCGGGGAAAGTAAAGCAAAAATCTGCTGACATCTTCATTTCATCCTTATTATTCACAGAAACATTTATACATTGGATAACAGGTATTCAGAACTTAAATCACTGCGTCACCCACCTTTGCCTTTGCTAATAAGACTGACTTTTATTGTTTGTGTTTGCCCACTTTCTGCAAGCACCCTTCAGGTGGTACCAACAAGGACACCAGGCGCTCCACACAGGGACCACCACTGTTGCTGTTGCGAGGCACAACATCAAGGCCTGATTGTCCCAGGTGTTTTCTTGGAATCTAACAGGGGACAAACTATTAGACAGCTTTGCTTTTCTAGCTGAGTTTGATTTTTCTTTAAAAGTGGTGTGTCTAGCTGACATATTTTTCCTTATGAGGCTCTCCAAAAGCAAAACTTTAGTTTCTCCAGATTGCTCAGTGCTCTTTCAAGCCTTATATTTCTGCCTGACCTTGACAGGAGAACTTTTGCCTCACAATTCCACAAAAAATCATCTGATCTTTAAGAGATTTAAGCTCCTCATCTCTTTCCCACTCAGCTTTCTAGCCACCATCAAGTTGTTTATAAATTACTCACCCTGAATTTTAAAGGCATTTCATCCTCCTCAGATGATTTGGGCTGCTCTGTTAAACCAGCCTGTCCTTGCAAACTTTGCCTCTTTTACATCAAGCCTCAGTGCTTTGTACAGCCTCGCCTTGCTATCGGGGCATCCCTCGGTACGAGTTTGCCCCCTCGCTACAGCCATCCCCTCAGTGGCCCAGACAGGGACACGTGCTGTAGATTCACAGGGGATTTATCACTTTCTTTCCAAAGCAAAGCCAAATTTACCCACTTCTCACCTTACACGAGACAGTTATTTCCCCCTACACCCTGCCTCCGTGGGCAAGGGGCTTCCTGAGACCCCCCCTGGAAACGAGGAGGAGGAACGGCCACAGGGTGCAGTGCCCTGGGCTGGCGGCTGAGCTCGCCACCCCTCCTGCCTGCTGGGACTCCCAACCCAAAATGAACCAAACCCACCCCTCCACCCCCCCACCACTCCCCCCAGCTTGCAGAAAGAGGTTTTGTTGGCAGTGGGGCCCAGTGTGTACCTGGGACGATTGCAGGGGTTGGAGCTCAGTTGGTGACCTGGTTGGAAAAATTAATATATGTCAAAGTCAGGAAGCATGGAGTGAAACAGAAAGGAAATGGGAGGCTGTCTCCTCAGGGGTCAAAGTTGTTGAACAGCCATGAGATGATTCGTGCGCGGTCCAGATGGTACGTGGGATATGCGGGATGCTGGTGTGGCAGCAGTCCTGAGCTTGGGGTGATAGTGCTTTGCTGGCTCAACCATGTGTTCCTGTGCAACTCACCTAATTACCCTGTTTTAATTTTTCCCTATCTATAAAATGAGGTTGCTTCTGTATGGAAAGACTAGATTGGAAAAAAATGAAAGACAAGATAGGCAGACTTATCTGCTGTCTGGAATAGAGCAGATGTGGGAGAAAATAACCTTAGAGAAGTATGAGGGAGGGTTACCTGCCTCACTGGGAGCTGAAAGGGGGGCAGCGGCACAGTGGGCAAGTACTTTCCCTGGCACCCATGCATTTGCCATTTGATTTTTAAAGGTGCGGATTTTTTTAAAGGACATGGGGAGAAGAGGAGAAGGGAGAGCTTTAGACTCCAGTGAAATACCATTTGAATTTTAGCTGTTTAGGAAAGAATGAATTTAGGGTAAAAACAAACAAAACGAACATTTTTTGTTGACAGACTTGTAATGTGGCTTTACTGTAAGGCTGAAGAAAAGTTGGTCTGAAGCACTCTGGCTTTATGCTTATTTTTCATAACTACAGATGTTTTACAGACTCTCTGGCTATTTCACAATTGATCTGTGTGGACACTGAAAGCTGAACACGTTAAGCATTAAAAAAGAGCTTAGAGTTCAAATCTGGTTTAGAGTCCACGGTCTGAGCTTTCAGAAAATGAGTGTATAAGCGCCAAGAGGGTGAACACAAAATTGTGCTGAATCACCTCTGAGCAAGCTGATCTTGTCGTGTTTCCCTGAAGCTGAGTCCCTAATGCTGGAGGCACTGCATACCATGTGGCCTGGATACACACCGTATCACTCCTGGGATCTTTGTGTTGTATGGATAACTTCGGGTGTCTGATGGCTTTGACTGTACTGCAAAATGCATGAAGAAACTAGTGCAGAGAGATCAAAGGAAGGGAGGGACAAGCGTGTACATGGAGCAGGGGAGCAGTTACCCAGTGCGACTGGCTTCACAGAGAGATGCATGGGAGGACTTGATAGCCAGAAAATTAACATTACATGCACAAGAAAGGAAAACGGCAGCAACAGAAATGTTGGTGTCAGAAAATGAAAAGGTATCTACAATGCCACTTCCACTAATGGTATCTTTTCATTGATATGATCCCCAAATGCCAGTAAAAGAGGTTGTTCCACCGGAGAGTGCAGTGAGATCAGAGGGACCTGACTATTAAAGGGGAGATCTAGTGGGAAAAATGCAGTGCCAGTCCTTCAAAACACCTTTAAATGTGGCAAACATTGAAGGAAAAAAAGCCACAAATATGATATCTATTAAAAAAAAGGGGGGGGTGAGGGGGGAGGAAGAAGGACTCAGGCACAGAATATGCAGAAAACAGAGACATAACGAAATCAGCTGAGAAGAAGCACTAATAATGAGACTTGGTTGCTCTGGAAACTAAGATAAATTGGAAACATGGACCCAGGAACCCAAATGATGCTGAAGCTACCAGAGATGAATGGATGAGCAAAGGCAGCATCTCAGATGCATCGGATGCTTTCCTATCAAAAGCATAATCACCAAACCTGGGACGAAAGCAGAGCGAGCAGGACACACCAGCTCAGCCTCCTCACAGGCTCGGCAGTAAGCACGCATCAGAAAGCACAGGTGCGGAGAGCCATGGTTGCATGGGACCAGTAGCTAATGGGCAGGGTTGAAAAGTGAAATGCAAATCTCTCTTTGGTATTTGCAAATTTCCCTGGATAAATAAAAGCTCTGTGTGGAAAAACAATGTTGTTGAGGTGTAGTCATTAGTTGTTCTTGATTTATTTTTCCTGCCTCAATGTAACAAATATTCTCCTGGATTTAAATGACAATCCTTTTCATCTTGCATCCTGTTTCTGATGGTGGTCAACACCAGCTAAAAGTGAGAGTAAAGCCTGAGAGGATAAAGGTGAGAGGATATTACTTCTAATGCTAAGAAGTGGAACCTGGCTACAGAATTTATAATCAGCCCATGTGAAAAATGTGCTGCAGCGTCAGAAACTGGCATCAGCAAATGATTGCAGAGTCTGTTCTGGATCTTCAGATGCACAGACGGAGACAGAGTAGCTGGTCTTCCTTCTCTCCTTCCTTAAATTGCTTATTTCCACTGAGGAAGCTGAGTCAGCCTGTCCACAAAGATGACAGAGACAGATCACATCAAACCCCTGTTAGCAAAGACAGACTAAAATAGGTGACTGGGAAAACCTTAGCCCCAAACCGAAAAGCTTTTTTAGAAGATTGATGGGCTGTATGCATAATCCTTCACATAAAGAACCAGTTTAGCTTCCAACATCCCTGTCCCCTAAACAAACAAACAAAGTATTCCTCCTCCCAAATATTGAGAGATTCTTCTCATGATTACTGAATGAGGTCTTGGCAGACATGAGCAAAACAGAAACCAGTTGTTCAGGTCTGGCAGTGAATATTCTGTTTAAAAGAAGCACTTGTCTGTGAACTGCTCGATACCTTATGAAGAGCAACCATTTGGGAAATCAAATAGCTGGTGAGAGATGCTACCGTGCTTTCTGGGAGCTGCTACACGTGCCCTGAAGGAATCCTTGTTCATTTCCTAATGATGTTATTTCCTTGAGGAGAAAAGAAGAAAATGTTTCTTGTGCCAGAGCTAGAACTTGCATTTGTCAGCCTAAGTGCTCCTGCATGTGTTGTTTCTGTTCATAAGCTGCGGGTTGTGCTGCTTCATCCCCAGCAGGCACCTGTGGTGGGGTTGGCCTGAAAGCTGCATCCATAAGGTGCATTAACTGGGAGTCTGTTACAGGAGTGAATCGAACCTTTGTGCCTAGTCCCAAGTGTTAGGTTAAACAGGCCATGACATGAATGTCTGAAGGACCTAGTAAGGTAGGTGTGGGCTCTGTGGATCATACATCAGTGCGGGAGCACTCCCTGTACTGGCTGAAATGTCCAGGGGAGATTTGAGCTTGTTCATCCCTGGGAGGTCCTGTGTCATGGTGGTGAGACGCCAGATTGTCATAACGCACTGTTTTTTCACAAGGTGGGTATAGGGGCCCTTTCTGTGTGTACAACTGTAAGTTTGGAAGTTCTCTCCCCAGAAATCAATACATCTTTATACACTTAAGGTAGGTAATTTTTCATTAAATAAATAAATAACCCAAAGAAAAGAAAAAAATGAGGCCAACATCTTGTAAACTTATAGTTCTGTCATGGTTTAACCCCAGCCAGCAACTAAGCACCATGCAGCTGCTCACTCACTCCCCCCCCACCCAGTGGGATGGGGAAGAGAATTGGGAAAAGAAGTAAAACTCATGGGTTGAGATAAGAATGGCTTAATAGAACAGAAAAGAAGAAACTAATAATGATAGTGATAATATTAATAAAATGACAATAGTAATAATAAAAGGATTGGAGTATACAAGTGATGCACAATACAATTGCTCAGCACCTGCCGATCGATGCCCACTTAGTCCCCGAGCAGTGATCTCCCCTGCCCCCACTCCCCCCAGTTTATATACTGGGCATGACATCACATGGTATGGAATACCCCTTTAGCCAGTTTGGGTCAGCTGCCCTGGCTGTGTCCCCTCCCAACTTCTTGTGCCCCTCCAGCCTTCTTGTTGGCTGGGCATCAGAAGCTGAAAAATCCTTGACTTTAGACTAAACACTACTTAGCAACAACTGAAAACATCAGTGTTATCAACATTCTTCTCATACTGAACCCAAAACATAGCACTGTACCAGCTACTAGAAAGACAATTAACTCTATCCCAGCTGAAACCAGGACAACTTCCCTTATTCCTGACTGTTCCTCTCCCATCCCACTCTGCCAGAAAACACTCTAGCTTCAGATAACACACCTGCTAGTTCATGGTGCTATGTCTTTTGAGAGGAGAAAGGGGAAGAAGAAACTTAGGAGGGGGACTGAAGACTGCTCTTGTATTTGGAAACCAGTTCCCACTTGGCTGTGACACAGGTAAATAGCCATAACATGTGCTACCTCTGTGGCCTTGGTTTGACAGCAGTACTGCTAATTCATACAACATACTTCATTTGTATGATTCATACAAGGTACGTTATATTCTACCTTGCTTTATAGTAGGAAACCTTTTCCTCTTTCATAGCTTGGCACAAAAGCTCTTCAACTTTTCACCTGGAGGTGTGAAGCAGAAAGAGCCCATTTCATAATTCTTGAGGCCAAAGAAACGAAAGTCCAGCCTCAGCTTTTCAGTGTATCTTGTCTCTTCACTCAGAATACCTGTTTCTAGGTTGCAAATCACCCCTTTTAAAATATGCAATAGACAGCAGGGAAACAGTCTGCAGCCATGGCCTCTCCAGGGCAGGGAACTGTGAGTAAACAGTTGTTTATTCTTTTATTTTATTTTATGCTTGCTTTTCATTAAGCTGAACAATACTTTTCCTTTTATTGGGATAGCTCATACGTTACATGTACTTTCTTGCAAATATTTACATTTCTAGGTGTAAAATGTCAAGTAGAAACTTGTGTGTTCTCATCATTTCTGGAAGAAATCCTTTACTGAATGTTTTGATAAAGGGCATATTTCTCTCACTGGAGATGGGACCTGTAAAGGGCAACCCCCACTACTTTCTTCCTCTTCAATACCTTCAAAGTCTTCTGTCCTACCTTTATTAGCTAAAGCCTCTCCTTTTCTGAGGGATCATTAAACCAGCTGAAGCCATTAAGTCAGTTCTGCACACAGACAAGACTTTTGTGGTGGCATCAAGGTTTGCAGAGGCCCAGTGGGTTATCTTGATGCAGCAAAAGCCATTGGTATTGGCAAGCAATTTTCTTTATATCCTGCAACACCTTTCCTGTAGTGTGAGAAGTCAGTGTCAAGTGGCTGATATAATTACTGAAGGTTACGGTGGCCTGCTAAGGCTACATTATCCTCCCACGTTGTTTGAAATGACACTTTTGCCCTCCTTCCCTGCAAAAGGGAGAGCTCTCATTCAATAAATCGGAGGCTGGATCTCCTGAGGGAAGAGACATCTCCCATCTCTTCTTTAGTGTTAGGCCTGCCAAGCAGCCCTGAGTGCTGAAGGAAGGGAAGCACACGCAGATTCTGCTTCGTTGCTGGATTTAAAGAGAGACATGCAGGAGTACAGAAGATAAACCTATAAGTAGAGCTTGTGATCAGAGGGGAAAAAAATAATCAAGATCTTTCATTCTTCTTTAAGATGGCATTGTGCGCATTCAGAAGGGACCAACCATATATTTTTCATGATGTGAAAGACCATCAGATGGTAACATTAGAGTAGAAGTAGGCTAGCTCAGTCATTAGTGATGTGTAAGGTAAAAAAGAGAGTCTTCATTGCTTTCTAAATCAAAAGCACCATCTGTAAGCAGTTTTGTATTTCACAGAGAGGAGATGGTGGTGTGCAACGAGTCAGATGAGCTGGAGATCTCAGTTTGACAGGTAGTGGGGCCACTTAAACTAAAGGAAGAGAGGAAATCCCTGGACTTTGAAACCCAGAGGTAGTGCTCCCATGTGGCCCATTTTTGAAGCAGCAGATATGACTTCAAGTGCAGAAAAGTGACTGCAGTCAGACAGGTTCTTCCCATCCCCAGCAAGTCCTGTGTGTCACTATATTGTTTGCTTCTAATCTCATACCTCTTCTCTGTTTAAGGATCCCTTTCCCCACTTTATTACTTCTGGTCTCAAATTATATTCCCTAAACACTGACCTATTGTACAATCTCTACTTCCTTCAAACACACTACTTTAACTACCTGAAAGCATTCAAGGAGAAGAGAAAGGAGAAACCTAAATTCTTTTTAGATATATTTTACTGTATCTTTAGCTACATTTTACCCCATCCTAGCAAGCACCCCTGACCACCATCACTCCTTTTATCCTAACTTCCCTTTTATCACTGTTACCTGGGGCAAGCCAGTTTGGCTTCTGCCTTGCTTGAATGGTGTGACTGCAGGGCTAACTCATTTCCCAATCAAGCTTAAGAGACCAGACCCTCCCCTTGAACCTCTTCCTTGTTAAGTCAGACTTTTAAAGAAAAATAAGCAAGTCTGTTTAAAAGGTCAGCATGTGAGTCTGGGGCTGTCAAGTCACAGGCAGCTGGGATGACATGGGACTCCCTCCCTCCCTCTCAAGTGGTAGCTATGAAGACAGTGGTGGAAAAAGGTGCATGGGTCTAACTGTGTGGGAAGAGTCCAAGCTTTATGGGAAGAAGCCCAAGAGGGACTGCGCTGGTTCACTCTCTTGACAGTCGTGTGACCCAGGCTCCAGAAATGGCTTTTGCATTTATTCAGTACTTGTGTAAAATACAGACTGTTTTGGGAGCAAAACTAAGCAAGTGGTCCTCTCTCTGCTCATCTGAACATCCTAACTCCTAGGCTGGAAAGTCACATTTCCTTTGTGCTACTTTTTTCTGTCTCTGCTCAGGATGCTCAGGGGTACAGACAGGATCCTATGTAACATCACAGTGAAGCAACAATTTATTTCACATCATCTTTGCATGAGCATAATAACCAGAAAAAGACTACTGTGAGTTCTAAAGAACCTTGAAAGCATGATTTTTTTTTTTAAAAGATATCTCAGCATCTGATGATGCAGATCATCAGATCTGCTCTCCACTTAGCTACACTTTTTCATCTTTTGATTGGTTCTCCTGCAGTATGTACCATGCAATATAGGGAAAAAGGGTGCAGTGGAAAAGCCAAGGGCTGGGTGCATGTTGCATTTGAAAGGCTTTACAACTTTCTGCCCCACAACCATATTGCCTGTATGTGCACCGTGATGTCTAGATCTGTAGGGACCAGTGTAATGGCCATGTTTGTGTTAGTACCTGCAGATAATGGGTCTGCCCTTGAAAACATATCCTTCAAGGCTCCATAGAGGCTGTTCCATAGCCGGGTCAGAGTTTCAGGCCACCTGAGTGCCTAATGGGCCAGTTGCATAGCTCCTATGGATCTCTTTGTATTTACGTACGTGAATGATTTTGAATGAATGCAGCAATGAGGGTGCACAGCAAGAAATGAGGTAAAGTAGGAGAAAGGGAGACAGGTGTGTCTGAGATGGTGTCATGGCTTGCAATTCACTAAAGCAGGATGGCTCAGAGAAAAAATATGTCCCCCAAAAGCCTAGTACTTGATGAGTTTGCCCCACTAGTGAGCCTAACTAGTGTGCTGTTTTCATCCATAGAGATTTGCTGTCATTTGTACCAGTAAGAAGTGGCTGATTTCTTAAAATTTCTCATCCTCAAAGACTGTCAACTACATCGACAAATTGTCATGGCAGCTGGAAAAAGGCTTCCAAAAAGCAGGAGAATGTTTTCTTCTCAATAACCTCATTTTAAGGGGTCTGTCATGAGGACCAACTTCTACCACCCTCCAGTGCTATTTCCTAGCTGCTAACTGCCATCAAGGCATGGGCTGGCAGGGGAGAGACAAGGAGGTGAAGACCAAAGACAAGGGCAGCCGTGTCTCCCCAAGGCCCCTCAGAGCACAAGGACACACGCAGCTGCCTCCTCACCAACACTGCTCGCCGCTGCCCTGCTGAAACTGCTTTGGGGTCTTCATGTCCTGCCTTACACTACTGTGTGGTGGAAAGGATGGCGATGAGTCACAGATGGGTATACATTGTGATGGTAGATGGGGACAGAGGGGATGAATTCATCTCCACATGCAGGAAAGTTGTTTTATCTTTTCCCTTCTTATCCCAGTTTTCCCTTCCTTCTCGTGTCCTGCCATGAGCCTGCAAAGCTGAACTGGCAACATCTCCTGCCTTCCGCCTGTGGTGAATCACCATCTCTCAAGCACAACAACAGATGCTGACTCCTCTGGCTGATTGTCTAGGGAAAATGCTGTGCTTGGAGACAGAAAGCTCATCTCCACCTGGAGAGATGTGAAAGCCCTTCTGAAGGGATGATGAAGAGCAATGCCTGGGATCTGTGGCTCAGTGCTGTAGGGCTCTGTCACAACCAAGTCAAAGTTACCTTCAAGAGCAGGTTGTAAAAAAACCCCTCAAACTGAGCATCCGTTCGAGCTGATGAATCAGCTTGACACTTGGATCACAATGTGGTTATTTCCGTGGGGCTTTGGTCCTCTTTCCTTTTTGTCCTGAATTTGCAACCAGTCCCACTGATGTGGTAGGGTGAAGTGGTGAGTGATGGAAGTAAAACTGGTCCTTCCTGCAAGTGTCTTGTGCTGGCTTGGGATGGGGGTTTGGGGCCATGCTGATTACAGGGAGTCAGTCTTACAATTTTAACATCCCTTATGGATGCCTATATTTACATGTTCTGATCCGATGCAGCACGTCAGAAACTAGTTTATCCAAACAGCTGAACTGCGTGGCCATGACTCACACCTAAGGTAAATAAAGGACAGGCATGTAAAATATCTGCATACATCTTTGAAAATTCATGCAACTGTCTTTTAAAGCATTTACAGGAGCTGACTATCTCAAAGTGTATTTGTAATCGGGTTTTTTTTTGGTACAGATTCTTCTTAACCTCAGTGCCCTGAACACAGAGCAGCAGAAGTGGTTTCTGGGACTGTTGTTTTTCCTTGATGGTCACCGGGGTAGGTGAAAGAACCTGTGTGTTATTTTCCCCCAAGCTAGTGGTAGACATTAGAAAATTGAATTTAACATTCCAATGTGCCAGTCATAAATATGCTTTGCATATCTCACAGCAAACCTAAATGAAAGGAAGTTCTGAGAAGGCAGATAGCCATTTTTCAATTATATGTGACAAATGTGCCATTTCTGATAGCCTTGTCAGTAAAAAGCAAGAGCTGGAAATGCCAAGCCGTTTAGCGAAGCAGGATCAACATTCCTAATACTTCATGGGATCACTAATAGCTTCTGCATCTTCTGAGACAATCAGCCTTGATTGTTCCTCTGGATGTATTCCTTCAAACTTCATCCCACTAATTGCAATATTTCAGAGCTGATACGTGTAAATATTAACAAGGACTGTAAGTGTGGGGACTTCGAAAAGAATGTCCCATTACCTTAATGTTGTCAGATTGTTTGTGGCAAAGCAGTTTGCAAAGTACACAAGCTACAATCAAAGGAATGTGATGTACTTTCATTTTTTTCCGGCAACTTAGCATGGAAAAGATGAAATTGTGTTTGTGAACTTTATTATTCAAGGTGACGAGTTAATGTGTGGGTGATGGTGAATCTTCTAGAGACATTTTTTTGCATCTGTGAAAGTAAAATATTGAAAGATACAGGTTTTCAGGGGCCTAAGAATCATATTCCTCCTTCAAAAATTTACAGGCAGCTGGACCTGAAATAAAAGCAGATGTTGCCTGTTGCAGACATGCCTTATAATGCTGCGTACACAGATTTTTTTCTTCCCGTATTTAACTTTCCCTTCAGTGATTTAACATTGCAAATAAAACCAGTTAAAGATCTTCCACAAGCATAGGCATTGTTTTCATATAAAAGAACCAGCACTACAACAAAGTGATCTCTCCAAAGAATTAAACAGCAAGAATATTCAGTTAAAGTTTTCAAGAGATTCTTGTTAATCTTCAGAGTCTTTGTGAAAATAAAGCCATGCCTAAAACAAGCATTTCTCCATGTCAGCTTTATTTATGGTAAGCTGCAATTACTTCATATTCCTCCTTGGTATCTGAACAACAGCTAGAATCACTGGCTCTCCTCAACTTACTCCCACAGAAAATGTCAGCAGGATCTAATTATCTGAATGAAATGCACTTTCACTGATGCCTGCTTTCTTATCTGCACAATAGGTGAGCTAGGCATTCTTATTATTGTCGTTATGAGTTTGCACATTTCATTCTCTTCCTGGAAAAGGTGTTCAGATGTACGTACCCCACGTATGACTAAGCTGAAGCAAATCAAGCCTTGGGTGAAAAGGCTGAGAAATGGTGTGGCACTAGGTGAAGGATTTCTTGCAATTCCTCAACTGGTTTTAAGGATTTCTCCTTCCTCTGAAACACAACGGGTTCTGGTTCTGCAACTCTTGGACCAGGCACCCAGCGTCCCTATGAGCTGCAGTTTGCCTTATGCATTTCTGCAGGGAATGGCTTAGTGTTTTTCATCTGAAAGAAAGGTGCTTGTGTGACTGTGCTGCAAAGACATGTGGGGGACAGAGTACTACAAGCCCAAGAAGCACAGAGTTCATTTTTCTGCCCTTGGGCAGGGTCAACTCTCTATCGGAAAGGTCCAGAAGGTATGCGGTAACTTTTAAATGTCCTCTGCTAATGCCAGCGCTGAGCAACAAGTCTGATCAGTGACTGCGGGAAAGCTATCTACAAAGAGTTTGAAGAAGTTACTGAGGCAAAACCAACAAGAGAACCAAAGAGTATACAGGAAAGAAAACGTCAGAAGAGTGGTAATGGAGTGTTGGTAGGATGCCTTCATGCCTAAACCAATTGTAAAAGGATTAATCAGGCACGTGCTTCTAGGCAGCAGGATGGCCTGAGCTGAGCTCTGCTTGTTCTTCTGCCTGTCCTGCTGATGCTTATGGCATTTTTAGCCCTCTCGCCTGCACTGCGCTCAGAGATTTTAAGCTGGGGATGGACAAACAATGTGATTGATTGTTCTTTATAACTCCAACCAGAGAGCATCCCCGCTCCAATGTGCTGCTGCTAGCTCCCCAGGAGTGGCAATGCCAAGGAGCTTGGATGTAACTCTGTGGATCCAGACTAGGAATTGGGATGTAAAAGACTCCTCTTCACCATTTATCTGATCCTCTTAGACTTTTGGTCGAATGAGAAGTAGCTCTCCTTTGCTAGCCCTTAGGTTAGAGAGTATCCATAACCTCCTTCTCAGGGGCAGACAGCTCCCTCTCAAGATGGATGGGAACGGCAGCCCTGCGCTCATCGTCTTCGCTGGGTTATATCTCAGAATGAGACAACTTGGCCTGTGTCACCTACCCCAGTTTTTCATTAGCGTCACTCATTCCTCTCTGCGGGTATGTCCTGGCTCAGGCTGGAGAACAAGACATGAGTCTTCCAAACACACTTGCATGTTTTTAATGCCCTTTGGCTCATACATGTATGTAACTGCTGAGGGTGAGCGTCTGTGTTCTATCTGTAGCTCAACCCTAGATGAACATGAGGAATATAGCGGCTGTGTTAGTGCAAGAAATGCTCTGGAAAAAAACCCCAAAAGCTGAATAGGACTTGGAAAAGAGCAAGGTACATAAATAGCCTGACAATTCAGGTGCCTGTTTCCTCTAAATAAATCTGTATCTGCCATGAAAACACATCTCACTCTAACTAAACAAATTGATGAAAACACAAATCTTGCCGGGTTTAGTTAGACAGCGGCACTGAAGATCACTAGACATCCATAGAAAATGCACAGAAGATGCCCATTTTGCACATCATGGCTTTATTCTGCAAATTCACCTTGAATGGACAATCAGTAATGGTATAAGCACCTATAAGTGCGTGGAGGCTGAAAATTAGACAGCAGCTATACTGTGTAGTATAGTTACCATATTTTGTTTGAGTTTTTTCTCTAGTTTTTCATTCAGCCAGAGAATTACTGACTGTTCCTTTCTACCTAATGTTCCTTTGGATGAAAAAGGATGCTTCAGAAAATCTGACAATTCCTGTGGTACTCCAAATACCAAAGATCAAGCACTTATGTATTATATCAAGTGATTAAGTACTGCAGATGGGAGACAAAGTTAAATATTAAGTTCTCCCCCACTCCCTGATTGCCCGTGACCTCCCTCAGCTGGTATTACTTTTCAAATAGGCTGCAGTTTTTTCCCCAGCACCAGTGCCACTGTTTTATATCCAATATTAAACTGCTTAACATAATATACAGTCCTTGAGCTTTGATACTTGTTCTGAGAAGTACCAATGGATGTGCTAGTGATTTTGATGAGGTGAGATATATTGCAGTCAGTTCCCAAGAAGCATTGTTTGTCAAAGCAATTTTGGTGCACAGGGATATAAGCTAGCTAACCGAAATGTAACAACTTGCCATGCACAGTACTCTGCCTATCGGCTTGAAGTAACTTCTTAATTTTTCTTCCAGCTGTAAAAATGTTGAGCGGTGTTGTATTGCTCTTCCTCCTCCGACAACTGGGAGAGATTACAAAATTGTCATTTGTTCCAGATAGCAATTACTCTCTGTCATTTTTTAATTCCGATTGGAAACAGAAAATATGTTAAATGTTCATCTCAATTTTTCCTAAGTGTAGAAGATCCCAAGCAAAAACCCAGCTCCTGCTGTGGACAGTACAGGGAGCAGTACAGCGTTTTTAGGCACCAGGAACTAACGCTGGTGTGCCCATTTGTGCTGGCCCTGATCCAGACAGAGCACTCGAGCGTTTGCTAAGATTCAAGCACATGCTGAAGCCTTCCTCCCTTTTACTACGTGCTTCTCTAAGCCAGCACCCTGTCCCTGGGAGGGCTTGGCGTGCTGCAAGGTGGTGTGGAACCCCCCCGCGCCACCAGCCACCTCTCAGGCACAGCTCTGCAGAGGGTGCTGGCAGCTTGCGAGGTCTCCGCACGGCTGGGGGGGGCGGGCTGCGGCCACTCACCGTCCCCAGCCGCCCGTGACCCCTTGTACAGGCGGCCGGAGACGGAGCCAAGGTCTCAGGGATGGACAAAGCGGTGGGCAGGTCGGTTTTGCCGTTTGATTTTAATTAAGGCGGTGTTTCAGGATTTCCTTTGCTCGTAAAAGAGAGTGGAGCTGGGCAGGGGAGATGGTGACAGTAAGGACCCAACGGGACTGCGGGGGACGCGGCCTCGGCCCTTTTCCCTGTCAGGGGACGCGGCCTCGTCCCTTTTCCCTGTCAGGGGACGCGGCCTCGGCCCTCTTCCCTGTCAGGGGACTCGGCCTTGGCCCTTTTCCCTGTCAGGGATGCCCCTAGCAGGGATCCTCGCCTTGGGCCCTGCAGGCTGGTGCTCCCGAGGAAGCCTGCAGCAAATGCCTCCGGGCCTTCGAGGCCACCTCTCGGTCCTCGCACCCCAAAAAGTGCCCGGCGCTACGGCAGGGATCCATGTCTGCGTTTTGGGGGGCGCGGGGGGGATCTCCCGGCCGTTGCAGGGGGACGGCTGGGGACGGAGCCGCCGGTCCGTGCTCCTGGGGAGGCACCGGCGGCTGCAAGGGCTGCGGGGGGGCGGCTCGCTGCCCCCCAAAGCCGAAGCCGGTGGGATTCTCCCGGCGCCGCTGCAATCCTCCCCGAGCCCAGCAGATGGTAACGTTATCTTGCATATGGGCTCGGCTCTGCTGCAGCCAGCCTGAAAGTGAGCGCTTTCCCTTAGTGAAATGCCCTGCGCCGTTCTGCACAGTTAAAAGGAAATTTCAAGGAAATTATTCTGGCTTTTGGTACTGCGTAAGTGCCCCGAATCTGATCAGGCTTGCTTTGAAGCTGTGTAGAGCAGCTTTCTTTTGAATGTGTCATTTATTAGTTTATCAGTTGTTGAGGTATTAATCCCCAGCCTGAGTTATAGCTTCAGTTTTCAACCAAAAAGTCTGGCATTACGTAAGGATCACGACCATTTTAAGCCATGCGTGATTCTCATTCCCACAAAGGCGACCAGAGGAGTAAGCGGGACAGGGAAGTGGTTTGGGGGGACGTGCTTCCTTAGTCCCTTACCCCCTTACTCCCCTTCATTTTGTCCCCCAAATTTCTGAAACTGCCTTTGCACCTTTACCGCTTTCATCTATTCATTTATTCATTATCTTCTTTAAATTCCAGGGTATTTACAAGGGTTCAGACTTTTCTGATGAGAACTAGTCCTTACTAGAATGAGAGATAGGGGGTCAGGAAAATCAGTACAAAACAAGGAGGGAAACCTGACGCTTTGCTTTTCTTCTCCCACACACTTCATCGTGTTAGAGCAGAGCTGAGAGAACTCCTTGGGGAGAGCATGCCCGTGTGCTAAGTGGGGGGCCCACAGCTGCGGGGAACAGGCTGAAGCCTTTGCCCCCAAACTGTTTTCTAAATGAAGATTTGTAGCAACAAAGCAGTGCCCAGCCATTGAGTCTTTCATTTCAAAGAAAAATTCTGGGGCAAGCATAAGGGCACTGCAAACGTAAGTGTGAACCAGCCACCAAAGCAGCATTTGAGGCAGCATCAAGCAAAGCATGCAAAAAAGGTGGCCACATTACAGTGGCAAATCCAGGAAAAGCCTGAGGTAGGAAGACAAAGATTTAGACGGCAGTGCAAGAGCTGGAGGCAAAGTGTCCCAGCAGGCTCCCAGGAGAGGGTCGAGGCTAATGGGATGACCACAAGGTGCCAAGGTGTGGGAGGTACCGAGAGGCCACTTCAGTTGTGGGCCAGATCGACTAGAAGGCTCTCGAGTACCTACCTCGTTTTACCTGAAGCAGTTAACCATTGGGTATGATGTGACTTGAAACCATTAGTAGCAGAACTGTAGGATGTGTACGTGCTTCTAATATAAGGTTTATTTACTAGGCATTGAAAGATCTCTCGGTCAAAGCTGTTTTCTAGGGAATGCAAACCTGTGACTGAGACGTGCATGTGTGCATGTCTCACATGCAAGAAATGGTGCAAAGTGATGCACCATTTAGTTCTGGTAGTGCATGTACTATGTACCAAGGAGATCATCTTGGTAAAATTGCCATTTTGTGCCTAGAAGAAATGAATTAACAAGTTTGATTATTTGTACTTGATAAAATTTTAAACCACACATGTCAAATCCCAGAATTTAATTCTATTAGTATAATGTAACCCTCTTTTTTTTTTTAATTTTACTTTCCATAGCTTCTTATCTTTCAGTGTAATTTACTTAATAACACTTGTAAGTTCAGCAGTAATATTAACTGTCTTTAGCTAAGTAAGAAGGAATCCAGCAGAACTATGATAAATTTGATATGATTCATTTTTAGCCTGCTTTTACTGTTTCTTTTTGTCTTTTGAAAATAAGTGCCCTGTAGTAGAGTGAATTTAATTTTGTATTCTGACACCACACATAATGCAGCTTGCATTAGTACCTTTAAGGGAGGAGCAGAGACCTCACTGCCATTTGGCTGGGCAAGGTCATTTTAACCTTTGAACAGAAGTAGATGGTTTTTAGTCCCTCGGGATTTCCTAGCCTGCCACAAACAGGTCTGCAGTTAGCTGTGGATGTTGTCTTGCCCATGGGTTCCCTTCAGAGTTCCTCAAGATGTACTGGCTGAAGTTCCCATCAGCTACACATTGCAAAGTCCACCGGTTTTGCATAAAGTTGCCAGTCAGGAAAATGAAGAAAAAGGTGAAGTAAATACCAGTGAATGCAACAGTACCGTACTTACATCTTGGTAACGATAATTTAAAGTATAATGCAAGTGCCCATTGGAAAGATGAAAGCAAACTTCATTCAGGTGTGTGAAAGAGCTGAAAGTGTTGATTGGTGGCATGAAGAATGCATTCCTATATAAACATTTGATCTTGCAAACTTTTATAATGCTGTGAACAAATCTTTCCTGATGAATGATGCCTCAGAACAGAGCTTTTTATTTGGCATTTGATAGTTCGATTGCAGCAGAAAATAATTGTTCTATTCAAGCATACCAGGATGTACTTACTCTGTCCCTAATGAGTACATTAGAACAGGCAACTCATGCCTGTCTTATTTTAGCACAGACCACAAACTTTATGACTGACTCATTATTCAGTCACCTCTCAGTCCTAAAGAATAAAACTCCAATGAGTTGCAATGGTTTAATAACAGTGTTTTCCCTTTTTATAAATCACTCTAGTATTCACTGATATGTTGGAAGAATCTGGGAATCTTTGGGAATACTACTGGTGAACTTCATGTTGTATTCTGTCTATTTTGCTTGAAAGGCTTAAAAATGGAGCAACATACTTTTGACTGTGGAACAGACTGACTAAAGAAAAATAAATTAGTTTACATTTCGTCTACCGTCAGGATACATCCTAAATAAATAGTTCAAATGTAGGCAGAGTTTTCAAAGAAAAGTGGATGACTCAGAAAAATATGTCATACCAGCAGTCAGTATGCTGGTATTGCCTATGAGACTGCAGAGACCATTTAGCATTGCTTTTAAGGAGGCCTGAGTCACCAACAATGTCAAAAAGACGTGTATCACTTGGGTAAGATATTGCTCTGCTGCCTCGGTTACCCTTGACTCACTCAGAGAACATAAGAGGTGTTTGCTTTCCAGAGTGTCCTTTTTGGTTTTGCTTCCACTAGGAAAGACATAACTGGACCCTTCAGGCTACCCAGCTTGTTGGGGGCATTAAGGTGTAGTGAAGGTGCAGATCAGCCCTTGTAAAAACTGTCAGGTTTCAGAAAATGATTTGGTCTGTTTCTAAATCCTGCAAAATAGCAGGGGAAAATTTGGTAGGTGTATCATACGGTGTGGAACATTTGTGTACTTAATTCTCACCGGGGCAGTCTCGCTGTCTTCGGGGAAGGTGAATGAACATACCGAAATGTCTCTATAGTAATGAAAGAAAACTCATTGTGCCACTGGAGATTGAAGCTGCATGGCCCCGTGGGTAATAAATTGCTACTATTCAGGCTCATGAAAGCATCAAGGAAAGCTGATGCAGAGTACTCTAATGACCATTATAACTGACTGCAGTGAAAAAGCCTGTTATTTAAGTACATTTCAAAATGTACTGTAAATTGGGCAAAGGTACAGCTGCGCTTATGCGTTGAGACAGCCTCCGGTTTTATTCAGTCTGACAGACTTTGCTCTTTGAATTTAGGTTTTATCTATGTGAGCTGAATGCTCTTAGTATTTATGGCCCCTGCTTGTAAGGGAAGCAGCAAAGCCAGGGAGAAGTGGTCGTGTTAACAGAGGCTCCAGGCAGACAGCACAGGCTTTGGGTGAAGGCAAGGCGTTGGAGGGTCCAGTATCGCACCATTCAGCATCCCGCTGTTACCCTTCCCCCAAAACACCTATTTGTACCTCGCACCAAACATGACCCCTATGAAGGCAATGTTTCTGAGTGAACCTAAGAAGGATCTTTGAGACCAAGTGACAATACTTCACAGACAATTACACTGCCATGGAGAACCAAGATTTTTGCTTTATATGACCTTCTGGATGCGACTCTCCTCCAGACTCTCCTCCCCATTGCACATAAGCCAGGTTTGTTTGACTGATGTGTACTCCTACCTCACTTTATAGGCTACTTGGTTTAAAGAACCATTTGAGTGCTCATGTATACCTATTTGCCTGAAAAGGGAGGGCAAGCACAAAGTTTCTTTGCTGTGCCATATGGGCAGCGAAATTTACGGCATACTGTCAGTCAGTATGATACATCCTTGCTTTGGAATTTCCAACTTGAGTTAGGTCAACAGCTCCCATCTTTTTTTTTTTTTGGCTGGGTCCTTCATAGTTGACTTTGCCTTCTGGCTGTTTGGGTCTTTTGGGTCTAGTTGGGTCTTTTTCTTGAGGATAAGGGGTGGTGTGCTATGTATTCATTTTTTTCTGAAGAGACTCTTGCGGATATTGTGGAGTCATGCGATATGCCCATTTAAATCAGTTTATCACCTGGCAGGTGCATTGTGATCAAGTAACTGAGACAAGCAACTTGCAGTAAGCAAGCTGCCAGCAACATTTGGGCAGCCAACAGTGCAACAAATCATCTGTGTGAGCCTCAGGTTCAGCACATGGGGTCAGACCCGCGCTTCCCAGGAACCAACTAATCCCCAATTTGTTTGAAGGGTAGTAAATAAAGGTGGACATCTTAGCTAATGAATTAGCCATGGAGAAAATAAAGCATACAAATTACAGTCAACTGCTTACAATCATGACCTTCCTAGAGAATAAAATGACTGAGTCAAGATTAAAGAATTATTGCATGGGTGTTTGCTGACACAATTTGGTTGCTGAATAAATTTCCAGTAATTGGTGGTAACCAGTCCAGTCTTTGTCAGGCAAAATGGAGACTTTTCCTTGAGTGAAGCCCACGAAAGCTAGTGGAAAGACAAGTGTCTAAAAGATAGAGCAGTTTTCTAAGGAGGGCCTCTATGGTCCGCATGAAGCTTGAGGTGAGGACACCATCCAAATACTGATTGTGTCCAGAGCATTGCCAAGTAATTGTAAAGAGAAAGGAAGGAACTAAAAGGTTTTTTCTCCCAATTGATTCTGAGTTTCCAAAGATTGTTGAGAAGCTGCACAGAAGTAGCTCATTAACTCTCAACCTCTTGCTTTTTCTTCTTCTTCATGTCTGTGAATAACAAGATTACTTAAGTCACCGGTCAGATGATTAAAGTTGATTGGCATTTATTAATAGGTCAATTTCCTTATTAATGTTGAAGATGGTATAAACAATTCTACAAAGTTTTTTTTTTCACATGCCTCCAAACCTTCTTAGGTATTTACTTCTCATGATATTATCATCTCTGCACCACTCCTGAATTCAGAATCAATTCAAGGAAGCAGCTAATGTTACGTTGGACATGCAGTGTCTAAAAAAGGGGATCTGACCAAGCGTTTATCTTTCTAGGTTAGCTTTCTGCAGGATTTGTTTGATTCTTTGTCTATTTATGACCATTTTTGAAACTACTCTAAAGCATGAGAGCTGAATGTCTTGAATCAGCTGAGAGCACTTGTGTTTAGACAGGAAGTTAAAGATCAGAAGTTTTGATGAGTGGCAGCTGTAGAGGAAATAGGTGCTAAACACTGTCAGCCTGCCCAGATTAGGGTCCTTCAGGCAGATAGCTAGCTTGAAATAGTAGCTCGCTCATATGAAACAGTTGTTCAGTGTTTGCACTGAACAAAATCTCTTTTGTCTTTACTCATTTCCAGCTTACAAAAGCAAAAAAAAAGGGCTGTCTCCATCACAGTTTAATAAAATCTCTGTCATTCAGAGCCTTTTCCTTTATGTATTTGGAGTGTTCGGTCCATGTGTTACCCAACTTGCCCAATGGTCACTGATTCTTCTGAAGAATCAGTCTTTTTTATTTGCCCATACTGCTCAAAATGCCTCATGTTCAAACTCCCTCCATCAGTTTCAGGCAGGCTAAAATCAATTTGTACCATGTTTTGACATTTCTTTTGACACTTGCCAGCTTGTGAATTCAACTAGTGACTATGCTGGTAGGGTAGAAGTGTGATTAGGCAAAATTAAAGTCACCAGTGAAAGGAAGGATTAAATATAGTTAAAGGTATTGCCAATATTCTGTGGCATTAAGGTTTCAGAGCTGTGAGGAGTTTATGTCAATGGATATTGTTTTACAAATTGTATTGTTTTAACTCACTCTGTGGCCTGATTCTGAAGGAAATTGCTTAATTAACTTCCTACATATCTGATAATAAATTTCAAAGGAATCAAGAAGTACTTAAAACATAAAATTACAAATAACTCTATTTCTGAAATATCTGATATTGGTTAAATATGTATCTTCTAGCTACATTTAATTACATTTTCTTTTTAAAAATATCTCCTGGTTTCAAGAATTAGGTCAGTTACTACAAATACCTTGGCTCTTTAAACAGTTCTGAATACTGCAGAAATTATGAAAACCGACATATATAATGTTTATAATTTAACATATTTTGGGGTTTTAGTTAAGTAAAAAAATTCTTATGCCTCTAAAGTGGCGATAATAAAATAAACCACCTTATTTGTAGTTTCAAGTCAGCCAGAGACTTGCAGTTGGCTGCAACATTAAGGCAGACAGGTGGTCATTGACTTCAGTGTGATCTCCATCAGGCATACAGGCTGTTGTGCATCCCTCCCTGTGAAAGTGGCCTCCTTTGAAAAGTCTTTTCCCTTATGACTCAAGCCCATGAAGGACTCAGAATTTAAATGGGCCAAAATTAGTTGTGCTTGCTTTAAGAAAGGAGCTCAACCTTTGTGTTACACAGGCTTGAATAATTCTGCTGAAACCAGTGAGGCTCTCTGAGGGTTTTAGCTTGCTGCTGCTGAAGCAACTGAAAATTGGATCTGGGTCTGAAGGAATAGCGACTCCGGCATCACTAACACCGAGTGAAAGCTAAAAAGCTTTCACCTGAACTGAGTGGGTCCCCAGTTAGGAGAAATTGCACAATGATGCTCCCGTCCACAGCTGGAGCCATCTGAACTGCCTATGAAACCAGGTAGTCTTCCGAAGTATGCAGAAGCACACTGGCACAAGGCTGACTTCCAGGTCAGGGACTGAGCATAGGAGATAAATACAACTATCACTGGCTTCAAATGCTGTTGGCTTGAAAGGTCTAGAACGCTAAGGTGACAGTTGCGCAAGGCTCATTCAGTCCAGGCAGGGTCACATGCTGTTGGTTCAAAACAAGTAAGTTACATACCAAGACTACTCATGTCATTTTTCCAAGCACGGACAGCAGGCATCAGTGAAGACTGCAAAAATCTGAAAAAAAAATACCAGTCGGCAGATGCTAGACATGAAAGAGAGACACAGTTTGGGATGAGGTAGCATATTCCTGAAATTGTCACTGCTCATGATTTGACAGTGTTACAAAGGAAATCATTTGCCCAGTTTTGAAATATGCATTCGAACGTCTGTTTCATTAAACACACATCAGTATGTTGCCACCTGTTCCAGTCATGCTTGATAATGAATGGTATGCAGAGATAATACACCTGCCTGGCCTTGTAAATGTTCTGCAGGGAAAAAGCAAAATTAGGTAGTGTAAGTCAAATTTGGATGGATAGTCCTGTTACAGTCAATGTTAAATCCAGTGCCCTTAATTACTTTGTTGCCTGAATTGGAAACCCTTCAAATAATGAGGGGGGGAAATAAAGCTTCTTGACAGTTAAGAGCCAAGGAATATAATTTTGTTGCAAGGTCCATCAGTTACCCACAGATGACAGCAAATCCCCATGTAGATCAATCAGAGAGGTAGCAGAAAATGAAAGTAAGGGTTGGCACACACACTATTGAGAGATATTAAAGCTAATGTTGCCATGACTAAAGACAAAGCAAGCGAAGCTGCCATCAAGATCCCACTGAAATCAGTAGGAGTCTTCTGTTTCCTTGCAGACTGTGGAGTAGGCCTTGATGTAGATATAAAAAAAAAAGAAAAAATTACGAAGGAAAAGGCACCAATTAAGGCCAGGGAAGGGATTAACTTTAAGTATGTACGTATGTGCTTAAGTACCTTGAACATCAGCTTATTTTCTGGCTAAAAGCTGGAACTCTTTTAATAGCTTCCAAAAACCTTTGTCTGAGGGAACCTCACTCTCACATCCATGAGGAGCAGACTTGGGGTGGAAATTTCTGCCTAGGAAGTTTTCCTGCCTAAATATTTAAGAAATTGAAGCTGTAGGTGTCTCTGCTAGAGTGACTATGAAGTGCTGTAAATCAGCAAGAAATAAGAGGATAACATGCACATCTCAGGCACCGACTCCAGCCTGTTGGGCTATTACACGGTGTTGACTCTGCAAAGAATCACTGCCAAATGAGTTTGCTCCAAACGGGCTCTTGGACTATTATCCCACCACGGCATTTCATTACCCATCATGTTAAAAGAGAGATGAATCATTGCAAGGGCTCACTGTGCTTCCAGATTTCCCAGTTTATCAAGCTCACATATGGCTTTCCTAGGTAGGAGCTGTGTGAAACTCAGAAACACCTCTTCCTTCTTCGATTACTGTTCTTATGAGAAACAAGTACTTACAGCCGTGCCACTTGGCCATTCATTGGTCCCTAATCAACTTGCAGTTACAAAGTGTACCCATCCATCACAAACTGGGTGCATGCTATATAACAGGTAGCTCAAATGCTTTGTATATCACATTTATATATCACATAACACAGCCATATGAGAAACAGGAAATGCAAGTGAATCAAGGCTGGACAGAAAGAATCAGGTTTTATAACTAGTTAATATTCCTTTTGCAAGCTTCTCCCATCAACAAGCTGTCGCTGGACAGCAAGATACTAAGATCATGCCTCTAGATATTTCAGCTAGGAGCTGCTCTGATGTGACCAGAAACTGGCTGTGAGCCACGTCGCTGAAATCCAACTAGTGATGCAACTTTCTCTGAAGTTCAAGGATCATCACTTCTGGATTCAGGAAATTATTGCTCATCAGTTGGGATGTTAAACATAGTATTGCAGACAAATACCAGGATAATTACACAGGGAGATGCTCATACCATATAACTTAGGAGCTAATTTAGGCACCCAAGTCACTTAGAGTGTCTGCAAAGAGACACTGATTTCCTCAAGGGAGAATTCAAAGCTTCAAAATTAAATATCTAGGAGAGTTTAAAATAGCTGATGTGAACATACCAACTGCCCTCCATGGTTTGTAATTCCCCTTGTACTTTAACTGGTCACGACATTTCTCACAACCTCCTTGTATAAAGAGCTGTTGTGTGATCTTGCAGAAGTCTGCTAGACTTCTATTGCGCCCCACAGTACAGGAGCCTGATTTTGCCTGGTCCCCCTACCTCATCCTTTGGTAGCAGAGGAACTCTACAAATTTATGTAACAGGGTATCTATAAAATATGATTACACATTTTATCCCTGATGCTCCCAATTGAAGATATGATACTGTGTTCATATAAAATGCTTCTGTCAGTAACTGCTTGAATTGCTGTATATTCGTGAGGTGCCTGACGCGTTATTAATATGCTTTCTTATTCCAGGCTCTGGCTTGTGAGGCTACTATATGCAAAGTGTGTACTACACATCACTCACCCACGATATTATCCCATGAGTTTAAGCTGAAGCAAGGCCTGACACATATGAAGAAGAAAAAAACATTCAGCAATGTTAATCTCCACATTGGTACCCAGAAAGGTTCTTGAAAGGCCCGATCAGCCCGATCCTTTTCTGACAGATGCCAAAGACAGAATTGTCATTAAGTGCAATGTTGTGAGAAAGGAGGTTTTCTATCACATAAACTGTCTTCATAAATACATGTAAAATGTAGAATCATAGAAAAGAGAGCTGGAAAGGAACTTAAAATGTCAACCACAGCAGGCCAGACAGCCTGATGGACATTTCTCTAACCTCTTCTTTATGAAACCTACAGATGGACCTTCCCCAAGTGGGCTATTCCCCAGCTTTACTGCCCTTAACTGAGCCAATGTGCTTCCTGATGTCTTGCCAGAATCTTTTTTTGCTGCAGATAAACCCATTGTTTTTCGCCTTATCCATCATGGATGCAGAAAATGGAAGGCTCCCTTCCTTGCAGCAGCCTTTTATGTATTTGAAAACTACTACCATGCCTCTGCTTCATTTTCTCTTCCATAGATTGCACAGAACCAATTAGTTCAATCTTTCATTGCAGGTCATGTTTTCTAGTTCTCTGATCATTCTCACGCTGAATAGTAAGAGCTTTGTGAAAGGGATCAAAATTATTGTTCTAGTTATTATTATTATTAAAATTAATGATTCAATCACAATACATTTTATTTGGGTTACTGCTAATCTAACTTTACCTTTAATGCTTAATAATGTGTACACAGATATATCCCTGTGGATTGTGCTTCTGTGTTATGTTGGCTCACAGACTTTGTGAGTTGTATTTCAGGAAAGAGAAAAAGCCTACAAGCCAAATAGACATGCTCTCAGGGCTAAGAAATACAGACATCCCCTCTTTCTTACTATATGGGAGCTAATGCTCCACTGATAAGAACAGACACTTGTCTGAAATTGTGTATCTGCTACCACTGCACAAGTCCACAGCAGTGGTATAAACAGCTGTAGCTAGACTCTCCTTCCTTGTCCTGTTGGGTGCAGCACCAATCTCTGGGGTTTCTGCAGCTTCTGCCACAAATCCTCGACAACCCAGTTATCCCTCTGGTCCCTGCTTATTCCCTCAGCCCCATGGGTGACCATGGTCTCAGCGACCGCAGCGTAATGGATGGGAGGGTTGAGTTCAGGTTACACTGCCAGCCTTAGCGCCGGCCCTCCCTGTCTGACGAAGCTGCCATCCGAATAGCCTTCCTTTGGGCAGAGGTTGGAGGAGGGAGTTTTCACGTACTGCACATGATATGAAAGTCCACGTTGAACAACACTTCCGAAGTGTTACTGTACATAGGGTTTCTGATTTGGCAGAAGTTTGCTTTGAATGGAGGCTTAAGTGATAGTCATACACAGTTTACCAAATGTAAACACAAGGGCAGTCCCAAGGGGCTGTTATCAGAAAGAATCTTCACTTATTGACCCTTCTAGCATTCTTAGTAGCATCTAACAATAAAGCTACTGAAGTCCAATATAATACCAACAGAAACTTATTGTGTATGATCCATGCGTAAAGACTTAGTGCAATACTTCCACGGATGTGTCATTTGGAAAACACTCTGTCTGCAATGAATGCAAGAAGAAACTTGGAAGCGTGTCACCAAAGTAGATGGTCCTAAGTAAAGGTAAACAGAATTTTTGATTCCTATTACCTCAAGCGCTATATAGAGGGATATCTAACAATCAAAGGGTTAATCCAATTGCAAAATGAAAACTTTTCATGCATCCTGCTCCCTTAAGAGGTGCATTCTTCATTTTCACTCAAAATCCGTAAGAAAAAAAGAAAGGGAGGATAAAAGCTTCTAGAAAGCTGTGCAATTTAGGGGAGAAAGGAGAGGAACAAAACCAGAGGGGAAAAAAGGAGGAACAAAAGAAACTCACTCAAAAAAAGAAGAGCAAAGAATATCCACTAAAGACGAGAGAAAGGCTGGCATCAAAAGAGGTTTTCAGCCTCAGAAAGCATCCAGCAGCCAGGCACTGCAGGTAATATCACCACCAAATCCTCTCTGTAGAGAGAGATACTCCTGCAGGACATGCTACTGGTGTAGGGGTTAGGAGAGAAAGTGTGATTTTACAAGACTTAACTTCAGAGGGGTTCTCTAAGCACCAGGATTCAAGCTGTTTTCCAGTTACTGAATGAAGCTCAGTGGCCTGTTTTGCCTTTTGGGTTTCTGTTTTTTGATTTACCTGTTATTTTTGGACTCCTGCTTCAGTGAGCTATAATAATTAAAAAAGACTTAGCTTTTAATTTAAGGTACAACGACTTTGGATTTTGCTCACAGAGAAAAATGTTCCCTGTGGAAAGTTGGTATTTTTATATAAGAATATAATGTCACCACTGGAACACCCTTTTGAGGGAGACACAACAAAAGAAATGGGATATGATCAGAATTTTATGGACTGCTCTAGCTTCATATTTCCCCTGTAAAATTAATTATGCATTAATATCTTCGAGTTCCCTGGGTCATCTAACACCTAATATCCCCCAAAGGATGCTCAGCATCCTAATACACCCAACCATGATGTCACATCTGTGAATCGCTGTCACCAGAATCAATTATTCACAATCTGTCACGCACATGCTTTCTTTTGCTAAGCAGTGGCCTTGGCCCTGCGAAGGCACTGTTCGGAGGACCGATCGTTTCCCCCCAGGAAAGCATGTGCCTTTGGCTTTGCACTTGCAGTAGTCTGGGGACCCGAACGCAATCCCAGCTCAGCTCCCAGCATCCCCAGGAGCGGAGCAGGGCAGCGCACTGAGCCCACCGTGCCCGCCGCCGCCCGCGAGGCTTCCACCCCAGCGCGTCTCCCCTCTGGTGCCGATCTGTCTGCGAGCAAAAACGCAGACGAGGAGATTTCATTTTCCTGGAGCCATTCTCAGGGCAGGAGCTCCCCGTTTCCTAGCTCAATTCTTCAGGCCATTTATGAGGCTGTTGTTAGCTTGGGGTCTTATAATGTTAAAAAAGCCGAAGAGCTCTACGAGCCGCAGAAGTAATGAAACCGACTTTCCAGAGGATTTGTTTCTGTTGCTTGAGCGACTTTTTTAACTGAACTAAAAGACAATAGTTTCTTTTCAGCTATTAATTGCTCCTTTAGTTATAACTAACCCCATTAGCTGTAAAACAAGCCCCGTTCTCCCTCGCAGCCTTCCTCCCACAGAGGGTTTGGTGGTAACATGCCGGGTGCTGCGCACGATTTAAATGTTAGAGCTAAGAGCATTGAAAGCGGGTTGGGAAACAACGTGATTGCTTGAGCCTCGTCCCATAGCTCTGCCAGTGGCTATTTTATGAAAAGGGGAGAAGTTAATTTATTTAGGAAGCCTCTACTCCTCTCTCAGATTTGACTGTTTGAAAATCATGGAGAGGGGAGTGGCAAAGCAAACAGACGTGCACAGACTGGCTTATTTTTGTAAGAAACCAAGCTAGAAAATGTGCTTAAAGTATCTTCAGGTACTGCACTGACCTTGAGCTCTCTCACTTCATTAATTTTGTGATTTTATCGCCACATTTTCCAATTAAAAAAAAATTCTTTTCCCCCTTCCTGCATAAAAATTCATGTCCCTCCCTCTCCCACCCCTCACCGATCTCCCCCTTTCTTTCAGCTCTCATAATCCTTGGTGTGATGATGGGTAAGGAAACGTTTTCAGACAAAAGTCTGATATTTTAATTTTGATAACCTCCCCGAGCAGTGAGGTTTGTGTGGGATGGAGATTAATGAAAGCAACACACAATGTGCCCCTGTCACCAGGTAGAGTTAAGAAGCAGATAACCCTCAGGGAAGGAAACGGTTCAAAAGGGGAATAAGTAATAACACATTTTAATTTTTCATGCATCCCTACCCACTCTTTAATGGAAGGAGAACCCAAACTGCAGGCGAAGAGAAGATGAAAAAGAAACAGCAGCCTTAGTCTTTGGATGGGTGCATACAGGAGAGGGGGCCTGGGGGGCCCTGCCAGCAGCAGTAATTGGGACTGACCCAGGGCATGCTGTAGCAAGGGGATGTTTTTCTGCACATTTTTATCACGTATCCTAAGGAGCCAAATAAGCTGCACAGCCCCATAATCCCCAAATCCACGTGGTGCCCGCTGTCATGGCTAGCTGAGGCAGGGGGGGAAGGAGACACGATGGTGGGGCAGAGCCCTGAGCAGCCCTCGCAGGGCTGACAGGGCACCGTGAGGCACCAGGGGTTACAAATCAGGGCCCAGAAACCACCCAGCCAGGGCTGCGAGTGCTCGGCCACATCTCGGCAACTCGCCTGCCTGGCAGAAGGAGCTCCCCGGCTCCCTACGGACGCCTTTGCTCGCCATGTAGCATGCAGCTGGTGGGGATCGCCTCGAGCCCCGAAAGGTGCTGAGTAACCTACTCATTCTCCTCTCATCCCCAGGGCTTGTCAGGAGGCACCGAACCCATGGCACAATCAGGTCCTTCAGCAGAAAGCCCCCCGCTGAAGACTTGCACAGCCAGAGCCTTTCCTGAGGCATGGAGGTATCTACCTGCTGCTATTTAGTGCTGCATTTCCCAGTAAAACCTATCCCAGGAGTCCCTCCCTGGCAAAGCACATCCCAGGTACATCAGCTGCCCTGATCCCCCATTCCCTCCCTTGCAGACTTTCTGCATCTCGCAGGTGGCCACCACCAAGAGATGGTGTAGACTTGGCCAGAGAGATGAGGATTTAGCTCCTTCCTAGTGTTTTAACCACAAAGCCTGATCTCTCTCCTAATAGCTGCCCTTGCCCCTATATTGTGATCAGACTTGGATATTCCTATAACAGTTTATTACTTGGATTATTTTTTAACTCTTCGAGTATAGCTGTCAGCCTTTACTAATCTCCCATCACCTCACTCAAATTGTACAATGAGACGTTACTAAAATGACTGAAGGAGTCACGGATAAGTAGCTCACTCCTTGGCTTTTCATCTCATGAAAAAAGCTTCTAAAAATTGTTTCTGAAGTGTTTCCTGAGTGATAACAATGCTCTGTCAAATGGTTTAAGAACCTATTCCCAATATTTTCTGAATGAGTAGGTAGCCCAAGAGAGCTGCTAGAATGAGGGGGGGAAAAACACTGCCTGGAAGCACGGACGAGACAGGATGAATGGTTAAAAACATGTAACTACAGTACATACACTACATAACAAAAATGCTGAACTGCAATAAAAAAGGAAAATCATGGCTTTGCATGGGACAACTTGAAGCTGTTACCCATCATGATGCCTTCCTGTCACTCTGCATGAGGAAGCTACAAGAATATACTTGCAAAAGTGAAAGCAACATCGCCAAACTGCAGTCCCCAATTCACTCTGCTGCAGCCAGTGGATCTGGGCTCCCGAGAGAGAGGATGGCATTTAGACAGTGACGGGGACCACCACTAAATACAGCACTGGCTATGAGTAAGAATTATTAAGTAGGTCAGACAATCTGGGGATCAGTCCCTCTTACCCTTAACTATGTGTTCAAGTGTGAGCCTTTCAGTTTCCAGAGGGTCCAGACAGCAGCCCACTTGTCAGTTTGTTGTTGTCTTCTTAACAGACCAGACCTGTGCAACCAACTCCATGTACATTTGGTGACGGTTACCCCTGGGACTGCTTGCCCTCCCAGCTGGGTGGCAGGTCTGTCCTTGAGTCCCGGCTCCCTGCCTGCAGTCTCACTGTGGCTGCAGCTCGGGCAAGTTTTGACATCTTGTGTTGTGCTTTCTTACTTGTAATGTAACTGTAGACACATATCGACCTCTCCTTTACCTGTCTACTTGCTGCTCTGTTGACCTTGTGTGTTTAGTTTGCTAAATCTGTGGCTGGGCTTGAGCAATAACAGCCTAACCAGAAAGCTCAAGCAACTGCATGTTTACACCCACGCACATAAATAATCAGAGAAAAATTATTCAACTTGTTTCACATTCTAATAAACAAAAGCAACACCTATGCCACTGACCCATGTTACATTCATGCTGTTTTGCCACAAGCTTTTTTCAGCATCAGAGATTCAGTGGCAGAACAGACACTTAGGCTGGTGAGACTGCATCTCATTTTGGAAATGCCGCCAGGTTCTGGGTTCCCCTCAGACATCTTGAAACTCCCCCTTATATCTCAAATATGACATACCATCGAAGAACTTGTCTCACAGCAGCAGATGTTTTCCTATTACATGTTTTTGATAGAAGCTTCTGTTCTGCTCAACTGTAATCCTTTGGTTGTAGCCAGGTTTACAGATTCATCTGTTTTGTAACAACATAGGAATTTGTAAAAGGTCTTGTGCATAGGTACCAAAAAAGTGTCTGCTGGGACTACTGGCTACCCTGATATGCATTGCATAAATCAATAAATCTCCACCTTAACTGTAGTTAATGTTGTCTCTGCTCTTCCTTCCAAAGGCTCTTCCCCAGCTTCGCTTTTTTTGACTGGAAATCTTTTTCTGATTTGCAGCCTGAGTTTATCCATAGGCAGGGTGCGCCTGTTTGTTTTACCAGCTTTGTCCATTGCCTTTCACAGTTTTTCTGCCTCCCTCATGCTTAACTACTGGATGTGTTGACAGAGGGCAATAAGATCTCGCTCTGGCTTTGTTTTTCTCCCCTTTCCTGCTCCTCTTTCCCCTCCCCTTTGAATGTCTGCATCCAACATCTGCTTCTCTTTCTTCCAAACTTTCACCTTTGATCAGTGAAGGAGGGTGCCTCCAGCAGTTGCTGAGGGCACAAGAATACGTGTCTCTCTCCAAATCCTTGCCTGAGAGCAAATGAACAGGAAAAAACAGTCCAAGAAAGCCTGTAATATTTGCCCTGCAGGTAATGGGATCATCAGGTGCAACTAGTTGGTGGCAGGTTCAAAACAGACAGAAGAGTCCTGCTTTACCCACTGCCTGGCAAACGGTTCAGTCAAAGAGCTTCTCTGTGCCCCAGGGCAGTGATGGTGCTAAAGGTTGTCATGGACTCAGAAAGCAATTCCACAAATTATGATTGAGGGTTGTGGAAAAAAACCCAAACAAACCAAACCACCCATTTTTCCTACAAAAGTCCTTGAGCTGAAACTTGCTGGAGGCAGAGAAAAACCTCCTGGGGAGGTACTGCTGTACGCTGGCTCTGCTGCTCAGCATTCCTGTTGCAGGGCACGTGTGCCTGGACAGGGGCTTGGCCACCGATCCACCCTCCCTCCTGCAGGTCGGCTCCAATGCTCAGGTAGCAGAGAGAGACAGCAAGAAGCACAAGGCACCAAAAAAACCCCAGCCGTCAAGAGATGGCTCTTTCGAGCCCCTCACAGAGGCCGGGCAGATGCCGAGGGTGCTGCTGGCCCTGCCGCCCCACCGCCCCCGGGCCCCCCAGCACTGCCGGCGGGGCTCTCAGGGTATCTCGGCCGCGGGTGCGGGTGGCTATTTGTCGGTGTTAGACCCAGCAAAAGGAGCATCGCACCCCGCTCTGCACGCCGTCAGCCTGTCCAAATTGAAGCCAAGTGGGGGCTGTTTGCCTTACAGGGGTGACAGACCCAGCTCTGCAATGGCCTCTCCTCATGCCAGTGGGGTGGGGTTTTGTTAAGTGTGTCCTCCTTTCCCTGGTCTTTTTAGCAAATCCTTTTTTAACTCAGGATCTTTGTTCATTTTGTATTTCCCCTGGGAGAAAGGTGACAATCCGATCCAAATTTGGACACTGTCCCTAAATGAGGCTACTCTCTGCACCCCACCTTCCACCTTCGCCTGGCAAAGGAGGACTTCCACTTTATCAATTCCTGTTCGTGCAGTGGGGGAGGAAAAGCTTACACAGGATACCAGATCTGAGGGGTGAATTTATGAGGAGATTCATAATGCAGCATTACACCTCCACCCTCTCAGCACATCAAGGTGCTCCCAAATTTTGAAGAATTCCAGTAGTGATTCCAAAACCTGTGGTCATGCGTCAGTGGTCCAAGGACTACATCTGGGGGCCCATGGAGGGTAACTAAACCCAGCAAACTGATTGCCAGTGGGCTTAGATTTAATCCATCCATGCAGGCATCTGCTGGAAAATACATAGGGCTCCCCAAACAGGAAAAAGATTGAAAGGAGCTCTCTCTAAGGTTTAACACATACTGAAGACTGCTGCTTCTATTTAATTTGCAGTCAAATACCTATGTTTGTCATACAAATATTCTTTTCTTCCTTCTGGGTGGTATTGAAAAAGTATTTGTGTATATGTGCGACTGCCTCTCTGGAATGGGAAAATCAATTGTGAGTATAACTGCCCTATCATTGCACATACTAGTCAAAAGTCAGTACTACCTCTATAGGAAAATATAATGTTGGAAATTGTACAGTACTTTTTTGAGCTAGACTGCAGCTTTAAGCCCTGGACTTACAAAATCTTACTCCGTTAAGGTTACACACTGTGAGTTGCCCGACTGAAGTTCAGTAGGGCTGTTTGCGTGGCATGAAGTTAAGCAGGCAGGGAAGGCTTTGAGGGACTGGGGGCTCACACAGTAAGCAATGGGCTGTAACTATGCTCCCTCAAGGGCAGACAAGGAAACAACCCGCCTCTGCGATAAGGATCTATTTGTCTAAGGATGTGCCTGTGTGATCTTCAGTGCTGACAGATTTTCTCTGCTCAGACTCCAGGAGAGCTGAAGGGCAGCTACCTCTCAGCATCTGGGTACAGGCATTAGCATGGCATTTACTGCAGTGAATATATGCTGCCACGCAGCCATTTTCTGCCTTTAGTATGCCATGTGGATTCGCCCTCATAAGAACAGGAAAAAGGCCATAGGAGGTCAGACCAGAGCTTCATCCAGCCCAGCATCCCGGCTCTGTTGCTGTCCAATAGACAATTCACAGGGAAAGTGTGTAGGGGAAAGGGCCAATATGAAATGACTCACATCTGACAATGAACATCTGACAATGCTCAGGCACTTTCTGGCAAGGCAGTTACATGCAAACTGTCATGTTTAATAATAACTGAATGTGAATGAATGAGTCTAAATATTTTTGAACAAATATATACTATTGAGTTCAACATCCTGTGGCAGTGAGTTGTACAGTTTTTCTTAGAGTCACAAGTCATCATTTAGCTGCTATTCTTTTATGCCAGAAAGCTAATAATTTATTGCTGTTTCTTCTTTGAAGCCCGCTGAGCCAGCCTGCGTGAGACCAGAGGCAAGATTTTGCCTGTCTTCCATTCTACAAACCAGTTGCCTCTGTGGCTGCTGCCTGTCTTGCCTCGCATCTGCCCTGTGACTGACTGCATCAGTAGCCCACTCAACCTGTATGCCTCCACGCAGTTGCCTGGAGTAAGTAAACATCTTTGTCTTGGGAGGTTCTGGCATGTGACAGCATCAGATGAAATTTGAGCCATGCCTAATAATAGCATTACTGTACGGCATTTCTCTGGGAATAGCAGGAATCGTTCTTTTAATGCTGCCAGATTTTATGCGCGTGATTGAATATTCCCATGTTCTTGCTTTCCTGTCTTAAGTGACAAAGTCTGCCGGCCCTTAGGAGGAACCCATCAACCATGCATATGCCAGCACCCATGACAACCCTCTAGGCAGAGCGGGCTCATGGTTTTCCTTTATGGCTGTCATGGTTCAGATGGTGTTCCTCTGCAACTCTTGTTGAGCTGATTAGGCTGGAGTGGAAGAAAACAACTTCTACAGCAGTCTGAAAACAGCAAGGCACAGAAAAGGACCCTCTCCTGTGCCCAGCTATTTAAGGAGACTCGAAAGACAGGTCAAATGGCAACCTAACATTTCTGAGGCATTTTCTTGCCTTTTTTCAGTGGATTTCACTGTTCCTCACTTTGATGCAGGTGAACTCTGAAGATGTTAAGTGACTAAGGCAACCATTTTTGGTCAATACAAAGGGTGTTTATTTGTCTTCTTGACAAATATGCATCAGCAGCTTTGGTATTAGAAAAGAAAAAGGGTGGACCTGGCACACATGGGGTACTCATGTTATATATGATTCTCTTATTACTGTTGGCCTTAAAATACTTCAGCATGACAAGAGCAGAGCCAGTGTCATCCTTTTTTATTTAAATTTAATTTACACAAAATAATGTTCTTCTTGCTCCATTTCTTCCAATTCCCTCTCTTTTCCTTCCCTGTTCATTTTTCTTTATCATTTCAAAGTTCGTCCCTTCACCAATGTCACCCCCCTTCCACAATCCCACATTTCACCTTTGCAAAACACAGCAAAAAGCCATCTGTTTATTCTGCATGTCATTTTTAGCTATTTGTTTCAATTAAAAATAAGACTTTGCAAATTGAGTCGCACTGTCATTCAGCAGATGTCATTCAAGTCTTTTGCAGAGACAGACAAAATTTGTTGGTCTTCTCTGTTGTCTGATTTATTTTCCTCTAGCATCATTGTTACCTCCCCTTGTGTTGTACCCTTCTAGCACAAGTGTGCATCATAGCATGCTTTGCTTTGAACCATTTTTGCCCTTCATAGACCCAACTGGCCTTTCTTCAGCTGGCTCACAGTGGCTTCAGAGGCAAGTTTGTAACTCTAATAGGTGGGACTGTGGCATGTGGTTTAGGTCCTTTGGGCCTATGCTCAAAAGCCTGTCTGAATCTGAGTGGGGGACAGTAAATGAATGGTGGGATGTGGAGCACTGCATTAAATCACACACACTCCAGTCAGTAGCTGGGACCAGCTAAAGCTGCTTTGCCCCAGGCCAGCTGAGAAGCTCCCTGTCTCGGCTTTTAATTGTTGCCTAACCGTGACTGCAGACAAATGGTTTTGTCAAAAAAAAAAAAATTTCTGACTCTTCTTTGTGTCCTTCCTTCCCACTCAATAGCTGCTCCCCTCTGCTTAGGGAGCAATGCCTGTTCCTGCAGGTCCAACAAGTGCCCTTGGGAAAAGACGTCACAGCAAAATCTTCAGCAGACTCTGGCCACCCTGAAAGCAAAGGCTTATTCTCTGACACCCTGAGCACACGCAGCTAGAGGTGCAGCCAGTGGTAGTTTTAGATGTCCCTAAACTCCTCTGTGTAGGTGAGCATGCCAAGAGTTCACCCTTTGCCAGCCCATTAACGCGCTGCAACGCTGTCCTGTTCGGTCCTCTGAAAATCCCATTGTACAAAAATTATAGACTCCATAATAAAACCCCACAGCTTTCTGACAGAAACATCATTGGTTCCTATTGTAAAAATAGCATACACCCCAAGCATGTAAGAGAAAGAAATTCATATCTTGAAGCTCAGGTAATGAGGCAGCGAAGCATGACTGTTGTTGGGTATAACAGAAGTTAGTGCTGAAGCTATGCAGCTAATATATTAATGCATACATATATGGCTGATTATGTATTATTACTACAATTAAGGAATATTGCCAGTGGAATACAATGTTATGACAGTGTAATGTTCTCTAAACTACCCTCTTGGCAGATATAAAAAATAAATGGAAAAGCTGGAGACAAAAAGGCCATGAATTGCACAGGAGATGAATTTGGCCCACCTTCCTCGCTAATGTAACACGGCTGGCTCTGGAATGTGATGCTGGATCACTTGCTTGTACCACAACATCATCTGCTGTGACAACCATTTAATACCCATCCGTCCCAGTCACCATATCTTGCAGTGTCACAGCCCAAAAGAGCAATACCTAGAATTTGGACTCTGCCGAGGTTAACACGGATGTGTCCTTTGTTTTTCTCTTTTTCTGTGCAAGATCTTTTTGGCTCAGTAAAGCAGGAAATAAAAGCAAAAGAAACACCTTAACGTGGGTTTTGCTGAGGCCCTGCTGAATCATCATGTTTAAAAATGAATCATGTGCATTTGTCGTGTGCTGTACTGGGGCTTAAGTGTTAGGTTTAAATAACTAGTGCTCCAAAAGACATTTAATACCAGGGTCATGTGAAACTGTCATCATGGCCCAGCACAGCCCCCCAAAGGTCAAGGCTACTTGGCAAGTACAAGAAGAGCCACTCCTGGGAGCCAGGGCTGAGTCTGTAGCACTGAAGAAAACTAGGCACAGCTGGCCAAGGTTGTCTTTTTGTGGTAGGTCTGTGCCCAGATATTTGAGTGGATGACAGCTCTGGAGATACTGCAAGGAAAGACAAAAGGAAATAAAGAGTAATTGCCTTGAGTTTTTCTAATGTCCCACCCAACACCTCCTCACCTGGGCTAAATCAGTCACTGCTGGAAAAACCCCATAGCACAGAGCAATGCTGATTTACACCAGGCACAAACCTGGCTGTTAAAATCTTTGTGTCCTAGAAATTGCCTTGTCTTTATTATCTCAATTTACGCAGACAGGTGAGTGTATCAGGGTAGAGAGCGGCTGTAGGAGAGCAGCAATGAGCCCCTACTGGCTTCTAACAGCAGCATTATGTTAATAGTTATTGAATGAGGTGAAAATAAGCTGAGGGGAAGCATGAGAGGAAAATTCAGGGGCAAGTGGCAGAGTTCAGTGAGCCGCATCATTAAGTTGCTGCAAGAGACAGAGGACAAACATCTGCAGATCACAAACACATTTTGCCAAGCTCAGAACTGCAGAGTAGTTTGCCAGTGTCCCTCCTCTCCCATGCTCAGACATACAGACAGAGTTCCTTTAAAATAAACCCATTATAAAACCTTCCAAGAAGCCCAGCGCAGAAGAAAATCTACCCCAAGGCCTTGCTTAGCTAGAGCTATGCCTTTTAGCAGCTTAACAATGATGTAGTCCAGTGGACAATTATATTCTTTGCTTAAGGAAAACTCTTATGCTCTAAAGAAGCCTTAAAAAAAATACAAAAAACCCCCAGCAAGATCCAATTTTCAAGATCTCCAAGTGGCAAAAGAAAGTGCATAGATAATATGTATTTTTCCAGATCTGCTTTCCTCCCTCCGCTTATTTGTTTTATTCTTAGCATGTAATTTAGAAGTCTCTAGTAGACAGCACAGCAAAGCTGCAAGAGAGCACCACTACAGAAGTCAACGCTGCGTCTGCCCAGTGGACAAAGTCAAGGCGATACCTGAAGTCAAACAGGGGTTGTGGCAGCATGCACTTAGACTCCTCGGGGGCACCGGGTGCATGTGAAGGGACAGAGAAATGAGTCAGACCTGCTGCCAAAAAAGGCTGCGTCAGGAGCAACAGCTCCACTATTGGCATGGTTGGTGCTACTTTGCTGACTGGCATAAGCTACAGGTTATGGAGGTTTTTGCACTATTGGTCCTCCCACATCAGTCCTGGCCAGACCATAGGCTTCAATAGGTCTCCCAAGTCTAGGGAAGGAAATCCTTCTTTTACTGGCTGGCCAAAGGTTGGTCCACAGCCTCCCAGCCTATCGATCTTAAAACTACAAAGCAAATGTATTGTATTTATAATCTAAATAACACACAAAATTTGTTATCAGATAGGAGTTTTGTTTTGGTTTGTGTTTTAATCAGGTAGCAGGGGGCTCCTGAACTCTCTGGCTCTTTTTTTACCTCCAAACTCCAGTCTCTGAGAAAAGCTTGTGTCCTCCTTGTGCATGTGTCTTCCTTGCTGGTTCTGCAGATTCCTGTAAGCTAACGGTTCACACATTGCCTCGTGAGCATGTGCTTGCAGCAGGTCATCAGGACTTATGGTGTGGTCTTTGTCCACCTTTCTCACGGCTCTCTCCTGAGCCGGATCAGTACATTCATACAGGAAAGGAATAACCTACTTTTGTTGCACAGTAACTTTGGCTCACTGATCAGGTCACTTACAATACTCCTGTCACTATTACACGCTAATATTTGCACATTAAATACACACCAGCACCTCTTCTGTTTCAGCTCAAGAGTCAGTTCAAGATGCGGACTTCTGTGATGGCCCCGGGGAGCGGGAGGGGAGGCAGGCATGCGGCATGCACACAACACAGGGCTCAAGGTGTTTTTGGAATTTCTTGTCTTTCTTGCTTGGAATTTCTTGCCTTTAAACACAACCTCACCTGGTCAGAGAAGCTGCTTCACATACCTGGTGGTATGTGGGTGGGAAAGGCAGCTGCTTCATTTTACACCTCTTAAACAGCCCTTTTCACTCTTCTGCTCTGGATAGCAGACCTGAAAGTACGGCAAAGAAATCCTCTCTTCTGACTCTTAGACCATCCTGCTGGCTTTGAACAGAAAGTCGTGTCCATCCCTTCCCCAAAGGGAACACGGCAACCCCTCCTGGAGAGTGTCCCTTGTGCAGAGGAAGCAGAGAAGGCACACAAGGCTGTCACCCAGCGAGGGAAAAGGCCAGCTCTGGGTACAACTGGTGGCCATTCTGTGGCTTCTAGAAGAACTATGGTCTGGACATACCCACAGGGGGGTCCATGCTCTCAAAAGTTGTCTCCGACAGTGGTGACGCCTGCTCTGGGGAAAGCTTGAAGCACACTGTGAGAACTGGATCTGCCTTTTTTTGAACAGCCTCCAAAGACACCACTGAACACCAAGACTTTGCCAATATAGTCATGCCTGAGTTGAACTCAGTTTATGCATTCTCTTGGTACAGACTCAGATTTGCCAAATCAGACACCAAACCTTGTGCATTATCATGACTAAAGTCAATCTAGGCATTGGGGCATTTTTCTCTTATTAACAGCCAGCTTCCCTTCCTCCTCTCTCTCTCTGCAATTAGCTGGGAACAATCAGTCTTCGGGATGGCCCTTTAAAAACTGAAGAGATCAAATATATCCAAACTGTTTGAAAATTCACATGTCCTTAGGAACAAAATAAGACACCGTTGTAGAGCTTGCAGGTTGTTTTAAAGGACTTTAATTGCAGCTGCCTATTAGCAATGAGTAAGAAATCCTGGGGACATCAAACTGGAGATGGGCCAGAAAAAGAGGAGAAAGATGCTAAGCAAAAGCATTTTCACTCCTCATCTGTGAGAAACAGGCTGACAGCAATAATTTCAAAATTTCTAACAGACAGGTAAAGTGTTTTTAAAGTGTTTTTAAACAGTGTCTTCTCCCATCTGCAGGATTACTGTGGTCTGCTTTTAACAGGTAGGGTACAATGAAAGTGTTTTAAACAGCCCAAGAAAGCATTTAAGTACATACCAAACTTTTAAGCCAGGATGAAGCTACTTTGGACTCTATGGGGCACATCTGTACTACTTAGCGATACGAAGACTCAAGCTTGCTGCAGAAAAGTTGTCAATATACTATGGAAAAGCTAACTAATTCTGCTTTCTAAACCAGAACCATTACCTCTGCCTGGGACAGCTGTATGCTCTGTAGACTTACATACACAGCATTTTCTATGCAGACTTATTCTATTTTATACCTTGATATTTCATGAGAAGGGCTCCCATGTTTTTTCTAGTGTTCTGGCTGGTTGTAGAGGAGTTAAATACTATGTGTCATTCTTGAAGGCTAAGTTCTTGTGTCCGTATTTGAAAATCACTTTGTATGAACATCTCAGCTTCAGACCTGAAGAAGGGCCTGTATACAGGAAGGCTTGTTTGGTTTTTCTGAGAAAACTATCTTGGTTTCATAAAAACCATTACTTCTTCCCACAAACCTTGCCTCACACTGTGTAATATGGGAATAACTTGAACTGTAAAGGAGGAAAGCAAATTAGCATAAATAACCATGCACATATATATATTGAAAAGACATAGTATTTTAATAAGTGGATGAATTTGCTATGGTTCCACTGATCAAAATGCTGTCTTCTTATCTGGTGTATTTTGCTACTACTACTATGACAGTTCAAGCATAAGCTGTGTTACGGTAGTGCTTCAGGCACGTGGCAGCACAGAGATTGCCCATGCTATTTGACAGGCTCTATGAAAGGTTTTGGGGAAGCCTCATCAGGATACAATCCACCGCAGGGTGGGGTGTCTACAGACTGAGTGCTAACAAGGGGAGGCCGAAAATGCCGAAGAGCTGCCTTACGAAATGGTGGCAGGCAATAAGGGGCATTACAAGTAAATGATTGCAAACATTCGAAATCTGGCTAGGTGAAACCAGTAATTTAACGAAGCCAGTGTTGGGCAGATAGCCATGGGAACCAGACATTTTCCTGGATCAGATATTGTATGTCAATGGCAACAACAACAAAAGGAGGCTGTTGTAGCCAAGCACCTGCCACAGATTAAAAATATGGATTGGTTTTCAATTATTTTCAGGAAATTAACATTTAAAATGAGGTAGCTTGACTACATGCCATTGAAAGCCCAAATGCAATTATGACCCAAATAAAAAAATCTGTGGCAATGAAAACAACATGGAGGGAAAGAAATCTGTCATGGTGGCATCTGTCAGAACCTCATGGTGTTTTCATGATTGATCCGAACGGCTCTGGATAAAGGGATTAGTTCATTACTTTGATGTCCAGTGCTTTTTTATATTATGGATATTCTAAAACCAAAGCATAATCTAAAACCTTAATGTTGCATTATAAATATGAACCAAAGTCTGCTAAAGCCTGTGAGAGCATTTGCAGGGCTGTCAAACCATATGGATTAACTTTGGGAGGTGGGGGAGAGAAAGAAGGAAGAGCTATTTCTAGATGACAAAGAAGATTATTCCAGTACTTCCTTTCTTCCTATTGTGCTGGGGAGAAGAAAATGCAGTCAGGCCGTGTTCTGCACCAGACTCTTCATGTGAATTTCCATGTTCAGCTTAGTAAAGAAACTTTTCACAAAAATCTTCACTAACATTCCCTTTTTGGGGTGGCTGTTGATACGAAATCCAGAACTGGCTAGGGAGAATCAGTGCACCATGCAGCAGAGCTGAGATTGTTACCTAAGCAATACATTACCTTTCTCTTTTATGACCGAATTATTTACAGTTGAAGAGCTCATTTTGCTTGTATTTTTCTGTGAAGCAGATAATATTCAATCACCTGCTGAGTTACAGTCTAAAATACAGTAGGTCTTCATTATCCAGGGTGGTGAACTCAATTCTCTCGTGTAAAGGAGTTGAACACCCATTGACTACAGCGAGCGCAGTTCAGACAATGCTGGAAAATGTTCTTTGCTTTACAAGAATTGAAAAGTGATTAAATACTTGACTATTATAGTGCATTCACATGAGTTAATGTCATGCTGCAGTCTCCCATTGCAAATACTTGTTTGGTAAATTATCATCTCAACTGGAATAACACAGGAACAGCTCAGATGTGGCATATGAAGTTACCTTTTCATAGTTGTTTTCAAAATGCTTTAAACCAGCCCTCTCATTTTGCTTTAGAAATTACAGGTAGGATATGTTCTTTCTCAATAAACAGTTCATAAAGACCTTTACACTCAGGTTTTCGGTGAATATTATTATAGTGGGGACCAGCGAGATATGAATGTAGCTCACTGCTACAGAAAGAATATGACATTTTTCCTTCACATGGAATCCATCTCTTCTAATGAACCTTCATACCAGCAGTATTGATGAATAATATATGGATTTATGAAAAAAATAATATCTAAAAGATTTAGATCCCTTATTATGCATTATGGGTCCAATATTATGCAAGGTGATGAATTGAATCTTGTATTTTGAGGTATTAAGCTAGCTCCTGGCAGGGTAGGATGTCTAGGTTAAGTTATTGCCCTACTCTGTATTGGTCTAGCTGAGATACTTGACTTTCTTCACTAAGCATCAATTATTGTTCAATGCTGACAGGTCAGATATCAGATCTAGTTTTCCCCACCAGTAGTTTGGATTATTCTTCAGGAGAACTATTTCATTATGAATGAGCAGAAGTTTCAGACATTAAAGTCTACTGGAGTTAAAAGTTATTCTGTTTGTATTCTCCAAATCCTGATGCCCATGGTTCTTTAATTTCTTTTCCAATGGCGGTAGAGGTGCTTCCTGCACCCAGAGCTGCACCCATCCTACATCTGAGTTCAAGAGCTGAGAGGATCTGTGTAGCACACAGAGGTACTGCTTGAGCCTCTACCACATTTGCAGATGTTTCTACAACATCTTCTAAGGGTGGGTGCATGAAAAACAAAGCCCAGTGAACACAAATGTAGCAGTGATTGAGCAGCAAAAAGGAAGAATACATGAGTTAACTGTATATAGATTATATACAGTTATATAATATATACTATATACTTTTATGCAATATATATGATACCTGTATATAATAATTATAATATGTAATATTATATATACAGTGTATATTAGATGGTGTCTGTAATAATTATACTATATAATATACATGTGTGTATATATATACACCCCGAGGTATATAATATCCATTTTATATAACAGAGTCCTGGTTTCAGCCAGGATAGGGTTAATTTTCTTCTTAGTAGCTGGTACAGTGTGTTTTGGATTTAGTGTGAGACTAATGTTGATAACACACTGATGTTTTAGTTGTTGCTAAGTAGTGCTTATCCTAAGGTAAGGATTTTTCAGTTTCCCGTGCCTTGCCAGCAAGCAGGTGTACAAGAAGCTGGGAGGGAGCATGGCCAGGACAGCTGACCTGAGCTAGCCAACGGGATATTCCATACCCATTCCATCCCATACCACAGAACGCCATGCTCAGTATATAACTGGGGGGAGCTGGCCAGGAGGGGTGGATCGCTGCTTGGGCATCGGTCAGCAGGTAGTGAGCAATTGCATTGTGCATCACTTGTCTTTTCTTGGGGTTTTATTTCTCTCTCTTTTTGTTTGCTTGTTATATTCCTTTTCACTACTATTATTATTATATCTTATTATTTTTATTGTTATTATTATGTTTTATTTTACTTTAGTTATTAAACCATTCTTATCTCAACCTACGAGTTTTACTTCTTTTTTTCGATTCTCCTCCCCATCCCACTGGGAGCAGGGAGGAGTGAGGGAGCGGCTGTGTGGTGCATAGTTGCTGGCTGGGGATGAACCACGACAAACAGTCATGGAATAGATTGCTAATATTATTTGAATAACTCTTCTCTGCAGAGATTCTGTCTGAACTGAGAAAACTTTTGAGTAAGGAGACTTTAATAGCTGGTCTGATTAGAAGGGCACAGATAAAATGAGCAGCTGGTCCTGGTGATTTTATTTGTAATTTCATGGGTAGCATTCGCCAGAAAATGTCAGAAGAAGATGCATAGTATTTCATCTGTATGTTTTGCCTTAAGCCTCATCTATGGAAGTGATCACTAGTGTATACACAATTAATTTTTTTAAGGTTCAACAATTTGCAATACCAGGGAAAAAAATTGTGCTAACACTGAGGCACTAGGATAGTAGAAAAATGACTGACAGAAAGACAGCTCTTTTCCTGGCAGTGCAGTGCCACAGTCAGTGGTTGCTCACAGTCTCAAAACTGCATAGGGAACTTTTTGTCAACACATTGTCAAAGCAGTGTCTTCTGGGACAAAACTGCTTATTTATGGGGACAAAAATTTCTTTTCTGTTAATATGGAAGAAGCAAGGACAACTAAATCAGAGCTCTGTAGGTTAGCCTGTTTTGAAAGAGAAAACTTCAGTCTGGAATCCCAATCATGTATGAAATGACTAATTAAAAGAGGACAAAGTTATTTAAACGTTGTTAACTTTGATCAGGCAGAACAAGAAGGAGGGTACATATGTGTGCACATACTCTGTGCCTTCATTAAAGGCATAAATCATTAGTCTGGCTTGGAGTCAGGTAGAATATTTCTTGGTGATCTGGCTATGTCTGAGTCCCATTTTCAAGAGTCACTTGGATGCTCGGGCACTTCAATCCCTCTGAACGTTGGAGACAGAGTCAGAGGCACCCTGGGGTAGCTGGTTAAGATGGGAGTTTCTCGGTTGCCATCACTGATGTCTGGGCTTTGGCTGAGTTAGACTTGCATGTAAACTGCTGCAACTTTGAACTATTTTTTTCTTTAGCATTGTGTTCCTGCTGCTGTATGAATAATAAATTCTGTTGTTTCAATAATTTTGGCTGGCCACTGTATACTACTGGTTGCTGATTCTCGAAGGGAAACCACCAAACTTGCCAAGGGCTAAGAGCAGTTGGCATACATGGAAAGCTGTAATTGGATCCTCATTTAAGAGGAGGGGAGTTATGCAATTAGGCAATTAGGCACGGATAGCATAAATGTAAGGCTGTTCCTGACAGTGAACATGCAGAGACCAGAAGAAAAAGGTAACTAATCCTACAGCTGTGATATGGAGGGACATGAATTCCTGTAAGGGAGAAGGCACACTCCTGATGACCAAGTCATTCTCCTGACCCTCTCCATGCGATTCTGGAACAAAACAACAGCATCTTCTTCTGTTTGTGACCGAGTTTTGTAAGCAATTAGCCCTTTTAAAACAAGAACATTTGGTCCACAGCTGCACTGAGCTAACAACAACCTTCACCTCACGTTTGTGTTGCTGGAGAAGGTCACAGGCCCACTGTGAAATCAGCAGCCACAGGTACCTTCTCCACCCCACTCCTCGCAGAGAGCCCCGGGGAGGGTATGAGGGTGGCTGCAGCCCATCGGCACAGCTGCTGCATGATGGAGGCAAACAAGGGATCATCAAGAAAGCCATTCTGCCCACGCTCAGGCTTTTAGAATGTCTTTCTTCTTCAAATAAATAATAAAATAGTTAGAAAGCTCTGCCTGAAAACTAGGAGTGAGGGAGAAGTGACAGAGAAGAATATCAGTGTGATAGGACTTGAAAGACATTTTTGGAGTTAAGAAATATTGTTTCCTTCTGGGACCCCAGAAGGTGCAGACACAGGAGAAGCAGAGATATTTTTTCTTCAGATTATGCAGGCGCTGGGGATAATGGTAATTAGTTCATCTACTGCAGAAATGTAAAGTCTCCTGGCTGGAACTCAGGCATACTGCCTCATACCTTGGAGGAGATTAAGTATTGTTTTAACTTGAAGCCCTACAGGGAAGACAGGTGGACAGAATATAATTACTTATTTAGCCAGGACATCGAGGATAACTGTCTACCTCTGAAAAAGTATATCATGCTCTCTTTAATAGCTGTGAGCAGACAGGATCTTGTTTTTTTTCATCTGCAACTCAGATTTCAAATAAATTCATAACTTTCTCTAGTGTGCTGTATACATTTGGAAAGGGCAATTTTTGGAATGAAGATTGAAATTTCAGGGACAGCTCTTGCTGTCATGTAAAGAAGTAATTTCTAAACTGTGGAGGGGAACATCCTTTAATATCTCAAGACAGGAGCCCTCAAAACTTGACGCATAAATCTTAGTCTCGGTTTGTTTGAAGAGATCTATACTAGATTGTCTTATCCATGCCTCCTGCGTCAGTACAAGACTGAATTTTGTTATACCTAAATCATCCCTAGTAAATTTTAGCACAAGGGTCCAGTCTGGTTTTCATGGCTGAAGAGTTTTATTTGTTCTGATTTATTATTGAAACGGCTTTTTTCCTGTAGCAGAAAGTGTGATAAAAGCAGAGTGAAAAAAATGGGCAGGCAAGATCAGCTTATCAGTCACATTGATGGTTTGTCAGATAGATCATATGTATGTCTCTCATCTTTCAGTGAGTGTGACGGCAGTTCTTCAGGATGGTGATTATGAGGTGAAAATGTGCATGGTGCCCACCTTGGTGTGGCACAATCCCATGAAGTGAGGAACAGCCTAAAAGCAAACATTCTTTCCAAACTTCAAAACCTAACAAGGACATATCCTTAGTGAACTTTTCCCCACTTCTCAAACCTCAGTTTTGCATTAGTGGGAATGGTGCACACTGTTGAAAAGGATCGTCTAGGCAAGAGAACTGAATTTAACTTAAAAATTACTCAGACTCAGACAACCATGTACCTAGAGGCACCCACACAAGTGCTTTGGACAGTGAAAAAAGTGGTGACTGTGATATCCATGAAAGAAATAGAGAAGTGGAGGTGAGCAAGGAGGGCCTGGCAAGTCAAACTGTTCTGAAATTGCTGAAACAAGATCCCACAAATCTACAAACTGATTAGTGGTGGATCTGGTTAACAAGGACTCAGTCACATCTGTGGATGAGAAGAACAGGGCGCTCTGAAATCCAGTAAGAGTTTTACTACCTTGAGTTCAACGTTAAAATTATTTGTGGAAATAGGAAATGCTTAAGACTGACAGATGCTTTGTGTCAGAGTAGATGGAAAATTGGAACTATGATTTTAAAGGCATTCATTCATTGTTATTTTGTTTATATATACTTGCCACTTTTAAGGAAGACAATATTTAATTTTTCAGTAGGTGACAGTCCAAGGGTAAAGGAGTGTATGTGCAGAATAGCTGGAAGGACTCTGAGTGGGTGAAGAAACTCATAAAATGTGATCTTTTAGCGGAGAGAAGAAGTTGTTAGCTCAGTATACTGTGAAACACTTCCATTTTTCACTACCTTATTTTTTAAAGTAAAGGCTTTCTTTTCTATTTCAGTGATTAAAAGGAAAGAAAAAAAAAAAAAATCACACCGGTGCAAATGGCCTGGAGGACGAATGCCCTGTTCTGCCATAAAGGTTACTGTAGTGAGACTGTCTCCCACAGGCCACGCAGCAAACCTGTGCATCATCTGCACATGGTGCTGAATGACAAAGAAGGCATTTTTTTAGAACTTGAAAATTTTCTTGTGAGAAAGCTCTACTTCCATGTCTATGCTGATCCTTACAGAGGTCCCCATTCCATGTGGCATTTAAGCACATCTTTAACTGTTTAGCTAGATAAGGACTGCAGCTTTCGTGTTCTTTGCAAATATCATATTCGATGCATGAGCTTACTTTTTGTGATTCATTTCCCCTGTAAAATAAATTACAAACCTTCAGATGGGATTTAGTCTGGATTTCAGAGATAAGTGTGTGTACATTTTTATAGATCTGGTTTGTATATGTCTCTGCATATATATATAGTTATTTTATTATAAACCCCTATTATTTGTTGTCCATCAAAAATTGCAGTCAAACCCAAGAGTTTGGTTTTGTCCAGAAATCTTTTGATCATAAGTGATACTACATGTGCTCTGACTGATGAAATGCATGACAGAAGAAATCCTCTCTAGCAACTTTGTGGTCTCCCTATTGCTTATTGAAGGACAGGACGTGAAGTTATTTTCTTCTAAGGCCTCAAAACTGTTTTTCATGAGTGATCTTTGGGGTTTTTGCAAGAGTTTTCTTTCTCTGACTAGAGAATTATCCCTTGGTTTGTGGGGGGAAAAAAGCATAATGTGTGTAAAATGTTGTAGTGGAATTCATGAAAAGCCTCTCTCAAGTTATTTTTATCCCTTCATCTGGAACTATGGCATGAACTAATTTAGCTTCCCTTCCTTGACCAATGAGGTCAGTACCTTTCAATCTTAAGGGAAAACCAGTAAATTGCACTTACTTTAAATTCACCGTTGACAAGACGCAGTGACGTGGAGTCAAATGTACATACCCTGTAGGTTACAGTGCCGTTGAGCAATCTGCTCCATTTAGCTATTCTGGGTCAGGCGGAGTGACCCAGAGGAACAGCTGTATATCAGAAAATCACAGTTTCTCCTCCACTCCCCTTACTTCTGCGGCTGTCCTCCTGTATGTGGGAAAGCAGAGCACTTTTTCTCTGCTGTCCTACAGAAGCTAATTTCCCATCACTGGTGTGGCATTAGGGCATGGGTTTTTGAGCAAAGAGTAAAATGACCCCGCTTGTTTATCCCATGCTAATTGCCAGCTGTCAAGGGTCCTGCTTTCACCAAGCTCACGGACGGGAGTGGGTCCGAGACCTCACTCCCCATTCCCAGGCACACAGACAGAGGGAAGCAGCCTGCGGCTCTCCTCCTGCTGACACCCCTGATCCCAGCAGGCATGAAAAGAAAGGTGAGTGGTGGGGCTCACTCCAGGGAGGGCCTCTAAAAAGCAGTATGGGTGTGTAGGGCACATCAGCAAGGCAGCAGGTTGAAAGTAAGCTGCAGTTTCAGAACCCTAAAAGCTAAGTATTTATCTTAAGCTAGTTGTAACCATCACAATCAACAGGCAATGCTACAGATTAAGGATTCATCCCATCATTCTCTGACAGGTGCCTAAAAGAGACTTTTCCAACCAGAAATAAAGACACCTCCCTCCCCACTGGCTGTGGCAGAATCCAGAGTATGACTCTGGCTGGCGAGGGGAGGTCAATGTGCTCTGTCTGCAACTTGAGATCCCTTCAAATCATCTTTCTGGTAGATAAGTAATGTTTTTCGCTGTCCATTAAGGTATGTTTTTAAGAGGGGGTGAAGGACAGGAGGTGGCAATGGTAGGTACTGACTGAGAGCAGTAGGGGAGGCAGGAGATAAAGAGTTAAGATTCCGATGCTGGGCATAGACGTGGGAGGCACTGAAGGTGGCAGAGGAATGTGGCTCCAGGCAGGTGTGGACTGACACAAGCAAACGTAGCAGAAAGAACTTGGGCAGCCTTTCAAGGCTCCTCCTTGACGACTGTGTTTGAAGAGTGGGAACCAAAGGAGGGACAACATCGTCCCAGGAGCAAGTCCTAGGACAATCTTAACAGCATGTTAAGTGAACCTCGGGGAGTCTGGGTTGTTGCTGTCGAAGTCAGAGGAGAAGGTGGCTGTGATAATCAAAGTGAAGGGCTGAAAAGGTTTGGACAAAAGCATTGGCAGAGTGGGAAAGGGGGACAGGTTAGGTACAAAGATGAACCATAGAACCAGAAAGATCCAGACTCCAGGTGGATATACAGATCAAAGGAGAGAGCTGGGTTAAAGATGAAACAGAGAGTAAACGCTTGAATCAATCTCCTTAACATCTGCCAGTGCATGAAATCTGAGGTGTGACATACATAATGAACACTTTAATTGAGAGAGGGGAGAGAAGTGGCAACAAAGAAGTGAAGGACATCCCCAAATCTGGGAGAGGTACATCGCTGTAGCTGGATGGAGCTTTCACAAATTAGAGGCCAGCCATGGTGCTATTATTCTAAGCAAAGCCTTTTGATCCAGCAGAAGGCAAATCTTCCTCCAAGTACAATGGGAGCAGGTTGAGGCCATGTGTTGAGGGATAAAAACTTAATGTGTGACTTGATAGTCATAATCACCTGTAGTAAGAGCGAAATACAGGACTAGTCTCGTATGGCAGTGTTTCGCACCTAGCTGCTGCAAGTACAAATGCATACATAAAACGCTGAGTTGTGGAGAGTCCAGGTGAGAGACTTTTAATACCAAGTGAAGTAGGTGTGCCACATCATTGCCATAACAAAGAAAGAACTAGAGAGATGTGTTTAAAAACAAAATCTAAATCATTAAGTCTAAACAATGCCTTCTTAGGATTAACCAGGCTTTTCCTATTCATTAACAGACAGAAGTTTTTGCATGTCTACCACTGCTTTCTTGGTGCAATAGGCCTATGGTCATCAATGCAAAGCAACATGTATACTTCACCTGGTAAGATAAATCTTGCATAGGAAGGAAACAGTGCTGCAAAGTCATACGAGAAATTCTTATCTAAAAAACCGTCCTGTGTTCTGAATTTAGTCAGGACACCAGCAAAGAGGAGTGAATTAAATATACAGACTATGAAGCACTAGTTCAATTGTCGAGTGTAAAACTATGAATAATGTCCTATGTGTTATCAGTTGATTCACTCAGGGAAATTTCACTGTGTTTTAAAACCACAGTGACTGTCCCAGCTGGTATCAGAGCAATGGCATTTCTCCTGATGACCTCAGATTTGGTTTGATAAGCTCTTCCATCACATGTAGCGACTGTGGAATGGCAGCCAAACCTGGATGCAGCTTTACAAAAAAGCAGACATCAGTGTCAATATCCTCATCTTGTTTCTCATGCTCACAATAGGATCAATAAATTGATGGTAATCATCTTTAACTGCAAAATGTATTTTAACAGCAGCTTGCAACTGGCTTTGGAATGTGTTCAACTTACACCATTTGGAATCTATCACTTACTTAGACATCTTATCCTGCATTTTGATAGGAGAGCAAGGTCTTCTGCTAAAGGAAAGAAAGACAATTGATCAAAATAAGTCTTAATAGCAGCAAAGATAGCTTCGTGGTACAGGACGTGTGCACCTGTGTGACATGGGTAGTGGGGCTAGGCTGGGAAGTTGTATGGTTGTCTGCATGCATTTGTCTCAACTAAGAAGCAAACTCCACCTCACCGACCATGGCTCTGTGTGGGGTGGCTCAAATTTGTCTGTGCTTTTGCGCACAGGAGACATACAGGCTGAAGCGAGCCATATCTCTCTCACTGGTGTGTCAGAGGGCTCTGCTTCACAGTGAGGGTCAGGGCAGCCCCCAGACCTTTGGAAAGATGCTGTACAATGAGGGAATCTGGGCAAATGTAGATCTCCTGGAGAACACCTCGCAGGCCTGGAGGGGGTGGCCAGGGTTTTGCAGGCAGGGAGCAGAGGTGGGTGAAATGCCCCACGGCTGCAGGGCTGCATCGGCAGTCTTAAGAAGACCCTGAGTTCGCCCACTGCCTGCCCAGCCTCCAATTGCGACAGCACATATTGCTTGGGCTATGTGCAGGGTCTGCGGTCAACATTGGGCATGGATTTCCACATGGAGAGGAGACAGAAGTGCAATATATTATAGTTGAGAACATTAGAGGAGAAGAGCAAGAGAATTTGATGTTTATGCCTCCAGGCAGGGGCAATAGATAATTTTGATGAGTACTTGTAACCACACAGCAAAACTAAACTGTGATCAGTAATTTAATGGTATGGTAAAATGTTTTGTTGGTAGAGGAGAGCTGGTGCCTGCAATCAATCACTCGATAAACAGAGACAAGCCTGGAAACTGATCAGGACTTTTTGCAGATAGGCAGAGATTTAACCAAAGACAAGGAGGAATCCTTGACTCATTTGGTGTGATTAAATGCAGGTTCATGTATTATCTGTTACAAAGAATATCTGTGACTGTGAAAGATCATTGGTAGTGAGGCACACGAAATGTCAGCTGCTGCTTTCAGGGAGTTGAGCAAGATCTATTGCCTGGTGATAATTAACCATCCATCAATAAATGATAAGTGCTCCAGGAAATCAACATGAGGAAGAAGTTGTTCAAAGGAGAAAAGCAAGTCATCAGAAGGAGCAAACGTACTAGAACATTTACAGGAAATAGATAGCACATCAAAAAGCACAGATCTAATACACATGAAGGTGGTGGAGGGTTGGTAGGAAGATGTCAGAGTTGCCAGCATCTGGCTGGAGGCTGCAAAATGAAAAAATGATGAAAAGAAAACTTCCAAAATAGGCCAGGTTCATTGCACTGCAGTGATGGAATTTGACACGGAATCTGTCCCTGTTGCACCAGGCTGACTGTTGGTAGAAATTTAAAGATATTTAAAGGTAACATTTCCCAGCAGAAAGAAAAAAACCTTAACACTTCAGTTTTCCACGGATATAGGCCAATCAACTCTGGTAGTCCTAACTTCAACCCCTGCCAGACACTTGTGGGGCTTATCCAGGCAGGCAGGAGCATTTACTAGCAGATGCACCTCCCAGTCAAGCTGCTGGTCTTCCAAGAGCACTGAGCCTCCATTAGTCGCAGGGAAACTCCGTGTTTCAGTGGGCTTTCCTCTCTTCTGGTAAGTGCCTGATTCATAAAGCTTACTCCAAGACCTTTTTTCTCCTTGTGAGCCTCTACAAGAACTAGCTGCTTACAACAGTTTGAAATAGCCTTTGGCTTCTTCTTTTCTTCTATATGGCTCCTTCTGTGTCTTTGGTGAGCATCTTTCAGGACTAAACAATTACAGTGAATTACATTAGACCACTAGGTAGTGAGAAAGGTGAATGAACCTCGATGTTTCACCTAACATGGGGATGTGGGGAGGACATTACCCTTGCCTGCAATGACTACTGTCTCTCGGTGCTGCTGAGTTTAGATTACAGTAACTGAGTTTTAGTCCCTCAGTTCAGAAGTGGCAGAGCTGCTTGCAGGTGGAGATGGACTTCTAAAGTGTGACAGCAAAGACATGAGAGAAAGAAGGAGACAGTGCTTGGAGTGTCAGGTCTGACTAACCCTTCTTCTGCTTGAAAAAGGATTGCTCAGATGCAGGATTTCTAAGTTCTGCAGTTATTTCCTGACCCTTTTGATATTGCAGTTATTAAAGGTAAGTGGAAGCAAGTAGGAAGTCATTAGAAGCACAGGAATCACAGTTCTGATGTTTGTTAAAGATGTATTTCTAGCCCTGGTGAGGATGAAGGAATGGCTCAAAACAGAGACATGGCCTGTCTGGCATAGAAATTGAAATGGAGCTCCTGGCCCAGGTAGCAAAGTGCCTACTCTTGGCTGTTCAGCTAACAAGTGTTTGGGGGGCTTTTCCTTGTGCCATGGCAATCATGTAAGGGACATGCAGGAACCCAAATTATTGATGGAAGCAAAGAGCTTAAAGGGAAATAAGACAAATCTCTAGAGAGCCAAGCTTTATTAATCCCACTGCCTGTGGAGCGACTCATTTCTTATTTCATTTTTCAGATATTTAGATTTTTTAAAGACAATCCCTAGTTTTTGGAGGTTTTGATGCGAGTCTGGGGTATCTAGGAGTAGCAAAAGTGGAAAACAGCTCTCTAAGGTATTGTTATAAAGACAAAGCAGGGAAAAGCACAGTAGAGACTGTGAACATGTAGAAAGAGGAAAGAAGTCCTTAACATGATCTACATGATGGTAGTTTCTTAACACTGCAACCCATCAGCAGAACCAGATTTCTGATAATAGCATTTGTGTCATTTCCATGCTGGCCATGCAGATTTTGTTGTTGGAAATCACTGTACTTTGTGGCATTGTCATAATTCTCAACTCAAGTACCAAAGGCATAAGGAAGGCTGGTACTTAAGAAAAAAAACCTTAAAGCAAGGGTATTCTGTGAGTGATAGCTAGCCTAGGGCTTTCCACCGGGCTGGACTGGATTAAATCTTCCAACTCTCCTGCCTCAGAAGGTCACTTTGTGGTTGAAAACCTGGGATTGCGTTTGCAAAATCTCTCTCATACTGGCTTTCTTGGTGCACCAGCAAGCTGGCTCCACGGCTCTCCTGAGGGCCCCCAACCCAGGGTCTACCACTAGTCCTGGCATGGAGTTTTACACCCTTCAAGCCTTGCTATTTGGCATATCATTTTCTCGGAGTAGACCTAACAATACTGCAAAACCTCATTCTTGCCTTTCCTCGCATCCTCTGCCTGCGCAAGGCAGTCTCATCCACTGGTCCTGGCGTTGCTGCCAGGCTGCTAAAGCTCACTGGGAATTTCCCAGGCAACCCCCCACCCTAGCTACTGTCAACTGAGGTTTTAGGGCAGCAGGCCTCAGTATAGAAATGGCTGTCACCTACTGTTTGCATTGTGGTAATACAAGGTCTTCTGAGGGGTTTGTTTGCTATCAGGTTTTAACCACGCTAGGTGAAGGCACTGTGCAGTTAATTTCTATTCCCTGTACAAAGAGCCAGCTTAGTTCATCTCACACATGTCGATGAGAGATCAGCCTGAATCAAGTTTGTTTTAGCTGTTAAATCACATTTTTCAATTATTTAAATAGTTCAGACAGAATTTGCACAGTAACATTTTAGCTTTTTATAGCTGTCAAGAAGTAATACAAATAATTACCACCTTCCCTGGTGGGTTTTATCTGATTAAAGTGACATGTCTGCTTGTGTAAGATATTTGAATAGAGACATTCAATAAAGTCAGTAACATTTAATTTCCCCTCTCCTCCTCTTTTTTCTTTTTTAAGCTACATTTCATATTTATTTTAAAGTCTTGTTTTGAGGCTTGGAAAATTTTTCTTAAACGACTTTACAAAAAGAAACAATTTAGCAGAACTTTTTATATGCTTGTAATGAAATATTTCCTCACAGTATAGCAAGGTAATAATGTACCTTGTTCATCCTAAGGAGTATGGCACCTGTCTGCACTAACTGTTGTGGAAATACCACTGGAGTAAGGGGTGAGCCAAGGTGGAAGCCAGAATTTTCTCCAGACTGCAATTGGGAACTGCTGAAGGAAGCAGGTATTAATCTAGAAGCTGCCTGTGGTGTCAAGGGCTTGGAGAACTTCCATAGAAGAAGCCTTTTGTAGCATGTTTTGCTGGTCCAAAATTCCCTAGGATTATATATTCTTGAATGCAACTTTCCACTGTTTCATCTGTTACCTGGCTGTATATACAGAGACATTTCTTGCAAAAGGCTCGATGCCTGTGTCAGCTTTCAGGGTTGGGCTCAATGGCACAGAGATGGTAAAAACGAGGTGTTTAAATTCCAGTCATAGTTTTGACTCAACTCATTTAGACAATAAATTGTCAGATTCTGTGGCATAGGATTTGCACCGTACTCCTGCAAGAAACAGTAATTCAGACATCTCTCTTAATTAGTCTCTCGGGCTTGTGTTCTCTAGAAGGTCAGATCAGGTTGCCACGGTGGTATTTTTGACTACAAAATATCTTTCAGGTTATGAACAGCAGGAAGCGAAAATGAGCCTTTTAGAGTCCCAAGCAATATGCAACAGCTATGAGACCCATGCTTTCTGTTAGTCCTAGCTGGTGTTTACATGCATGGTTTAGCAAGCACTGGCTAATATATCTTGTCTTAGACAAAAAAGCAGATGGCAGACTTGAAGCTTGCCCCAGGGAACCTTGTGGCTCAAATTCCCTTACAGAGGGAAGCTTTGGCAAGATGAGAAACACATGAGAAAGCCTGTCTGTGGGGCTGAAGGAGCCGAGGTCGCCCCTCTCCGTGCAAAGGGGAGATGCCGGCAGGGCCGGCGCTGCTGGTGCTGGGGGTCCCCGGAGCTCCCTCTCCCATGGCAGGGGGCTGGGGGCCAGGGCCGTTTCATGTGTCCCTGTCTCTTTAAGCTGACATAAAATACTGCCTAGCTCTCATCTTTTCTACCCGCTATTAAAATACCCACCAGATCCCCAGCTTCTTTTGTGCTTTATTTCCTCTTTTTTATGGCTTCGGTTTAGATGTGACATTTCCCTTGGTTTTTTTGAGACTGCTGAAGGTATTTTGCTCCATTTTAAAGCTGTCAGTGGTCTGCATTTAGATTTCTGAGTAGATTACGTGAGATGAGTGAGGTTGAATGGTTTATCGCTCCTTTCCTCCCTAGTGCTGCCCTGTGCTGTGAATCCTGTAAGCCAACACATTGATACTTTGCCCATAAAAACGATTCTATGAAATGCCGCTTCTTATGTTACTTTATTGTTACTAATGTTCATTGATTTCTACTAAAAATCCTTCACAAATACTAAAACACTGCATGGAAAGACACAAACATCCACAGCAAAAATGAAAAACGGTATTTCTTTTTATCGACGCTGTATTTCTTTGAATCTGATCCTCGGTTACACTGAGGCCACCTTAAGCTGTTTCAGAGTATAAAATAAAAAAGCACGACTCAAAGGGATTTTAGATATAATTTAATCCTACTTTAAGAACACTTTTCCCTGTTGGCATAATATAAAGTGGTCCTAGTTTCAATGAGAACCTTCCCCTACTCTTGCAGAGACTCAGGACACTGAGGGCAGGGCAAACACAGTTTATTTACCACGGATTTTAACTCTGTACATCAAAATACAAAATACTCCTCATTGGCCTATTCTAATAATTCTGCACAACCGAAGAGAGAATCCAGGAGGGCTTCAGTGCAGCTCTATAATAAGCAACTGCAGAAACGTTTATCATTCCTGATGGCAAAGATTAAAAAATTCACCATTTATTTCAAAGAGATAAGTATGACACCTTAACAATTCTGTCTTTTCCTTACTGCAGACATTTCCATTTCAAGCCTTGACAATATTAAGGAGGAGATTTATTGGAGTTCATCACACAGCCTGGATCCTTTGGAGCCAAGGTATTTATAATGATGTAAAAGTGACAGTGTCAACAGTGATTTAAATCATTTAGTCACTATGATAAACACTGTGTTGCCCTAAAATTTAAGGGATGCACTGAGAACATAAGTCATCCAGAATAAAAAACAAAGTCAGTGGCAAACGGTTTGGGTTTGCAAAACCCATCGTGACCCAAAATAAAAGATTGAATGAGAGGAGCTAATGATGAAGTCATAATATCCATGAGAGAAACGCTCATGATATCTCATGAGCCCATGAGATAAAGACAGATGTCCTGTGTGAACACAGTACCTACCTTTATACCTGAAGAAGTCAGTACTGCATTTATCAGCAAAGAGCTAGAGCAGAACAGTATAAAGTACAGACAAGATGTTTGATGCTTGCCAGACAGCAACTGCTCTGGTTATCATTTTGCTTAATGAAGGTTTGATGTAGATCAACTCTTGATCAATCTGTTAGGTGTAGCCTGGGATAAATTAGAAAGCAAGATACGGAGATGGAGACAAAAAAAAAATCAGACTTCCACCCTAAACTTCTGTACTTTATATCAAGGTAGGAAGAGATGCACGAGAATGAGGGAAGGCAGGAGATGTCACTCAAGATGGCTGAAAGAGAATAAGAGAATTGATCTGAGAATGATCAGAGAAATTAACAATGAGGCAACAAAAATGTTACAAAGAAATATTTTGAACTCAGGAACCTTGGAGACAGATCTAAATTCAGAATTCCTCTCTAGAGGCTTAAAGAGAAGGGACACCGGGAAAACAAAGCAGCTAGGTCTCCAACACAAGATACAAGCAGGTCCTTCTGTAGGACATCACATCAGGAGCTGGGAGAGCAGGGGAAGAGCAGAGAGGTGAAGAAGTGTCCTCAGCAGCTTGAGATAGATACCTAATGGCCCAGCTATGCTATGCTCAGTCTATCCAGTATTTCCTCCTGTTCCCTTGGACTTGATTCCCCAAATTTCCTTCCCTCCTTACTAGCTAAGTTTGTCACTGTCAACACCATCTAAACAAACCATGGTGCTCCTCAGAGCACACCTCACCTAATCAAAATACACTGTACCACTGTACTGCGTAAAAAGTCCTCACCCATATAATTTGGGTTTCTAATTTGTAATTTTTAAAAAGTGTTGTTGTTCATACATTTCTGTTCACTTTTCAAAGAGGATCAAAAAATAATTAATGCACTGAACAAGCTGTAGGAAAGTTTGTTACTATGAGGTTTGTTAGAAAATTTCTTGTCCTCTTACAAGATCCTTCCAAGTTCTTCAAGGCCAAAGTGTCTTGAATACTTCCTCCTTTTCAGCAAATTAGGAATTAAACTCAGCTCACCTTGGAAAGTTAATTTTCCATCAATTTTGTGTGCAGCTGCCTATAGTGTGATAGAAAATGCCCTTCAGCAATTTTTATACTTCAGCCAGTCAGTTGTGGTTCTGAAAAAAAAAAAAAAAAGAAGAAATGACAGGCCACATGGGTACTATAAAAAGCATTTAGAAATGTACTTACAACAGGGAGCTGGATGTTTCAAGACTCAAAATTAGTAGCTATTTCCACCTAACTTTCTAGATTCAAAAGGAGTACTTAAAAGCAATTGAAAACTGTTGGTTGAACTTGGCATGAAGTCAGTATGGACAGAAGCAACATAAGAACAACAAATGGCTGTAGGAAAGCTATCCTGAGTGCATTTTCATTATGCCTAAGTAGGTATATGATTGCTTGCGTAAGCCTGCAGTGCACGTTCATTGTCAAAAGCGTGTTTCTGCACAGTCTGGCTGCGGCAGTCTCAGCCTCCCCTGCAGGGATCACTGAGTCAGCGGCAGAGGACAGGGGCTGAGAAGCTGTTTAGGTGGGCATGAGTCAGGTCCAGTGGCTAAACATAATAAATTTCTTCATCTCCCCCCCCAAATAAATAAAATCAAAATCGATTTCTATGTTGTAGCAAATTGGTATGGTTGAATTGTTTGGAAAACATACTAGCAATGGCTCAGCTCGGGAGAACTGCCCTGGGAACACTACAGAAGAGCCTTTTTGGTTTTGTATAGCCATAAACAGGAAATATGCCCTCAGCTTTCAGGGTGTAGTCCTGAAAAGATTTACCCTATGGGAACAGTTTTAACAGAGAAGAACAATCCCCTTAAATGAAACTGTCTGCTACAGTGAATAAAATAAATCTCATGTAGGGTTTTTTTTTAAATCAAACCCATAGCTTTTGCCACATTGTTTTAATTATTAAGGAATTATTTTAGTTATTAAAGAATTACTTGCTGCCTCGAGCAACATTTGGCAGAAGATGATGTAAGAGGTTTTGGTTTTTTTTTTTTGAAACAGTGGACTGTTCTATTTCAATATCTCGCAGATGAAATGTTATGATTTCCATCTTTCAAAATACTGGTTCAGACATCTAACGGAAGGTTTGCAAGGCACAAAATGAAAATTCAGCAGTCAGCAAAAGTTCTGGTGGAGAAAGCGGTGGAGGACAAAACTGGGCCTAACTCTTGAGCTTTGTCTGCTGCCCTGTTTGTGCCCATCACTGGTACCCTAGAAAAGCAACCAAGAAGCAAGCAAGAAGAAAAACTGTGAAGTGAAGCAACATCAGTTCCCAGTGCTTGTCTCCCCCAGTCAGCAGTGGGGCAAGCCATGTCAGTGAGTGGTCAGGGTCCTGGTGTAGCCTGGAGACCCTCAGTTATTGATGGACCCCACAAAAGGGATGCACGCTGCTGGCACAGGCTGCAGCATCTCTGGCCTGCTCCTGTTTACGCTGTGGCTGAGAACTTTTTTGGTGCCTCCTTTTCCGTGCCCCTCTTTCCACTCCTGTCACAGCTGTGAGCAGAGCGCCGCTGGCCCTGAGATCCTGTCCATAAACGGACTCCCCCAAATTCCTTCTGGGTCCGGTTTTCAAGCAGGAGAGGCAAAGAAATCCCTATCCTTTCTGAGATATTGTATGCCATGAAAACACAACAGTGAAGAGGAGTAAAATGTTAAATAAGACAACTAATGTTTTTTAGTACCCCATGAGAAGTGACAGACTCCCACTTACATCCTGTATAATGTTGCTATCTGAGCTGCTGTGTGTTTGAAGCAGATGGCTGCATCCGCAAATCCCTAGCAGGCTGCTTCGCCCTCTTTTTGCTTTTGTATTATTTCCTTAAGACACCTCCCATTTTTACTTCTAACAGCACATTTGTTGATTCTTCAGAGCCTAGAGATTTGACTTTTCGCTTTGGCTGACGGCACCGGTTTGAGGCCGCAGCAGCGGAGAAGCCCGAGCACGAGTCTCGCTGCTTCGCAGCAGTGGCTGCGTGGGGCTGCTCACCAACTGGTGTTACCAGCCAGGGCATGCATGGGCTAGTGAGACAAAAGCGACCTGCTTTTGCACCTCTTCCTGGCCAATGTAACTCTATTTTTTGGGGTTAACTTTTGTCTGCCAGCTAGTTAAAGCAGATTCAAGCGTTTTGCACTATGGGACCATCCTTTCTCTTTCTCCCTTGTGATTTCTGAAGGTATTTGGGGAAGCACAGCTGAAGTTAGGCTCTGAAAGAAATGTTCAGGCCACCAAGGGTCACAGTGGGAATTGGCTGCTTATGGGCTCTCAAATGGACTTCTCTGTGCTCTGCACCTCTCTTTTGGTACTACCTCTGTTTAAAAATCTGACTCATGCAGCTTTATTTGTCAGGGCAGATGGAGAAGGACAGAAAAGAGATTAGTTTTAGAGCTGGCTTATCCTGAGGTGATAGCTCTTTGAAATGTCAGCACTATTGATGATGGGCCTACTTCATCCACGTAATTAAACACGTCTACCGAAATGTCACTGCTGCCGCCCAGCGATCTGATGGACGGCTCTGGTTGGGGGACATTCTTAAACGGCACAGCCAAATTGTTGGGATGCTGTGGTCTCCGTCAGATGTCCCCTTGGTTCACAAGTGATGAAATGCTACTGAAGGCAAGGAAGGTTAGTCAGTGTTACATGAAATGATTAGTCTCGGTGTCTAATTGTCCTGTCTCTATTAAGGAATGGATTCACATGACCTTTTCCCACAACTCCCAATTTTTGACACATTCTACTGCCTAAACCTTGTTTTCTTAGCCCTGATTGAGCAATGCACATGGACTCCCTTCAGCAAATGACTGACAAAAGAGACTGTCTCTTTGTTGTAATTTGGATTTTATTTATTTACTGAAGGTACAGAAACCTGTTCAATGACACTCAGCAATCTCTTACTCCTCAAGGACGATGCTAGGATTTCCTCCTCAACCTGAGTTATACCTTGCCTTGCTGTTCTTCCATGGGAAGGCTAAAACAGAAACTGGCCCAAGGAGATTTCTAATGGGAAGAACTCCCTACTGAATATCAGAAAGTACACAAAGCTCAATATTCAATTTGGGAAAAGTAGGTCATGAATCTCTCCTCCAGTCATGCTGTACATCTATCTTAAAAGGAAAAAAAAGGGGGGGGGAAAGCAAAAAAAGAGAACCCTTAGCTCTTAGTGTGGCAAGAAATGTTCCAGGAAATGAAAATCTTATAACTGCTGCTGCTTGTCAAAGACCTCATGAAAAAGAAATGGAAGACAGTCACCAAAGGAAACTTGAGATGAGTTGTGGGACCTACTGCGCATTTTCTTTTTCCTTTGCTCTTCGAGGGAATTGCTTTCACCAAGCAGTGCAAAATATCAGGGTGTGTGCAGACAGCATTCTCCTGGAATTTGTGACAAACTGCTGCGGAGCAGTGTTAGATTCCATCGTTTATGTGCAAGATCTGGTTTTGGAGATAGTTTTTAACATTGCAGGCCTATATTGCAAAAAAAGAATGAGCCATTTCAGCTGTCAGTCTCATTAATTATTACACTTTCTAGTATTACTGCTATTTGTTGAGGCCAGTCCATTTTTTCCTAAGCTTTTATTTTTCAAAAATCTAACCCCTTGCCCAGACCCACAAACCTCAGGATGAAATATGTGCAGATTTTTCTTCCCTCAAAAGAAATATACTATTTGAGTTTTGATCTGTTGTAGTTCTGGGTGAAATATTCCAACTTTCATATAAGAAAACCCAGAGGTGCAAATGGCATTCCTCCCTACTTCCGCTGTTGGATAGCGGTAGCTCTCAGAGGCTTCCCAGCCAAGATGAATGACCTGTTGTGCTAGACTTCATCAAACATATAGTAGGAGACTGAGTCTACCACAAAGAGATTATTTTCTAGATGGAAAAACTGCATAAAGGGCAGTCAAAGGAAAGTATTGTTAGCTATATTTCACAAATAAGGAAACGAGACACAAACGTTAAAGCCTAAAACTCCTCAGATGCATTGAAACCAGTGGGAGCTTGGTGGATTATTGCTTGAATAAAGCAACATAACCTATGTCACACAGGAAGTCTTTGGCAAAGAAATGAACGGAGATATTGCAGAACCTGTGCCAGAGATCAAGAGTCTAGCTTTCTTTTTGAGGAAGAAAAGCTAAGAGGGAGTGAAAATTTCTGTCTGTGGGATATTGTGCTGACACACACAAGCAAGCAATTAGAAGGATAAAAGAATACGGTTATTCTGGAAAGTTACTCTGCAAAAGAGTTTTTCTGCCAATATTTGGTGAGGCATCTCACAAAGTAGGCAGAAAATTAATTCCATGTTTGTCTAAGTCGTTGTTTAACCCCAGCCAGCAATTAAGCAGCATGCAGCCCCTCGCTCCCTCCCCCCTGCAGTGGGATGGGGGAGACAATTGGCGAAAAAGAAGTAAAACTTGTGGATTGAGATAAAGACAGTTTAATAGGACAGAAAAGGAAGGGATGATGATGATAATAATAATAATAATAATAATAGTAATATACAAACTAAGTGATGCACAATACAATTGTTCACCACCCGCTGACCAATGCCCAGCCTATCCCTGAGCTGTGGTGCCCCCTGGCCAACTTCCCCCAGTTTATATACTGGGCATGACATCACATGGTATGGAATACCCATTTGGCTTGTTTCAGTCAGCTGTCCTGGTTGTGTCCCCTCCCAGTTTCTTGTGCACTTCCAGCCTTGGCTGGCAGGGCAGTATGAGAAGCTGAAAAGTCCTTGACTTAGTATAAGCACTTCTTAGCAACAACTAAAATATCAGTGTGTTATCAATATTGTTCTCCTCCTAAATCCAAAACACAGCACTATACCAGCGACTAAGAAGAAAATTAACTTTATTCCAGCTGAATCCAGGACAGTCTGGGAGTTTTTTAACCTGTCCTGGACCTTACAAGACTCAGTGATGCCATGGAAGAGCAGGCTGGAAGAGTGTCAGTAGGTTTGCTTCCAAGCTGTTCACTTTGGTTCACTCACTAACCTTGAGTGTGGCTTGAAATTGATACAGGCACCACCAGAACTAAAAGCGTATATTTCTAAAATTTGAACTTCATAGAATCACAGAAGGGTTGAGGTTGGAAGGGACCTCTGGATGTTATCTGTTCCAAACCCCTGTTTAAGCAGGACCACCTACAGCCAGTTGCCCAGGACCATGTCCACACGGCTTTTCAGTATCTCTAAGGAGGGAGACTCCAGCACCTCTCTGGGCAACCTGTGCCAGCGCTCGGTCACCCTCACAGGAAAAACGTGTTTCCTGATATTCAGAGGGAACCTCCTGTGTTTCAGTTTGTGCCTGTTGCCTCTTGTCCTGTCACTGGGCACCACTGAAAATAGCCTGGCTCTGTCCTCTTTGCACCCTCCCTTCAGGTATTTATGTACTTGAGGACCAATAGGTCAGATGCTTGAAGATATTCAATATGTGCATCTTTACGCACATATACAGTTGTTTGGAATAGCCTGGGCTTGCTTTTTTCTTTTTTTTGTTCACACATTCTTTTGGAAGGGTATAATTTATGTCGGTGGGAATTATAGGCAGAGTTGTTCTGGGTCAATCTCACAAAGCCCTTTACTGCATTTTTAGATAACCAAATAGATTCTTTAAAATCTACATTCTTTAAATGCTACATACTGTTAAAAATCTGGCTACAGTCCCATTGTATGAAGCACTCATGTATAAATATATTGCAGACTGAGAGCAGATTAGAATATGTAGTGTGCAATGAAGTGCAAGTTATAGCAGCGTATTTAAGACAGACATGAGCCTTCACAATGCCAGTTTCTCAAACCTGGAGGAAAACAGACCATTTAAAAAAACCCTATTCCATGGGATTATCCTGTGATCTGCCTCTCCTCTTTCAGTTTAATGTGCTCCTTTTAATTACCTTTACTAAATCTACATTTGATGAGTATCAGATGCTCTACTATTACCTTTACCAGCATTTGATCATCTCCCACAATGCTTTTGCAGTCCAGATGTTTTTTTCCATTCCACAGTTATATCAAAAAGTCTTGGACGTCTGGAACCAAAATGGAGTAAGAAACAGAAAACATACAAACAAAATACATATCTCTGAAACTTTGAACTAGAGCTTGTCTCGGAAAGATTTTTTTTGCTAGGTGGCAAAGGGGAAATGAGATTTGAAATACTGAGGAAACCCTGCATGGAAGAAATGAAAAAAGACATTTTCTTGAACAAGGTATAATTACAACTAGACACAGTTAAACCAAATACTTTTCCTATACAGTGTGTGTGAGTACAGTGACAAACGCAAAGAAAGAACATACTTGGCTACTTGCCGTATCAGTATAATTCTGGTTAATGCCCACTGCTACTTTTTCAGACAATTATAACCACTGACCATGAAGCAGGGTCTAAATGAAGTCTGAATCCTCCTCTGAATACACCATTCATCTCCTGTAAGAGGCAACGAGTGAAACAGAAGTCTACTGCATGTGAGGCTCTGTTTAGATCTTTAAAGTAAGAACACAGAATAAGTAAATTAAGCTGCGGGACTGTTTATTAGAAACAGGCTGTATATCTTAACTTTTCCCAAAGGACTGCATAACCACGGATCCTAAAAACCACAGACACACACACAGACACGCACTCACACACACTTTTGATTAGACTACAGCCAAACGAATTATAGCATAGTATAAAGAAAGAAGTCGCTATGAAGTGAAGTATGAATAAACCCTGTTTCATAGTAACTAAGGTATTGACACACGGTTTATAGATAAGCATAAATGGCCTTTTCCTCTTTTTTTGGTGGCTTTTATTACTTTTTCTGCTGATATTCTAGGAACATAACTTTGAACCACTGCTTTGTAACAAAACTTACACAAGGTAGAAAGACTGAAAACCATCAGCTTGGGGGAGAGTGCAGAAGATAGAACAGAGAATACAAGGAAAATTATAGAAATAGGAACTACAGATATGGTGAGCGAGTAGGAATAGAATTGATATGTCCAAGGAATCACAAGGAATAGAGATACATGTTTTTTCATAATGTACTGACATCTAGATCACAGCCAGGCCCTCTGCTCATTTCAGTACCTGTAACACCTGCTGGGTATTACCCCAAAACAGTCCACCTGTAGAAGGCATTCTGCTGATACTGGGTGATTTTGGTTTAAAACCTTCCAAAACTAATAAAGGTGAAGTGAGAAAAGGTGCTGTGCATTACTGCAAGTTGGGTGGCACCTGTGCCTGTCCCCCCACTGTGGTTTGGAGCAGCATCCTTTGGGATAGAGCCTTGAGGCCGCTGGGGCAGTGTTCCTACTGCTCAGCTGCACCCCAGCAGGCTGAAAATGGAAAGCAAGAGTCCCCTCTATACAGGGATTAAAATGAGAGGGGAGAGAGGCAGGGAAGATTTTAGCACCCAGGTGACAGTAGAGGGAGAACATCCTCACCTGTCAGGCTTGGGAGAGGAGAGTATCCTCACAGCTCCTCCCTTTGGTACCACTGGAGGAAAGCAAGCTCTTCCTCCTCTTCCAGCAGTCTTTAGCTATATACCCTGCTCCCCATCCTCCATGCCAGGCTGGGGAGTTTCTGTGTTTTATGGGCAGATCTTTGACAGGACTCAAGGCTTCACAGTGGAGTCAATAAGGCTACATTTTGCCATGCCAAGAACAGTGAAAAAATTGTTCTGTTCCTCTCCGTGTCCTCCATGTCCTCACAAGCATGTTGGGATGCTGAGACCAAGGTAGCGTTCCTCTGCCATGACAGGCGTCCATCCCACTGATGCCTGTGTGTGCCTGGCTCTTGTTTTCACCTGCTTCTGGCAGACTTCCTTTGCCAGGGGTGAGTGCAGGCACAAGCACAACTCTGCAGAGATGTGCTAGTGCCACAGGCAGGGGAAGGAAAAGGAAAGTGAGCACCGCCAACCTCCAACTCTCATCTTCAGTCTTGATTTGTTCTGCGTTCATAGGCCTGAACTCAAAAGTGTTTGCAAAGATTGAAGCACTTCTTGTTGCTCAAGAAATTACTGCACTGTCACAGATGAAAGTTTCAGGAGCAAGACAATATCCACATCATCTCTGCTCATCTACCGTGTGATACATTTATTTGCAACCATTCCATTCACTTGGTTTTACATAGGCTATTTAAGTTACTTAGGTCATAGGTTCTCTGGATATTATATAACATGGACCTTTTTTGGACACCTTCTTTCTGCTCATCTTTAATTCCCAGTGGCAAGTGACTATCATCCCTGTGGCAATTACAGTGATGTCTATATAGAAAAATAATATTAGAAAAATACTTAATACTTAGCTTCCTGCAAACAAACAGCTCCAGCAGTTGAATAAAAGGAGTCAACATCCCAGGACCAGAGAGTTTTCCCTACACCACCTGCATGTGCTAACGTAGGCTTCAGATAGATAAAGAGCATAGATTTGCAAGGTTGAAAATGCTAAGCTGAAGGAATAATACAACACGTGTGCTTTTGTGAGTCCCTGCAGCATGTAGACATTTAGATAAAAGAGAATGTATTTAGGGGAATTAAATATTTCTCATGAGGTGAAAGAAAGAGAGAGTTTCAGACACCTAATAGGGAAGAGTGACTTGTAGGTGAAAGAAGGCAAGGAAGTTTGTGACAAGGCAGCTCAAGGCAAGAGGACAAGGAACTAGGGGACTCTAACCTACACTTTCTGGGCTTCAAAAGCTGCATTGCTCCTTCCAAAACCCAAATTATGGTGGAGGGAGAGCTCACTGTCGTTACTTAAGTTTGAAAGCACAAGCACATTTGGATGTTGAAGAAAATACTGATATATTGGTTGTCTTTTGACTTCCTCTGAAAAAGAACAGGAGGTATCCATTCACTTCACTCAGAAGACAACTCCTTGAGTGATTTTCTGTGACACCAGAGATCAGAAATCACTACTGGATTCCTGTGCTTTCAGCATTTTGTTTCTGTGTTTCAGGGAAGCTCAGCTAGCCATTTCTTTATCCATGCCTTTATTTTACTTGTAGCTGGTGTTTCCTGTTGCCTGAAGTAGAGATTTTACCCATCAATTCATCTCTTTGTTATCATTTGTGAACATAAGAAAGAATAATTGATGGCATTGGTGTATAATCCTACATTTAACAATTTCCTGAGGGTTAAAGGCTTTTCTCTCTATTGCTTTAGAGATAAAAAAAAAAATCCCATAGGCTCAGGTCATAATTGAAAACACACTACTTTCAATATAGATTAAAGCACACACAGGAATGAATGTCTTTAATTCATGTAAACCCAGCCCTGAAGTCCCCCTTTTTCACTGTTACCGTCCGTTAGCCACCAATTTGAAAACAGCAGAGAAATGATTTGATTTCATAATCAAATAGCTGAGCAGAAACCATTTCCTCCAGCACAGCTTTTACATTTATATTTAAATGAACTGCCTGTGGCTGGGAAGTTCTGCCTCATTTAGAGACAGGAGTTAAAAAGACCTACTGTGAGACACAGGGCAATGCAGAATTAAGAGATGTGGGTGAATTTCAAGTGTCTCAGAGCCAAAAGAAAACATACTATTCATTCGAGTGTGCTGAGGCTGAGTCCGGAGAAAGGTTGGACCATGGTGCGTCTGGTCTCATGCATGGAGCCTGGCCACCACAGAGCTGCCTGTAGCTGGCCCGGGACTGAGGGACCTCCAGGAAGGGACCTGCTTTGGTGTAACCTGGTGTGGCTCTAAGCAATACCAGCTTACACCACCTGCAGCTCACACTGCAAACACGGCCTGTGGGAAACTTTGGAGAATGATGGGAAATAACTGCGAGCTCATCCAGCAGGTAAAGGAGTAATGAACTAGCTTTGGATTCAAAGCAATGGACTGGAGACCTGTCTCTTCTATTTCCTCAGTAAAGCTACAGTTAGCAAAGAGGTATTAGCTTAAACACCAATTTAGTAACATTAGTGTATCATGCTCGGTCCTCCCACAGACATTTTCTTCTTTACAAACTGCTTTACAAACAGGAGTTAATTAATACTTGTAACACACTTCTCAGGGTAGAGCATAACAGTCTTACCTCTCTTTACAGTCAAGGAAACTCAGGTATTGGAGTAATTTGCCCAGTGCCTGCCAGGATACCAACTTGAGAGAAATGAGACGAGCTAGCAGCGATCGGTGATCCTATCCAGCTGCGGATGGAAACGAACTCCTGCCAGGCAGGACCTGCTGCCTAGCTTTGTTCCTCCTCTTTTCCCACAGGGATGCTGGTGCTCTCACTACATGACAAGTCACTGTAATTTCACAGGAGAGAGAATGACAATATATAACTAAAGCATAACGCAGGACGAAAAGGTCAGGATGGGGCAGAAACCCTCTGAGAGAAGTCTTTCAATAACCCGCTCTCTTCCTTTGCATGCGCTTTGTCTCCAGGTGTTAAAACAAGGAGGTTGCCGCTCATACCTTGTATTCGCTCCTTGACTCAGGTTTCTGGTTCCCCAGCCAATTTTCCCAGTCAAGTATTAGGAAAAGTATCAAGTACTGAGAGCTCCCGCTGCAGACTAAGTGCAGTTATTCTGCATGTGCAGGCTGCTGCTCCTGCTGAGCCCTGCAGGGGAATCGGCTGCATGGGCACCAAGAGGAGCAGCAAAAGAAAATGCCAAGCCAAATTTACTTGGGCGGGGAAAATATTGCCTTCCTGGCTGCTTCTAAAAGTCTTCCTGCTGTATTTTATTGCTGAAGAGAAGAAGTTAACTGCATGAGTGTGGAAGTTTGCAGGGAACCATAACAAGATGTAGGCAAAAACTTAGTGGTCAACAAGCTTTCTGCTACAAGTTGAAAGAGGAGTGAGACAAAGGGAAGGATTCCTCTGAAATAAAATCTCTCTTGCTGCTAATATGTATGCTTTAAAATGGACAGAAAGGTTACGGCACTGTGCAGCTGGCTGTCTTGGAGAACTGAAGCCTAGTGGCACCTACGTGGGAGAGAAGGCAGGAGCGATGGAATTTGTTGAGGGAGTTGCATACTGGCCAGTGTATTTGTCAGCCCTCCAGGAAATCTTCACACTGGTGTTTCATACTTCTAAAAATTATGAGATAGTGGTTTTGGAAAAAGGAAGCTGGAGTTACTATTTTCACCATTGCTTTGTCTTCTTTCTGTCCAAAGCCTTCTTTTAAAATTAAAATCATATATATATATCTATGTTTTAATTATATACATATATATGGTTTTAATTATATATTGGTTTAATTATATATATATATAGGAAAAAGAAAGATAAGGAAAAGGAGAAAAAAAGTCAACATAAAAATAAATTTAACAGAAAATACTCCCCATATTCACTGTGTTCTGTAAGATGCAATTCAGAATTTATAAATTGCTTATAGTTACTTCCTCCCCAGCTATTCTCCTCACCTCTTTCTTTCTGAATTTCTGCCCATCATCAGTGACTACTATTGGCACTGTTATTTGCATTACCTACCTCCAGGTAGCTCAGAGCAACTTACATCTCTTTTTACTCATCCTGATGTGATACAACTTCAAAAGAATAAAAATACAACAGTTACCAATGGCTGAACTGCAAAAGATCAGTGATAAATTTTCATTTTCTTCCATGAAAATGTCATTAAAAATTGCTATTTTCTGTGTAACACTCACCCTAGGCAGAGTCTAAGCAGAGAGCCTGGACTCCTAAAGAGTTTTTCCCTTATCCAGTTGGAGCAGGTATTACAGGGGATATTTTTCCTAATGCTGGCTGGCAAATCTATTTTGGTGCAAGTTAACAACAGCAGCAATTGTTGTTAAACAAAATGGATGAACAGCAAGGCCTTGACTTTTGGAAGCATATTTCAAACTTCAAACAAATCACTAGTCAATGTATTTGGAGAAAATTCCTTCCATGTCCTAGTGCACCTTAATAATAGTTTTTAAGCCCTTGGGAGCAAGCTTGAACAGGATTTCACGAGAAATCACGCATGTCGTTACAACTGTTCTTCTTCAGAATAGGTTGACTCCATTTAAAATGTTGATCACTCTAATGGTACTCCAGGAGAGGTGATTTGCAATGAAAGGCTTATGATAGTGTCTAGCAACTGAAAAAGCAACAGAAAGTGTATTCTGAAGACAGTATACTTTGAAGAAAGCAGTATGTGTTCTCAGCTTCTTTCCTTCCCTTGCCCGTCCTTTGGACCCAAAAGGGAGATGGGTCCAAAAGGGAGATGGGTCCAAACTGTGCTGAGGTTGTCCAAGGTGCGGACGTGGAGGTGTGGAGGCTGCTGACGGTCAGAAGGGGAGTCGCCGAAGGGCACAAGACACCTTGAGCACCTCTAACACTTCTGATATGCTGAAGTCCCACTGATTGTTTGCACCCTCCTTTTTTATAATCAGCTGGTTTTAGCCTCCTAAACAACAGGACTTGGGCTATCCCATGCTCTCCACACGTCTCTTTGCCTTTCAGGGTGCCCTCCCCATGGTAATGCTTAAGGACTTTGTTTAAAATCAACTCTATTTTACCATAAGGTCTCATGTTTCCTTAAATCTGTGGGGACTGAAGAAAGTGCCCCATACTAAAACAAGGGCCCCATACATATAAGTATCAGTAGATATTGAAGGGAAGACTAATGCCCTCACCATTTATTAGCCATCAGAGATTCAACTGGTGGGAGAGACACTGAAAATGGGCCATCATTACTGCCACATCTAAGAAGCTGCTAGTCAATGCTGGGGACGCAATGTCTTTTACAGTGGGCATCGGTCTCATTTCTGTAGAAAGTTGATTAAGTCTGGGATGTTAAAGCCAGCAACATGTTTTTCAGATGGCATCTGGTGGCACAGTGTAATAGACTATGCTATTTGCTACATCATTGCTCATGAAATATTGTTAGCAGGGTGCAGACCATTCATCCATTAACACCCCGTGAAGTCACCTTGAGTCCCATGTTTCCAGAACAGTGGAAAAGACTTCTATTTCACAGCTGAAAAATAAACCATTTGGATGCTTTTAGAGTGCCTACTACGGAATTTAGCTATTTCAACAATGCTCTCTTACCTATCACAATTTTTCAGCTTTAAGATCTCATCTGGAAGAGATGCAAATATCACTCCAGTTGCTCTGAACAAGCAATATGTCAGAAGTTAATATGACCCTTTGTCTCTTCGGTGATAGTTCTCTAAGAAGATATTTTTAAAGGTATGTACCATACATATATTATTATATATATTATATCAATCTATTCTCCAATCATGCTGGGATATGGAAGAAAATGTTTAATTCCCATGATTTGTTGCAGCGTCAACACACCAATCGCATGCATATTGCTGTCTATACAAGAGAAACAAATCCTTGAAATCAACAGTCACTAAAGTAATCCATCTGGAGAATTTTCCTACCCATCCAGTTTGGAAGCTGATGGCCAGGGAGATTGACAGCTTTGAACTCTGATATCTGCTATGAGAGATCATGGACAAAATAATGACGGTCCGTTAGTCCATATTTGTCTGGAATTGCAATACTCCCTCCTCCTGCCCTCCCTCCCCCTACCCAGAAATCATTTATACAGTCTTATCTTGAATTTTGACTTGCTGTTGCCAGTGGTGGGCAGAGTAAAATGAGGGTAGTTCACACTTCTCTTTGAGCTACTGTGTATGTCTGGTTTTCTGTGGATGCAGCAAGACAGTGATGCACTGGTTCAGAGAGAGGTTTCCTTTGCAATTAAATGCTTTATTTTTAGAGTATGAAAAATTAAGGTTGTCAGAAACTGATGGCCCTCTAGAGGTGAGTGCAGTAGAACTGAGTTAACAGTGATGTCTAATTTCAAGGAGAGAGAAAAGTAACCATGCAACAATTTTACAGCTCCCCACTGCTCTAATGTTTCACTAAGAACTAGACACAAGGTCAAATAAAAAGAGTCAAATATTGAACAGATGAATGAAAAAGGAAGGGGTTTCTTTGAGCAGAACTACATGAAACCTTGGAAACCTTCCTTTCTCACTGAAAAAAGTTCACACCTTTTGAAGTTCAAACAATGTCAAGAACCAAATCTGAACTTTGATATCAGCTGTGAGACACAATGCATAACAAAAAGAATGTCCAGTACTCCAGATTTTTCTGTAATTTCTGTCCGGCTTTTGATCTTTTTTGCAAATACCCTTTTTCCTTGAAGGCAATCACCATGTGAAACCCTTGGGACAGCTAGCATAAGCCACACAACTAATCTCTGGCTGTTCTGATGCCACTCCACATTTGGTGGAGGCACTGAGGGCTAGGACCAGCCTCATACAATTTGCAAAGGATTCAGTAAAGAGTAAGAGATGAGACTGAGAAAAGTCAGGGCTTCTGCAGTTGGAGAGTGGCCAGATGAAAGTGCTAAGCATTATCAGAAGTCTAGAAAACATGATCTAGCAGGAAAAAAAAAGATCAAAAGAAAGGAAGTGGCACAATTTAAGTGATTACAACAGTGGGAAGGTGTCATAATAAGTCTTCAAATACATAAAAAGCTGCTACCAGTGGGACTAAGACAAGGAATAATGGGTTTATACTACAGCAAGGGAAGTTAATAATAAAAATGAGAGAGCCTTTGAATGTTAAGGATAGAGAGACATATGAACGACTTGCTTGGGAAGACTGAGGACTCTGCATAAAAGCTGTTTATAAAGGACAGGTGATGTCTACATCTGTTGGAAATTTGATCCTGGTGAGGCTGTCAGAAGGACCAGATGACTGCTTTTAGCTCTCTTGTTCTGTGTTTCTACATCTTTATTGCCCTTGGGCATTGTATCCCTCACTAGATTACTCACTACACATTTCTTGAAAGCTTGGCTAAGTTAGCTTACTCTTCCTCCTCTCGAGATGCTCTAGCTAAAGTAACATACGGTGGAGCCTGCCATTACTTTTGTCCATACATTTTTCTGCTGGGGAGAGCTGGTTGCGTCCCCAGCCTCTTTTAGTGCTACCAAAAAATGGGGATCATAGACAGATATTTGAGGAGAGGCTTAGGTGCCTAAACTGGGGTGTTTAGTCCCATTTTACACCAGGGATCAGTTTCTAGAGCACCCTGCCTGGCCTCCAGCTGCCACTCCATAAGGGCACAGGTCATACCTGACTGCCCTGCATCGGTACCCCAGACACTGGAGCGCACCCTAAGCCTCAGCACCCCAGTCCCACACTTGGCTTTTTGGTAGCAACAAGCTATAGTTAAAAGAACTGTTCCTCTAGAGTGACAACTACTGTCCTACGCATGTTCTGACATTACGGACCGTGTGACAGCCCTGATTCAGCACACTGCGCAATCATGCCAAGAGCGTGCAGAGCAGGCGGGAGGGAACGCCTGGCCGGGTCGAAAAGGGAGCAGGCTGCATGCACCTCTCCACAGGTGTGAAAGGCTGTGCAGGATAAAACCCTGTAGGAAACCAGATCTAAATGTTTTTGTTATTCATGCCCACTCCTCTGGGCGGCACATTCCTTTGTTTGCGCATATTAGCTGATGATCCGATAAGTAATCCTGCTGAAATCAGTAAGATTATTATTACTAATTCATGTGGAGTCCTAATTACAGTGACTGAGTTAGACACACACACTTTAGTGAGTGCAGGACAGAGTCTCTCTGCCTTTGCCATAGGTGCTGTGTCAGGTGGATTTTGCAGTGGTAAGGCTGGTGTTTGCAGGCTGGCTCATTTGGTATGAGTATGAAACGTGGTGCTTCCACCTTCCGTGTCTTCACAATGTTATTCTTGGCAACATCCTAAATTAGCTATTAATTTCCTTTACTTATTTTTGATTTGAGGCTCTATTTGACTAAATATTCCAAATAGAATGAATCATAAGTACCTGAGTTTAAAGCTTCATATTGTACCAGCTGAAAATTTATGTTGTTATTTAGTTATACAAGAAAAACAAATAATCTGCACTGTGTGTACTCTGATCCAATGTCATTGAAGCGTTTTTGTCATTGCCTTCAATGGGAGCATGATTAAAATTCTTATAAAGTGTTTCATTAAAAACTCAAAATACCTGTGGAAGTCTGTGATAATTAGTTCAATTAAAACTGTATTCTGAAAAACCAACTGCAGTAATGACAGCCTGGCATTCGGAGATTTTGTGTAGTAACTCCAAACTTCGCTTAATTTGCATGCTAAAAGCAGAGGCCATACCCCCCCCTCCCCTTCCTTAGGGATGATTGTCATGAATATAAGCTAATGAGCAATCACCAACACTAGCAGGCTCTACGGCCCCAGTAAATAGGCTCAGATAGATTTATGAGATGGATCTGTGAGCACGGGTGGGTAGAGCTGGGGGACCTGCACCAGCCACCGTCTTTCCTTGCCCATCAGTCTCCCAGACTCCAAAGGGAATCGCTGAGCTGCACTCAAAGCTGTTCCCACATCGCTGAGGTTTGGGGACAGTGATATTGCCAAGCACTGGCTGCAGTGTGTCGATGCCCAGTTTAGCCCCTGTCTCTTAGAAGAACTGAACCAACTTGCTCAGTTCAAGAAGTGGGACTTGCTTAAGGCAGAAAACCTTATTCCACCAGGTTTGCCTGGCATTTCTGGCTCAGTAAACACTGAAGTGGTGTTACCGAAGGAGGAATCTTTGAAGGGTGTCTGATTACAAGAGACTTTTAGTGTGAGCTGTGGATGCAGCAGAGTAGAAATTTGTCATCTTTGCCACTGCTCTCAAAAAAGAGTGGGCTGAACAGACCCAGAGCACAGATTTTCAGCTGCCAAAGGCCAGGATTAACAGCAGCTAGACTTCACCTTTACAGGATGGCTCTGTGCAATCCACCCCCTCCCCCCCGCCCCCAAAAAAAGATTTTTCCAATAATAAAGCAACTGTCAATAGAAGCCATTGTTCTCTCATTCGTTCCAGTGGGGGTGGTACATTTTTCTCCTTTTACTGTGCTTTTTAACTTTAACTGCACTTTCACTTTATTATCAGTTTTAATGGATGGGTGACTAGCTTCAGAAAAATCCAGTCTGGTTTTGGTGTACCTTTTGTGCCCTAAAAATAATTTTCAAGTTTGATGTGGAATCTGTACAAAACTAAAACATCTTGTGTTTGAATCAGGGAAATTCAGTTAAGTCTGCCAAGTTTTACTGTGCAAAATTGGATTATTCCATACCTAACATGCAGTCAAAATTCACAGTTGGGAACACACAGAAGCGTAGCCAAAGCATGCACTAAAAAGAGCTGTGAGTCTCCTGTATGCTTAAATGAAACAATATTTTTGATCCTTTAGTCTAACATCTCAGCATTTAGTAATTATTGCACATAGCGGTCTGTTGTACCCTCATGTGTTTCATTTGCAGAGCAAATAATTTAGGGTTTTTTCTTTTTTAGCTTAGAAGTTAGTTACATGACTTATAACCATTCTGGGTTTCTAGTTCATATTTCAGTCGCTTTCCTTGTGGGTCCTCTAAACTATATACCATACTTCTCAAAGATGTCTAAAATACAGAGTTTTCATTAGCTGATGCTCTTAGCATTTGAGAGGGTTAATAATTCCCTTCTTTCTCAACTAAGCTATCTCATTTTCAGCTTGTTGCCAAAGCACAAAGGAAGTTGAAGTTTAGAGATGTGCAATCTCAGAAAGAATGAGTCTTAAAAATTAATTGAAAACATACACCTTTGGTCACTTTTAACTTACAAAAATCAGGATAATTGAACATGCTGGGACTGGAAAGATAAATCTTTTCCAAATGTGACCAAAAATATGTGAGAACAAACAGAACCAGAGGAACAGAGTAAAGGTGGTTGGGATGGCAGAGAAGTTGGCTGCAGCCAATTACGAGGACTTCTCTGGCAACGTGTTATCCCATAGATCAATGTGATGCTGAGAGGAAAGAGGAAAATAAGCAGCCCAGGACACATAAAGGTAGAATAAAGGCAAGAAGGCTGAATGTGAAGAACAAGCATCAGATTGTAAGTACAGATAAACTGTAATAAATCCAAAGGTGGGCAACTTTAAGGGAAATGGTCCTATCATTATCTTTTGATTTTCTTTCTGTAATGTCTCATTTGCTGAAAGTTCTTCAGCAGCACTAACAGTAATATCAGTCCATTAAGAACTCCTACAGCACTGAAATACTTCTTTGCTGCAGTGTCTGTAAATGGTAAAGAAACAGTTCAGTACTCCATGTATATAAGTGGTTCTCCAATAATAAACCCTTGGGTTGAGGGAATGAAATGAACTTCCTTATCATGTTTGACACTCATTGTTTTTCATTTAGTTTCTGTATCTTTTTTCCTTCTGATCTTTTTAAAATGATGATATATTCTGAGTTCTGCAAGACCAAAGCACAGATATCTCTCTCTTTAAAATGTTCTGCATTTTTCAACACCATCACCTCAGTGCTTTCAAACCTCAAAATAAAAATCAGAGCTGATACTTCCCACAGTGCCTTAACAGGAGACTTACTGCCCTTGTTTCTGCATTAAGTCTCTGGTAACCTGCTGCTGATTGTTAATCACAACTAGTTTCTTTTGGTCTTCCGGAGGGACCTGCAGGTGTTATCTCCCTTCTGCTTCACTACCCACTTCCCCTTCGCTGGCGACTTTCTGAGCATCCACATAAAAATTCAAAGCACACACAGGGTAAAGTCATGGAGCTTTAATCTTGGTCCGAAGTTAGTCCTGGACCCATCACAACTGACACTTGCGGTAATTTGACATTGAAAAAAGAGTTATCCTAGGCCCCAGTTCTCATAGCACCGCTGAAGCTGAGCAGTAAATAATGAAGTGTACCATCTAATTGAATTAGGCATTAGTGCTCAAGGAGCACTTCTTGAGAATAAGCATATGAAAGTATCAGTGAACAGTGACAAATAACATAGAACTGAGTTTCAAGCTGGACAACCTTGATGTTTTAGCTGGACTCCTTAGGAAACACTTGGCCTTCCTGTAGATCTCACTTGCCCTAGAAAGTGCTCAAACTTCTCTTAATTACTTCAGCTTACAGCTATTTAATATATTTCTTTACATAATCAACTAGACACATCCTGTTTGCTGCTCACTGTGACTTAAAAAAAAATTAAATAAAGAAAGCGTAATTAAATAACTGCTAAATAATCTTTTATAATGTTACTACAACAGTTCTTTTGTAAGTTACTAATCACAATTATGCAAATGTTAATTAAGGTTATTACTGCTCAGTTTCTATTGACTGGGGAAAAACTAATTCAAAGGCACAACCAGCTGTATCACGTTCCCTTAAAAATTTTAAGTCTCTACACTTATTGAAACAAGAAATCGAGACTCTTACGGTACATTATAGTCACTGTACAGAAGACATGCATTTTCTGGAGAATTGGCCTTCCATATCATTTCCCTTCCTTATTTTTCTTCTCTCATTTTACCTCCTAGTGAAGTATAGGACCTTTCCAAATAACATTAATGAAGGAATGGGGTAGGGAGAATGAAAAGAGTGGAGGAGATGAGAGTTTCCATCTGAGCTGAGCCATGGATGTTAGCCAGGGTATGCTCAACCCTGCTGTCCTGGTTTCGGCTGGAGTAGAGTTAATTTTCTTTCTAGTAGCTGGTATAGTGTTATGGTTTGGGTTCAGTATGAGAAGAATGTTGATAACACACTGATGTTTTCAGTTGTTGCTAAGTAATATTTAGTCTAAAGTCAAGGATTTTTCAGCTTCTGATGCCCAGCCAGCAAGAAGGCTGGAGGGGCACAAGAAGCTGGGAGGGGACACAGCCAGGGCAGCCGACCCAAACTGGCCAAAGGGGTATTCCATACCATGTGATGTCATGCCCAGTATATAAACTGGGGGGAGTGGGGCTGGGGGGAATCACCACGCGGGGGTAACTGGGTGTTAGTTGGCGGGTGGTGAGCAATTGCATTGTGCATCACTTGTATATTCCAATCCTTTTATTATTATTATTGTAATTTTATTGTTGTTATTATTATCATTATTATTTTATTCCTTTCTGTCCTATTAAACTATTCTTATCTCAACCCATGAGTTTCACTTTTCTTTCCTGATTCTCTCCTCCATCCCACTGGGTGGGGGGAAGTGAGCATGTGGCTGCATGGTGCTTAGTTGCTGGCTGGGGTTAAACCACACCACCTGCTTTAACAGCTTCTCTACTTCAGGATCTAGTCAGGTGGTAATAAGCTGAATACTACATGCCCCTTCCATATTTCTGAGGGTGCCTCTCAAGTTATTCCCTTACACCAAACTGTTTCTCATTTTTCTAGGTTTGCTGCCCCTTTTATACTCCCAGAAAAGTGTAAAGGGGCTGTGCATAGTAAGCAGTTATATATCCCACTAAGATCACAAAGAATATGGCGTGAGTAGTTCATCACATACCAAGCAATATCTATAGGTCAGAAAAAACAGCAAAAAATGCTGATGGTTTGCAAACACTGGCATAGAAATATTTGTAAGAGTAGTAAAGAAAGAAGCCAGAGCAATGCAAGTGGGAGGAAAAAGGTACAAAAGTGTCATGTAATTCCTTGCCTCAGTGACACATGCTGCCACCTCGTTGGAGACCTGTGACTGCTCAAGTTGCCCTGTAAGTGGATAAAAAAGGCCTAAAAATTTCAGCAGCAGGTTGAGCAGGATAAAATAAACTGCTAAGGTCCTGGAAAGTGCATGGCCATGCTCACACACAAGCACAAGCCATTTGTCAGCATTACAAGAAGGTAAGCAGAAGCATCAAGCAAAGCCTACAATTAAGGCCAGAGTAAAACGCTGTAGCACGTGGCCCTCTTAGGAGAGGCCGAGTTCAGTGCCTGCAAATGCAGGCACATGTAGCGTCCTTCGCTGTGGGCTTCTTGGCATTGCTCAGCTCCTCTCTCTGTTGCCGCAGAAGCTTTCTCCTCAGAGCCCCTCCTGCTTGCATCAGGGCACCCACCAGTCTCAGCACAGGCATTGGCATCCCACCTTTTGCACACAGCAAGTGCTACACGGACTGAGCGAAGCACGGGCAGCCACTGAGGGAAGTTCAGCGGAGCAACAGCTTGCTGTCAGGGGCTATGCCAGCTGCCTCGAGGACTACATGAAGTCAGGCTGAGCCATGGGGCCAGGTTCAGACAACCAAAAAGAGAGTCGCTTGATGGGGTGAGGTTTCCTCCTCTTTAAATACACGTCCACCAGCTGAACTTAGTAGCATCTTTCACCACTCGAATGAGCTCGTTTCTTCCTCCCAGGCAGAGGTCATCGCAATCCCCATGTGTCAGAGCAATGGTCCCACCTGTCTGGCACTGGGAAACCTAAGGCAGAGATAGGGTGAGTAACCTGTACTCCTCCCAGCCATGCGTTTCTGGACATGTCTGATAATAAATGCTCCCTTTCCAGGATTAGACTGAAGCTGCCAAAAGCGGGAACCCATCCCTGTCTGTTGGTCACCCCATACTGACAGAGGCAAGCCCTTCCTTCCTTCCTCCCTCCCTCCCTCGCTTCCCTGTCTCACCACTCACCTGTCTCTGGTTTAGCTGTAAATGAGTCAATGAAAGGGCAGCCACTTAGCTAGGGTTTTCACAGCGATGCCAGAGCCTTACTGCGCTACTAAGGAAAACAACCAACTAAGCCTTGCTCCAACTACTGAAAAATACCAAATTAAGAGGCAGAAACAGATCCATGGTCTATGTCTCCCGATATTGATTCAGCCCCTTAATCAAGGGCCATGGCCAGAGCTGCAGACTGCCCTAATTTAGATCGAGTCTGCAGCCACCGTTTGTCCTTTAGATCAGACTGCCTTGCAGAGACTGGGACAAAACTCAGTCCTTGTCCCCGAGCTCTAGGCACTCTCCCCTCTTGCGTTAGCTTTGGGTATTATGTACGTGGGCTCATGTTTTTAATAAATATCTTTAATTTAGCCTCAATTCCGTTAGGCCCCTAAGTTTTGGGGTGTCTGCAGTCTTCTCTGTTAGCTACTGAATGTATTTAAAAGTATGTGGAAAGTAGCAAAATCTATTGATCCCTTAGGGCATTCAATTTGCCTCATTTGTCAAAGCAAAATGCACATATCAACACACCGCTTGAGCTAAAGAATATCTAGGAGACTGTTGCAACCAGACAAGCTCTGGTTTCCACTGAGTAAATGCTGTAATTTCTTTTGAAGTGCCTGGTGATATGAAATAATGAACCAGTAAGCTTTGGACTAAATTGACTATCCATTTTTGTCTCGCTGGTTAATGCTGCATTCTGTGATTATCTAGTCTCATCCTCTTACTTCAGCCAAAGAGGAGTATTTTTAGCACAGACCACAGCATCTTTCTTCATCAAAGGCCAGAGAGTTTAATTGCGGCTGGTCAGCAGCAAGCACTTAATTTTGAGAAAGGGAAGACCAGCTCCACGTGTGCTGCATCAGTGTTCTGCTCCAACAGGTTAGCCGGAGTACTAATTTCACACTCAATCCATTCATAGAAAAAACATGCTGCTTAATCCTGTCTCCTGGCCCTTTTATTCACTCTGCTCCCCTTAGCTCCTCAATTTACACTAACTACCAAGTGAGCAAGTGTAAGTGTTAGTCAGAGCCAATAAAGTCATTGCAGGAAGCAGAAGGCAATACTCTTCATCTCCCTGAAGTAAGTGAAACACTTGAGTGATGTTAGAGTGACAGCTCTGGAATTGCAATCTGTCTTTCTCCCACGTGTGGCAGGCACACATGGCTGAAAGGGAGTGCAACACTATTCTGCAAAGCCACACTAATCTAACTCAGCTTTGAATTGCAAGGATCATGGCAGAGGTAAAAGGACAGCGTCTTTCTTAGGCTTGCTCAACATTCAGAAGATCAAAAAGCTCATTTTCTACCACTCATTATTGTGGTTACTTCGGCCCAACTGTGTAAGGCACATGCATTGGAAAAAAAGAACAAGGTTTTTCTTCAGCTTTTTAAGATTGGCATGTATGTAGCCCTTTTTTCTTGTGTAAGCAAGAGAATCTGGTACCATACCTAGGCAATCATTTTCATGGACTCACATGAGTTAACAACCTGGGTAGAAAAAAACATTAATATATTTTAGGCTAATGGCATGACATGGGCTATCTAGCGACTTCCAAATCCTGGCCTGAACAATGATTTTTAAATTTACAAAGCATGTTTAACATAAATAATCAATTAATGGATACAGTAAGAATTCTGGTTTATATTTTATATAACTATGTATAGTTATACTATAACTTTAGTAACCTGTCATTTACTAGTAATTAATAGCAAACAGTTCCTTGTGATGGTATCTAAAGAGCTGTAACCTGATCAGTCCTCTTAAATGCTTAGTATTTTAATGTATAGACATGCAAAAACCTAGTCTTTGCTTGAAAAGAGCAGTCCAAAAGACGAGATGTATATAGAAGAGGATGGAAAAACAGGATAGCAAAAATAGTAGCAACCCAGATATATAGATCCTTCCACAGCAGTAGGAATGACCAAAAAAAAAAAAAAAAATCTCCAAGTAACAATTCTCAGATTAAAGTGCCTTTACAGAAGCTAAATCCCCATATTCCTTCCAACAGACACACTAACGCTGCCCAGTGCTGCACAAGGAATTGAACTTGAAGGACAAGTCTAAAAAGTCACACCTATTTTAGTCCACACAGTAAAACCAGCAGACTTGGCAATCATCACCGTGTTCACAATACGCTGCCTAGAACTTCATGACTCAACTCGAGGTATAAGATCTAGCTCCTGAAGCAGGAGGTCAGACCCCTGTTTTCAGCTGGAAGTTGGCAGTACAGTTGAGATGACACATAGCTGAACTGTGTTTTCCAAACTGGCAAGTTAAAAAGAAAAAAAACGCCGTGAGTGAGCAAATTCAATACAGCAGAAAAGGAAAAACTAGATCTTTCTAACCAGTCTCCCCTGCTCATATTACAAAACCAATGACAAGTCATTTTCCAAACATAACTGCAGCCCTGGGTCTTTTGTCTTTGATCAAGCCACAGCACGCACTGGCTGTAAGCCTGACCTTGGGCTGGGTCCTGTGGTGGGTGAAGTTTAAAGCAGCGCTGAAGCACACTGCTGGGTGAGCTGGTGGCAGGTCTCTCCCCTGCTTCCACCACCACTCCTCTCTCCATCTCTTGCGGGCCGTGGGCGTATGGTCTCCCTAGCAGTGCCCCCAAAGCATGATAGAGGAAAGGGTGGAGGACTGCCCTCTCTCGTGTGATCACTTTTATCTACAGGAAAAAAATCTCTTACAGACATTCTTCCCTGCAAAGAGAAACCCCTTAGGGAGAAAGAGAAGTTTTTCACTTCCAGTGTGAAGGGAAGAAAACTCCAAGGTGAACTCTGCTGTGCGGGCTGAATGCTAGATGAGGTAAACATGCAGCTGGAGAGCAAATGTGAGCGATCCGGCTCTCTTGGGGCTTCTCTGATGGGGTCGTAGGAGTTAGAGAGACCAACCAGAAAGGTGTGGTTTGGTTAAGGTCATGCAGGAGGTCAGTGGCTGTGCCAGAAACAGGACTTAAGGCTGCCTTTGTCCTGCCCAAGGCTAATGCTCTTTCGACTAGATCGCTCTGCCTATTCTGCAAATAAACCCTGCCTTTCCCTCTGCCTGGCATGTACTCCTGCCTGTTCCTATTTATAAAATCAAACCAGATGATCCAGAGGACCATGAAGAAGAGAAGATAAATTAATGGCCCTCAAAGAACAAGAAGTGCGTGCACAGAGCATTCGTATGAGGGAGAGGAGCAATAGTGTAGAAATTGCAAAACAGAGATTTCTATCTTGAATATTTGTGAGTAATGTCTCTAAGAGCATGATGGTAGGATCTATAATTGTTTCTTTCTCTTTTTCTTTCATTCCCCCTTTTCATCTCTCGTCTTCATCAACCTTTGACTTCTGCCCAATAAAAATTCTTTTGTGCCACTCCTTTGATTCAAGTATTAAGGGAAATGAATAAAACTCTTAAGCACTTTTCTGTGAGCAAGTTTACTGTCCTTCCTATTAACTGATTTATTAGCAGAAAACCACAGGTTCCTACCCATCCTCATACTGCCTACCTTACCTGTGAAATCTTTCCCTTGCCCTCCCTTCTGGGCACACATGGGTTTCTGTCCAGTGTTTGTAGTGTGAGTTGTGCAACGATGCCCCACTTCATGGCAGTGTTTCTGAAGCAGAACTGCAATGCCTACAATAACAGCAGCACTTTCACAGCACACAGCTCTCCTTTACCTAAAACTCCCAGTGGGGGCTGTCAACTGCCAATGATCTTCCTGAAAGAAAGAGGAGCTGAGAGAAACTTGACTGACTTTTAATCAGATAGCATATGGTGCCGAGAAGAACAAAGAGGCCATGTTGACATTTACCAAATTAAATGGTTAAGTAGGCTGGAACGGGCCTGACGCTGATGGCAGACCTACAGCAACAGCCCATTGGGCACTGCTGTTTGCAAAACATGTGCTGAAGTTTGGACACTCCTTGCGTCAGTGGTGCGAGGGAAAATGAAAGCATAGCAGATGGCAGATTGGCAGTTTGAAGGGAGATACAGCCTGGCTTGTCTTACTATTTCGCCATACCTAGATCAATATTTTATTCCCTTGTTCCCAGGCTGCAAGTGCTCTGGCTTGTTCGGTGTGTCATAAAAAAAGTTGCTGTACAGATTTCAGCTGTCGCCCTGCTAAGTGGCGGCAATGCGGCTCCAGGCAGCAGCAGGCGCTGCCTCTGTTAGACTTCATTACTCGGGAAAGGAGTTGTCAACAGCTGTACCCAATTGCAAATCTTCTGTATCAGCACTTTTGAAAACCTTTGCAATTTCAACAGAAACACCAGCAGCGGGAAAGAAAAACAGTTTCTTTTTTTCATCAGTTTGACATTTTGGGAGACAAGAGAGCATGACAGCAACTGAGATGACTTTGATAGGACAGGCCAGCAATAGCTAGTTGGCAGAAGTTTCCTCAAGCTCTTCTATCCCGCTCTCTCTTCCCTCATGCCGAGTCCTTCAACACCAATATTTGACTTGATTTTAAGGAAGCCAAGTCTTCGATCCTACCATGCTCTGGATCAACTCGCATGCTGCAAATTAGCCCAGAGTGCCCCTTTTTGGGGCCCCTATGCATTGACCTTGCCTCAGTGTCACACACATGGCTTATATTTTGTCTTTATCTTCCTCTGGCAGCTTTGCTGTGCTCATCTTTCAAAGACCACAGACCACTTGGAGGGCCAGCGACCTATCTGAGCACTGGGAGATCATTTCTTGAAATTATCCTTTGGGTTCATTAAGGCTTTGAAGTTTGAAGTGCAGCTGAAGGCTCTGTGCCAAGGGGCAGCAATGCACTCATCGAGGCTGTTGTGAATTCAGACGTTTGCCTTTCATTCCTCTGCCTGGGCCCAATACACTCAAAGCCGCAAGTGAAATTACCCTAAAAATCTAAAGCCAGTCAGCAGCAGAAAGTAGATTACATCACAAAACAAACCTAAGCTATGAAAATACCAATTTTCTCTGCATAGGAAAATTTCGGAATAGGGATGTACAAGATGTTTCCAGGTCTAACAACAGTTATTAGAATAACAGCTTGCATACTGTACAGATAAAACATATTACTATAACAAAAGTCAAGAAAAACATATCCATGTGAATAATGGTTTTGCTGAGTTTGCTGCTAACCTGAAGGATCTCACATTAATTTTTATTTGGGTTGACCTAAACCAGAAATGATGACTACTTTCTTCAATAACAACAACAACCATGAACCTAGAAATACACTCTTGGGTTGAATAAAACATTTTGTTTGACTTACAGCATTGTTTGCTTTGGGGATGTAATCTTTTTTACTGTTGTTAATATTTTATCTTTTTGTTTTGAACAAATAGATCCATTACAAAACAAGAACACTTTTTAAAAAAAAAAAAAAAAAAAGAAAACTTTCAACTGTTTTATTCTGCCCCTATGTTTCTGGCCAAAACTGTTCTCTAACAGATTCAAATGAGTTTTGGCCTCTACAAAATTGAATTTCCTGATAAATTTTGGATCAAACCCCAGTCAACTTTCTCCCAAATCTGATAAAAATCTCCAGCTAATGCTTGCTATTGGTAAAACAACAGTGAGACAGCAAAGACCTAAGGGTGATAACAAAGAAACATTTTTAGATTTCGTATGATGTATCTCTAAATCAAAGAGTAGTTGCATGTCTATGTTTTTTTCCATTCACTCGTTCGCTTTCTGTGTTTGAGATTAACATTACCTTTGTTCATTTTGAGGGGGTGGGGGAGAATTTCTGACTCAGGATTCAAGCCTTTGGAGCATTAGCTGTAAATTAAAACAGATGCTTTGCTGAAGATAACCCAATCAAATCAATATGGAGCCAAAGGAGCCCCTCACATGATGAAAGCTGGCTTTTAAAGTACTGTAAAGCTGTTTTACTGTTCAGTCCATCAACTTCCTTTTCCTGCTCAGCTCTGATACAGGACAAGTTGAGGCCACTGACCCTTCTGCAGAGCCCAACATGGAAAGTTCCCCACGAGACCAGCGATGCGGCTGATATTGCCAGACAGATCAGCGGAGGGTTTATGTGCTCTCTACGGACGAGGTTACAGTGCTTTTAGCTGTGTTTCGTATTGCTCTGTGTTGCAAACTGTGGTCAGATTCTCATGTGCAGAGCTCAGCACCAACACAAACGCTGGTGAGGGGAGACCTGTGATCACACACAGGCACCAGCTGCTTCAGAGGTGTCTGCTCCACGCTTCTCTGAGCACTTGGAAAAGCCACATGCTGCCTCACTGCAAAGCCCTTCTTTTGCCATATCCTGCCTCAAAGAAATCAGGCTGCGTGCTGTGATCACTCTGCACACCAGCAGCCGCTTGGCAGTTTTGGGCCTCCCTCGGGCTGCAGAATTGCAGGGATGGCTGCCCTTGGAGGCACAGGGTCACAAATGCCAGCAGGGAGAAAGTTTCAGGCAGAAGCGGCATTAATGCTTGCTCTTTAATTTTCAAGAGTGCCAGCATTTGGCATTTTTCTTAAATGCCCAGCTCTTGGAGTCATCGGATTACAGGATAACTTCCAACGCATCTTTTCTTCTTAAAGTAAATTTCTGACCTCATGTTTGCAGAGAAACTCTGCAAGATATCACTCCTGAAAGCCCAGGAACGAGGCAACAACACAAAAAGAATTAATTCTCTACAGTTTTAAAAAACCTCAACTCACAACTTTTAAGTGTGACTACAGAGATCAAGACAGTATTGAAATAATCAGAGTGAAAATAGTTTCCTCTGCTTCAGCTTGCCTATCTATTTTTATCTCTTCCTGGTTTGACTTAATTATTTTTGGTATCCCCCTTCCTCTAACTAGCTAAGAATTGAATTGTTTTCCCCTGGGTTTAGCTTGGCATTTACAGGCTGGCTAGCTGGATACTAGATTCTGTAGCTTGTTTATTCTTGACTTTTTAGGGACATTTTTCAATACCTTTGTGAGTAAGCAAAGTAAAAAAACCAACAAACCTCTGCTGCTGCTGAATGAAACACCTTATTTGCACATATTCTGTAAAAACCTGCCTTTTAGAGTAATTAAATTCTTTAGAGCTTGAGAGTTTACACTTGCAAGTATAGATCCTTACTGCTGCTAGAATTCATTGCAATTTGAATTCATTGCTATGATTGCAGAGGGATATTCTAGGATGTCTTTAAAAAATGGTAACTTTTAAAAATGTACATTTCAATTTAAATTTTTAAAAATATTTATTTTTATTTGGAAAAAAGTGTATAGAGCCACTGAGGCTTTTCCAGATTTTCCTTTCTTTGCAAAAGGGTTCAAGTTTTAAATTTAAGATTTTAATTTTCAGAGCAACATTTTCAGAAAAAAAGGTAATCTTTCCTGCTTCTCACTTTAAATTTTATTTCTTTTCCCTTCATGCTTCATTTAGTCAAAATCACATCTAAGTCTGAACAGTATGCAACTTTCTTTATAACTGCAGAAGTTAGTTAACTCACAACCTCAGCTAGCTTTCAGTGTGGTCTATTCTGAAAGCATAGTCCATATATTATACACATAGCAGTCCATACTGACAGCTGTCTCCCCCACATCAGCTCTCCAGTTTGGCACCAAGTTGCATATCAATATATTTACAACCTAAGTCACTGGAGAAAAATATTTATGAAAGTCATAGTCTGCAATGTAAACATAAGATGGTATGCCCAGAGCTGTCATCCACACAGAGCACTTTAGCTAGCTAAAGTTTTAGAGGACCTTTTGTATAAGAAAAGACAGGGATTAAAAAAAAAAAAAGGATTCATATTAGGAAGAAAGCTTGCCAAATGTGAATGCAACTTATGAGAGAGCTTTCTGGACTCACGCATGTGGGACGACCCTCCTGTACTTTAGTAAAGCTGGCTTTAACTCCATCATTTCTCTGCATAGTAGAAAATTAAGGCAACACAACCTACAAAAACTTTACTTGGAATCTTGGCTGTTCTTGGCGAATCTTAGATGTTCACTTTTTAAGTAAGGCTAACTGCTAAGTTTTGATATTTCAAACATGAATGTCTCTTTGTTCCTAGGATACTGGAAACAGCAACAGAATTGAAAAGTGACTTTAAAAAGCTCTGAAAGCCAAGGAGTAGATCATATGTTTTGCCTGAAGCTAAAGAATCTACTTCCACAGCAAAAAAGGAAAAGAGGATATACTCTAAAGATCTTACCAAATAAAGATGTAAATTAATCTGAAGGATGTACGATGACTGTGGAAGGAAATGCAACAAGAGAGACCATATTCAAGGTGGAAATGGGTAGATCTTCATAGAAGTGTCAGATGACATCACAATTTTTTATTTTTTTTTAGTATTATCCAAATTATTTACAAGTAATACTAATTACTATTTCATACAAGTGACAATCATCTAGGGTTTATTCCACAGTAAGCTATCACGCAGCTCCCAGAAAATTTCCTAGTAGAAGTGGGTCTTTGTGAAGAATCAGGGAGAGGGAGATGAGCTTGTAGATTTGTTCTGGAAAGATGTTTACATTTATGTACTGTATTATGGAGACAGTGACAAAATGGTGGATGAAGATAAGTATCACATCATCCAGAAAGCATCCTGAACAGGGTACAGGAGAATGAAGAGGGTTAGACATACACAGTACTTTGACAATAAGCATATGATATTCCAGTTTGAGGTTGCAGGGAAATAGGATCTGTCGGTGAGATCTCTACTTCTGATTCATACGTATCTTCTTCCTTGTTTTAACATGGGGCACACACAGACTATCCTTCAGATGAGAAAAACAAGATCGGGCTTGACCCCCAGTACAAAGAGTTATGTAGCCCTCACATCAGAGTGACTCATGAAAATAAACTCCCCTGGCTCCCCATCTGCCATACATTAGCCAGCAGCAACTTGTCCTTGAAATGAACTAAGTACAGGTTTCCATCTGGCCAGTGACCAATTAGTCAGCTTGCATGGTGACCTTTTGCCTTGTGATTGCTTTTAAATGAAGTATCCAAAATCTGTATTGTTCTGGGTAGGAAACATCTGAAACCACTTTCCAAAGAGCGCTTGGCACCTCCCCACTATTATACCATTGTGCAATTTAAAATACATCATCTCACTTGTTGTTCAATCTAACCATCTGATCTATAGCCCTGCTTTCTTGCTGCAGTCATTCCTCTGGAAGCAAAGAGATCTTCCATTCCTTTCAAGATTGAATTAAAACTGCTGTCCCCAGGCGTACTTCTGCTAGATCCAAATATCCAGCAATATACAACATACTGAGACTGCCTGTCACCACTACTAAGAGACAGGCGGGAGGAATCTTAAAAGTAAACTTTCTTTTCCTAATTTTGGACATATGATGGTACACCAGAGTATATCAGTAAGGTTGAACTTGGAGCCCAGTCCTAGAGGTCATAGCAATAGCTTACAGACAGCTTGAAGATTCAAGTCAAAATAAGTTTTATTGACTGCTTTTGTTGTTAATGTATAGTAAAGCACCCACAAATTTTTGCAAATGCTACCATTTCTTAAAAGCGTTTAGTTTTTTCAGCCTTACCCCCTGATAAAACAAATAATGGGATGAATAGTTTCTACCCATGACTGGATTTGGAGACACCAAAATGATTAAAGACTGACATTAAAAAGAGCAAAGTTTTCTGAATACAGTTTGCAGTGTAGTATTCACTCAGATGCAGTAAACTTAAATGCAACTGTAATCTGTTAAGCAGTTACCTTCATTTTAGATAAGGTTTTTTATATTATGGTGCTGCCTTATACTTTTCCCTTTTGTTTAAAATATTTAGCTTAGTTCCTTGTAAAATGATTTAATAATACATCATCCTAACTAGCAAACACTCTCTATCAGAAAAATCAAACATATATTCTTTAAAATACCAACTATCAAACCAATATTACAATTTCTAACCTCTTACACACTGGAAGTAGAAAAAACCACCCAGCCAATATAATTGGTTGCATACAATTCATCTTCGTGGTCACAGGATGGATTAGATGGCCTTTGGCTCCCTTCTGAACTTTTCTATGATGGTGCAGAAGTATAATTAAAAGTGATCTACCTAGAACATTTCTGGCATAGGCCAGTGGAAGGAGGCACTGCCTTTCAGCACGTCTAGCTGGGCAATGTGTGTGGCACCAGGTTACTCTCCTAATTTGTCTGTTGAACACCTTTTGGTATGATGTAGTTACATCTGAGTAAAGCTGGAGAGTTCACACCACTGAATGTATCTTTTCTAAGGTGTGGTTTACAGGCAGTAACATGCTATGTAAGAAGTATTAGGAGGGAAAATTTCAGGAGTCACCACTTGGACATGTTGCAGTGCAAGATACCACACAAAAGCAGAGAACAGCCTGCTCTCTTCAAGCAAAGTCTGGGGGGGGAATGTCTCAAGAGACATTCCCAACAACATATGCTACACTGACTGATCAGACGGTGTATGTCTTTATCTTTTGGCGCGGGTTCAGCTCTTTTGCCTTAGCACAACTTGTACTGGCAGCCTACGTTGTCAGTGAGTCACCTTTAATGCTTGCAAAACCCTGTGCCTGAGGCTCACCTTCATGAAGTACAGTCTATGGATTGCCCTAAACAGTCCTTTAAATTCCCATGGGTGTCCCGGCACCCTGAGTCATATAAAGATGTTTTTCTCCTCTGTGCTTAAGAGGGAGGGGAGTGGTATAGCACCCGTTCTGCTATTTTGTGTCATAGAAGAACTGCTTCAGCATGACAGGTTCTGTCATCTCCACATCTTTTGTGTGATACACCTGTGACGGAGCTGTCTGTCCACCTTTACCACTGAAGACTATTCACCGAGAGTGTGACTGAAGCTACAGCTACCTGGAGTCCTATGTTCAAAGCCTAATGAAGACCTGGCAATCGTTATGCACCTTGTTTGGCACTCAGGCAGATGCTCACTCCTCCTGCTGTCCCTCTGGCAGCTCTTAACTCCTCTATATATTCTCTATATATGACTGGGCTTCCAGCAAGTGTGTGTATTTGGACTGAAGTTCAAACCAGGCACCAAAGACCTCTGTGGGCTTCCATCAGTGCTAAAAGGGTTGAGACAGCAGCAGTGTCACAACCAATGTCACTACAACACATCAGTGGGGCAAAAAATGTGGTGAGGAATTGAGAGGAAAGGACAGGAACCATGCAAGAAGAAAGTGGGAGAAACAGCAGCAATGGGGAGAACCAGAGAAGGAAAGAGGAAATGTGTTGAGATCCTATGCTGAGGAAAAACAGAAATTAAAATATTGATGGGAAGTAAATGAGAAGAGCTAGAGAAAAGCAGAAGCAGTTGAGGGCTTAATGAGGGAGAAGAATGGGATGACAGGAACCAACAGAAAAGCCAGGAGTTACTGAAGCTAACAACAACCTGCATGAAACTCGCAGGAGGGTTCCCCTCTGCTAAGCAACTGTATCCATCTCAGGCTCCCCTGGTTAGCTCAGACCGCCTCTGTCTTCCCAAAGGTCCTTGCCCAGTCTTCTTATGAGGCTTGCTGCAATTTCTGCCTCTCCACATCTGCTGTTTCTGCCCCAGGGAATTCTGTCAAGCATTTCGAGTCTCCATCTGATGCTGTTCACTTCTGCCAAAACCCTGTTTAGCAAAACCAATGTTTATGGCTGTGTAGACAATATAGGTAAACATGCAAATCAGATCATTAAAGAAGATGCAGAAAATGTCTGATAAGCAGCTGCACAATGCTCAGCGCCCACATCATGGGGAAGGAGCAGTCTGTGTCTCTCCCAAGGGCCACGGAGAGCACACTGTTCTCAAGCAGCTCGGGAAGGAATGGTTGTTGCCTTGTGTAAAGCCCCACACTGCCCCTTGCACAACCTTGTGAGTAAATCCAACCCTTTTTTGCTTTGCTGAAAGCTGACATACAACAAAACCAGATATCGGTAGGAGATGTCTTTAGGGGTTGCAAGTGACCAAGGGTCACTGCATTAGCACATTTTAATTAGACTGACTCTGGAGGAAGTGCTATGTTGTCAGGCATCCAGGTTTCAAAGTCTCAGCATCAAAGCAAAAGAACTTGCATTACCAGAATGACAAATAAATATCACTGAAGCATTCCCTAACAATAATGGAAGGGCTGATAGCTGAGAAAGATTGAGCCAAATTCACTTAGCTCGGAAGGCCTCAAGAAATTGGTGTAATTTGTTAGCTCATAGCTACATGAGTGGAAAACTAAATGTAATGCTTGATAGCGAGAGTTCCTGCCACACAGAAAACAATGGAAATCAAAAAAGAATTGCTGGAGCCAGGAGATATGAGTAAAGATTGGAGTTTTAGCTATATCAAAGAGTATAGTCTGAAAGGAAGAAAAAGTAAATAAGGATGTAGAAAATGTCCTGATACACCAAACAGTTTCTATTGAATTCCAAAAGAAATGGAAGTTGGCATAGTCCATTATCTAGAAATAAAACACATTTTTAGTTCAAATGCAGCCATTTTTCACAAGGTCAAAAAGACTCAAATCTACTAAGAACGAAATATGAACAAAAAATAGGCTAGCTAAAATTGCATTCTGAATTTATTCATCATTCATTTGATCACAGATGGCATATAGTTCAGCAACGATCTGATTATATGATAAATAGTTGGTTACTGCTGTGGCAGCAGAAGATACACAGCACAAAGAAAGTGCACTTTTACCGTATTGTTACTGAAAGCTGAGATTTTATCAAAGTGCAAAGGGTAACTGGAGCAGGGCTAATGTTAGAATCAGTAACTTCCAAGAAAAAACTTAAAAAGCTCCAGGTCCTGACAGAATTATGTGATCAGCAATTATTAGTGAGTACTGAACAAACGACTTCATTATACCCTGAGAAAGGATGGGACTGATGGCACACTTCAGATGAGGTGTAAAACTGATCTCATGAATACCTCTTGTCCTTAATTATCCCATCAACCTTTTGGCTTGAATGGAGATTCAGTCCCAAAATCTTGACCCAAATGCCTCCTGGAACACATCTGACAAGGCAGTATTAATTTCAGCTTCATTCATGTCACAATATGCCCCTTAACATGCAGCACTTCGCAGTCCCAGAGGAGCTGTGTTTCAGCACGGCATGAAGTCATTCTTAGAGAGGCAGGTCATGTTTTACAAGGCACTCAGCAATGAGATATTTGAGGATGGAAGATGTCATATGATTTTGTTGGTAGAGAGGCAGAGGCTCAGAGAGTTCAGTCCAAATAGCGATCATCTGACCTGACCATTCTGTGCTCTGCGGCTGCTTCTTTCAGCATATGTTTTGCTCATTGACCCCTATAACTGAGGGTGAGGGAAAACAAAAAGTGGGTAAGACCAAATCAATATGTTGAATTTCTCCCCGTAACAGGATTTATTATTTATCCAAGAGAAATGAAGAGAGGGAGAAATGGGGAGATCAATTGCTTTTAACCCACCACTAGAGTTGACCTTACCTATATTTCTAAGGTAGCTGTTGTTTTTAGAGGTATGCTGTGAAGGGTGGACACAGCTTCAGTGTTCCTAGTGGGGGAATGAGGCTAGCAGGACAGCAGGCCTCTGATGTAATACCCTCCTAGTCCCTCCATAAATGTGTCAGACATATGCAGCTGTTACTACAGCTACTTCTGATAGTGAATTGTTCTGTGGCCTTGTCTAATCCTGCATTAAAGCTGTTATTGCTTATACCCTGGTGTCCTGGTTTCAGCTGGGGTAGAGTTAATTGTCTTTCTAGTAGCTGGTATAGTGCTATGTTTTGGGTTCAGTGTGAGAAGAATGTTGATAACACACTGATGTTTTCAGTTGTTGCTAAGTAATGTCTAGTCTAAAGTCAAGGATTTTTCAGCTTCTCGTGCCCAGCCAACAAGAAGGCTGGAGGGGCACAAGAAGTTGGGAGGGGACACAGCCAGGGCAGCTGACCCAAACTGGCTAAAGGGGTATTCCATACCATGTGACATCACGCCCAGTATATAAACTGGGGGAGTTGGCCTGAGGGGATCGCTGCTTGGGAACTAACTGGGCATTGGTTGGCGAGTAGTGAGCAATTGCATTGTACATCACTTGTTTTGTTTATTCCAATCCTTTTATTATTACTGTAATTTTATTATTGTTATTACCATTATTAGTTTCTTCCTTTCTGTTCTATTAAACTATTATCTCAACCCACGAGTTTTACTTTTTTTTTCAATTCTCTCCCCCGTCCCACTGGGTGGGGCTGGGGGAGTGAGCAGCTGCATGGTGCTTAGTTACTGGTTGGGGTTAAACCACGACACCTGAGCAACTATGGCAGCACAGAGCTCAGGACCCACCTGAAAAACAGGACAGGTATTTGGGTACCTGGACTTCACATCAGCCCACATGCCCACTGCTTAATGGAGATGAAAGCTGAACGAGTCACATTAAAACCAACACTACACAGCAGATGCAGCCTATGAAAGCAAGAGTATGAGCACTGGAATTCATGGTGGGAGGAACTCCAGGGCACTCAAAGTTATACGTGCTGTAAGGATGGCTTTGGCTTTGCATGTTTATGCTATTTCAAGCTGTAGAGTGTGATTTCTCTGGTGTAAATTACTCCTCCAGCCCCAAATTATTTCTAGGTACTTTCACAGGTTATAAGAGTTAAAATTCTCACCACTAATGTCTTGTGCCTTCTGAACCATGTTCACCCAGTTACAAATTAAAAAAAAAAAAAGAGCAATCATGGTTAAACAAATAGGCTCTATGGAGGCCTAATCAGGGAATCACATCAGCTCTCTGCACCCTTCCACTCTATCCTTCTCTATGACACTGCAGCGTCATGTTATTACTGAGGCCCATAGAGGAAATAGGACATATTATTATCAGGTTGCACTTCTAGCTGAAAGAAAGGGTATAAAAGGCTTCCACAACAGAAAGATGTGGTCAAACCTTTTGGGTTCCTTCCAGCAGCTCAGTCTCCATGAATAAAGATGATAGATATTCACAGAGAATACAGGATGGATGGGGATAACAGTGTATCGTGTTCTGGCTGCTGCCCACTGCTTTGCTCCTGTGAGTGGGCTGGAAAAAGGAAAGATGAAGAGAGCTATCTTTGATTTTATGCTCTCTCATCAATGGAGGAACCCCAGCTGGGAAGCTACAGGCAGCACAGAACAAAGCAGACCAGAGAACCTGGTCCTTATGCAAATATTTAAAACTATGCATGCTGTTACCATATGAAACGATACCCTGAGGTTGAGAACTGGAGGAAAGCATTTTAAGGCATACTGTGAACACTAAACAAATGTAAGCTTTCAACCTGAAAAAAAAAAAAGATATAGTCTGATGTTCTAGATTCTTTGGTAACCCTTATAATAAAGAATTGTACTTCTCACCACCCTGCATTGCAAGCAATATTTAGTTCTGTGGTACTTTTTTACAATAACGATGCTTATCGTAAATCCGTACAGTGAAGAAACTTTAAATGCATGGTCTAAAGAGCAAACCAAAATACTTCAAAAAAGAAGCAGCGCGATATCTACTTTTGCTGTAAAGGAGCATTTCTAGTAAATCACATCTCACTACTGATTAAAGTTCCGCCATCTGGAGTTCACCAAAGTGGCATCTGGCATTCCAACAATTTTAGGAAATATGCTGGAACAATAATAATAAAAACGAACATCCTGGTTTTAAGCAGGCAGTTTCTCCAGCTGATCTTTTTAAGAGATATGCTCCAGTTCAAGCAGAAGGCTTGGCACACAAGCAATGATACTTGGTGAAATTCTATGGCTTATGTTGCACTGGAGGTCCACTGGCTGAACATAATTCTTCCTTCTGGCTTTAAAACTGTGGCTTAAAAGCCTCACCTAACTGAAGTGCTTTAAGTATATAATCACCAGAGGAACCCTCTATTGTCCAAGGCCATAGGCACCTCCAGAGCATGACTGAGCCCCATTAAGGCATGAATTATCTTTGAGAGCGCCTACTTACTATTCTCTATTGAATAGAGAGACTGCATTCCTAAATTATTTATGATTAAGCAGAATGCATTTGGGTCTATGACTATGCATACTGTATCAAAGGCTTGATCTTAATTAAGCACTGCTCAACCTATTGCATTAGGATCCTTTCTATATCTCTGCTATTTATGATCAATAGCACGGACTGCTGAGTAATTAGGCTGGGATCAAAAAAATTCCAGATGCTAAACCTTCAAAAGGATGTAGGTACCTGATGTTCCCAGGTACATACAATCCTGCCTGACAGTATTTTAGGGCATCCGAAGGTCTCCTTCCACATATCTCCAAGAATTCCTCAGTCTTGGCAATGCTATCTTAATGCAGAAGCTGCTTCTGGCCAACACAGCACAACAGGATCCACAAAGCAGATTTTTACCCACACGATGAGGTTAGGGATGCTCTGAATATGACTAATTGTAGTCATGGAAAACAAAAACATGGCCATCACTTACATTTTATAGCACAGTGATAGAAGGGGAGAAATATGAGTTGTTCTCCCCCTTCTTTCTTTTAAACAATAGATTAGAGGCTGAAGCTACCACAGAGAAAATATGGGACTACTCTGGGTGGCTGATTCTATTTTCTGGAACTGGATGCAGCCAGGTAGGCTAGACTTAAATGAATTAAGTACAAATAGACTATTTATATTCAGAGGGTTTTGTTATTTGGAATATGTCATTACAAGAGGAGATGCCTGGTTCTGACATCGCAATAACTGACAAATAATCATGCATCAAAAATGTATTGTACCAAGTTATCCTCTTTCCACAGTCCTGTTCTTCAGCAGTCCTCTCAAAAAAAGTGTCCTATACAATTCACGCTCTTTTTTAAACAAATTTCTTTCAGAATTAATTACTTCTGTGTTCCCTAAGCTCCCTTTGCTAACACAATTGTACATCGGCATGTCAGTGATCCATGAATTAAATTGACAGCGATCAGAGCAGTACCAGTTCTACTGGCCAAAATGTATCTTTTCTATTGATGATGCCAGTTGTGAATATACAGTTAGCTATTTATAAGCAAACTCCCAGTGCTTCATAAATACGTGCATTTCCACCACAATTATATGAATAAATTTGTTCACAAGTCTGGTATATTTACAAATACTTTGAGAAAATCTCAGTGTCAGCTGGACTGAACTTCAGTGAGGTCTTGTGCATGCAAATGTCACTTTATATAAGGATACATACTGGAACTTCATGACAGCCATCAAGCATTACTTGTATTTGAATAATAGCAAGCAAAGTTCTGCTTCTGTATTTTAAGTGCAAGGTATAGTAGTATATTAATAGCCTTAAAATAAAATAGGAAAACTAAATTTTATGTGAGCCTTCAGTCAATTTTTTATATTTTCTTGTAATAATAGTATCACAGACTATTTGTAGTAGCTTGAATGTGACATTGAATAGGTGCAATGCATTTTTCTTCCTTGCCATTTTTCTTTCAGTCAGTCTCTCTGTCTCTCTTCTATAGCTTTTACCCTTCCTAATTCTCTTTTCTTCACCTTCCCCAATATATGCACCCTACTCTTTTCATTGTGAAGTGGCATACATTTATGCGAGACTGTTTACCCTTGTCGTGGTTTAACCCCAGCCAGCAACTAAGCACCACGCAGCCGCTCACTCACTTCCCCCCCACCCAGTGGGATGAGGGAGAAAATCGGGAAAAAGAAGCAAAACCCACGGGTTGAGATAAGAACGGTTTAATAGAACAGAAAAGAAGAAACTAATAATGATAATGATAACACTAATAAAATGACAACAGCAATAATGAAAGGATTGGAATGTACAAATGATGCGCAGTGCAATTGCTCACCACCCGCCGACCGACACCCAGCCAGTCCCCGAGCGGCGATTCCCTGCCCCCACTTCCCAGTTCCTATACTAGATGGGACGTTCCATGGTATGGAATACCCCGTTGGCCACTTTGGGTCAGGTGCCCTGGCTGTGTCCTGTGCCAACTTCTTGTGCCCCTCCAGCTTTCTCGCTGGCTGGGCATGAGAAGCTGAAAAATCCTTGACTTTAGTCTAAACACTACTTAGCAACAACTGAAAACATCAGTGTTATCAACATTCTTCTCATACTGAACTCAAAACATAGCACTGTACCAGCTGCTAGGAAGACAATTAACTCTATCCCAGCTGAAACCAGGACACCCTGAAGGATGTAAAAGTACTCTGCAAACTTCAACTGATTAGCACACCGTAAGCAGGCAACAACACAGTCACCCTGAGTTTACCACCCTTGGGTTAAAAATTACAATACTATTTAACAGTGCACAAACTTCAGGGTCTCTTTTTCAAGTCGAGGTCAGCAGCTTGTGTGCAGGATTCTTCCTGTGCTCTGGATGATATCTCTAGCTGAGCTTATGCAGATGTAATTACCCAATGCAGATGCAATTACCCAAACTGGAATTTTGCCAGGACACGAGGATCAACACGTTTGTGAAATGTGCCATGAAGTCATTCGTGAAAAGTAGTTGGAAGCTCATTTTTAAAAAGTGTCACCCCAAAGGCAAAAGAAACAGAACTGCTGGAAATCATGGCACCTCCTTTGAGATTTTCCAGCACCAGCCATGCCCTGGTCTCACTTATGACGGGATCTCTCCCTCACGGCTGGGAGTGCAGAGGAATACACTGTGCTACAACCCTGGCTTCCTTCTGCAAGTGATTTCCTTGCACAAGGAGGAAAGAGTCTCAACTCTTCATATTTTTTTAATAAAATGTTTTCCTCTACCTCCTATTCCATTGCAAACTTCCAGAAATAAAAAGCACGTTTAAACTTCTCCAGTTTCATTTTTCTGTGTTTTGTGTTTCTTTTCTTCTGATCTTTTTGCTTTCATCTGCTGACTTTATAATACCAATTTAGCTGCCGCAGATGTTTTTTTCCCCTTTTCTTTTAACGGGTATGGCAGTGAAATGACTGCTTCTGGCCTTCTGCCCACAGCCGCTACTTTTTGGTGTCTCCTTTTCCCCTTACTATCTCTTTAAGCGACATTATGCAACGAATCTTACAAGCACTACGACATGCTGACAGCTCTTTGTCAGCAGACTGAGTTCCCACTCAGCATTGAAAGTGGTATCCCAGGCCATCTCATCAGCCAAGGCAAATTGTCACATCTTCATTGATTTTCCTGAAATCAGCAGAACTTCAACAGTTTAATTCAGCTGGATAAATGGACTGCTGAATTCCCAAAGTACACCCAGAGACTAAGACTAGGTTTTTTGATAACTTCAGCAACAGCAGCAAAATCATAAGCTCATCCTACGTTTTCTCCTCCCCACCCTTTAGAAATCTCCCATGGAGATTTTTCCATACTGGACTCTGGTTGGCACCAGCCAGGGTCACTTTCTTTTCTTTCAGGCTTAGTGAATTAACGGCAGCTAACTTGCCTTGCTGCAGCACATCAGTGGGACTCAGCAGCACTTCCCTGCTACATTTCATATATTTCCCCTGTGTGACAAGGGTTTGGAAGAGATGTTTGTGATAAACACTTCCAGCATCTTGCAGCCACAAGCAGCCGTCAGCTGTGCAGTGTGCCTGGCACAGGACTAGAGCAAGGTATAACACAGGGCCCTGATGCAGACAGCTGCCAGGTTCTATATCCCAATTTCCCCCATCTTTGCAGCATGGCGGTGGACCCCATTAATAGGGGACACTTGATAGCAGCAGCTGGTCAGTCCCTGCCCCTGGGCCTTGAGAGTCAGAAAGTACAACATGAGAGGACAAGGGAAGAGCTCTGTGATGCTACTGCTGCTCAATGCTGCAAGGTTTTGACAGAGAAATGCAAATATTAACATTTCAACATGTCTTCCCTGTTTCTGTAAAGCCTGAAAGTTGTCGAAGATGGTCAAAACTGAAGGGGAAAAGTAGAGAGAAGTTTGGCAAATCTTACCATTGTACAATGTTGTAGAATATCTTCTACTCAATTTGACAGCTATTTCCTAGGAGAGCAGATAGTACTCTGTGCACCCCACATAACTTAAAACAGCAGGCCAAAATCACAGCCATATGACATCTCTATTACTTGTTAATTCAAAGGATTTCTTTTTCCTTTAGGTTCCCTCCAGCTCTAAATGCAGTTGCATGTTCAAATATAAAGTTTCCTGACCCCTAAAATTCTGAGGGAATAAAATCTGAGCTGCTGGTTTTAGTTTAATCTTTAATCTCAGAAGGAGCTGGGCCAAGGAGTGAAGAACTGCATATTGCCTATCTGAGCCCTTCTGAACAGCATAATCTAGACGTTATATATAACACCTCTCCCTTGAGAACTTCCGTGTGTTTCTCAGATTTTACAGGTAGGAACACCAAAACTCCAGATGGTAAAAGTGTTTTGCCTGAGATCATGTCAGTGATTACAGAGATATTTCCTGACTCTCATTCTAATTGCTACATAAAAAAATCATAGCTAAAAATTGTAGCCGAAGCCCTACTTTTTTTCCTTCCACTGTTACATTTTCCCTGTAATGCAACATTTTGGTCTTGCGCCTTTTCTATATATGATGGTCAAGTCCTTCCACAGTAGTATCCTTCTTGGATACAATTCCAAGTAGTTACTGTTGATTTTAACAAGCATATTACCGCATATTTGGCTGACCACAAGCTACAGTAGATGAGGTTTTATACTGCTTTTATTAACTGCTTTCAGATCTACTAAGTTTTCTTGCCACATGGAAAGACAAAATAGAGATGAAGGCTACAGCTGTGTTCTATTTCTTGGTTTGTAAGACCAGCATCAGAGTTTGTTTACAATCCTTTATAGTGCTGTTCACCTGCGGTCTACTCTACTGCCCAAGCTTGCTATTGACTTCAGTGCTTTCAACAATGTCTACAGATGTATCCAAGAAATGCTTGGAATCAATAATGTGAAAAGGGAAATTACAAGGTTTGTTTGTGAAAACATTGTGAGGAGTATGCTTGCTTCCTAGGAAACTGCAACTGAGACAAGAAAATGTTGAAGAAAAAGACCAACCCCATAGATCTCCATCTTCTATTTAAAAAGTGGCGGTTCCATTTCTGCTTGGTTCACCTGAGGTGGAAAGTCACAAGGAAGAAGGGAGATGAATCATTCCTTGTACCTGAAAATGACAAGAAAAAGAAAGGGAAAGGTGCTCAAAACAAAACAAAACAAAACAAAAAGAAATTGCTAAGCTCTTAAGCTTTGGAAAAATAACCTATAACCCATGGTTGGACAGAATGACATGACAGATCTGGGTATGAAGCCGTCACTCAGGACATTTATCCAGGAACAAACCTACACAACAAATCTGACTGCAGGCAACTCCTTGGAAATCATATCTCAGTCGGTTTATCCTCATTTTCTTACCAGAAACATGTTGCTGGGATTGCCACCAGCCACTGGGGTGAACCACTTCTAACTCGGTGTACTTCACATGAAGCAGCCATGTTCCTTTCCCACTATGACACTTATGAGGCAGAGTGTCCTTACTGATATTCTGTGTCTTGTGAGAAGTGGTAACACAGAAGCAGCAGGGTGCTTATTGCTCTTGTCTGCTGAAAAGCCTGATCTGGAATCAGAAAAGCATATTATGAACCAAACAGACTGTGTTGAAATTGGGAAATATTGCTTGATCTGTTCTTTCGTAAAGAAATACACTGAAGATAATTTTCACCTAAGTAACTTAAGCAAGTTATTAGTGGACTGTTTTTCACTAATGAGATTTCCAACAGCACTTTAATTCACCTTTTTGCTAAGTATCCTCTTGCTTCAGCTTCTTCATTAAAGCCAACTACTTTTTGTTTGTTCTAAAAGCTCTCTCAGTACAGGCTATGGCATTAATTATTTTTCTCCCAGTCAGATAATGACTGTAACCTAACATTTATACTTGCCTCCTTCCTCATCAAAGACCATAAATGTTCCTTGGTACTAAGTATTGGTGAAAGCTGAAAAGAATTCCATTAGATCTTCAATCCATGGCAATAATTTATGTGACAAACCAGAAATCTCACAGTAAACCAAGGATTTCCTAGCCAGAAGCCTTAAATAATCTAGGATGAACACAGATGGTAACTGTACAGTTCCCAGGAGCTCAGGAGGAAACCCAGTGTGATACAAAGATAATCAAATTATTTTCAAGCTTCTCAAGTACTTTGTGAATCCCTATATGTCACTAAATGTCTCCCACACACTAGTTTCTACTTTCTTTAAATGAGTTAAAGTTGCAAAATTTAAAGAGCTATCACATCATCCAATTTAGAAAGTTTAGAATGGTCTACACATATATCCTTATTAAAAAGCAACACAGAGGTTAGTTTGAAAGGGTACTGTTGATACCTATATAGCTTGGCCCAATTTTGTAAAATGTTATAAAGATCTGGCTGGAGAATTCATGTGTGATTAATGTCTCAGCTGTGTGCCATTGGCCTTCTGCTGATAGTGAACACAGGCTGAGAGTTGGGGTTGTTCAGCCTGGAGAAGAGAAGGCTCTGGGGAGACCTTATAGCAGCCTTCCAGTACCTAAAGGGGGCGTATAAGAAAGCCAGAGAGGGACTTTTTACAAGGGCATGTAGTGATAGGACAAGGGGCAATGGCTTTAAACTGAAAGAGGGTAGATTTAGATTAGATGTAAGGAAGAAGTTCTTTATGGTACGGGTGGTGAGGCACTGGAACAGGTTGCCCAGAGAGGTTGTGGATGCCCCATCCCTGGCAGTGTTCAAGGCCAGGTTGGATGGGGCTTTGAGCAACCTGGTCTAGTGGAAGGTGTCGCTGCCCATGGCAGGGGGCTTGGAACTAGATGATCTTAAAGGTCCCTTCCAACCCAGACCATTCCATGATGATTCTATGATGAACATTTTCCATTTATTTCAGCTGGCAACAAATTCTCCTTTTAGGGAACTGTGTATTTGCTATTCAGTTCCAAGCAGTTGTATCACGGAACACTGTGAATCCAGTGATACAATGTGAATTCATTAATTTCTCTGACGCAAATATTTCCTTATTCTATCCTTACAGACGACATAAACATATTTTGCCTTTTGTCTATGAGTGCTTCTTTTTCTAAACCATATACCATATTCAAAGACATTTCGCTACAATTCTACAGTTAATACAAACTACATTTCCATTAGTGTTTTGGTGCTTCAGTTCATTTCATTCTTAAACAAATTAGTGGTTTCTAAATCAATTTCTCTCCAACCATTTGTAATAGATTGCATGGGCTTCCTGAGATCCTGCTTATTTAAGTTTTCTCAGTGAACTTACAGCAAGGCAAAATAAAACAGTGAGCGACATACTGTAAGGAACAGTTTTATATGAATATAAACAGGTAGGAATAGGTAAACTCATTAGTCTTTCCCTATGCAATTTACGTATGCCATCTCCTGATTATGCTCAGTGTTTTTGTTTTTCTTGTGCACTGCAGCAGATAACCTTTTGCTTTATTGCACATGTATCTGTGCACCTTAAGTATCACCTGATATTTCTGGGTTTGAATAAATCTCAGGTTTCAAATGAAGTCTTAGACAAAGCCACTGTATTCTGTGTGGTAATGGATAGTGTCCTGGAAACCCTTGTAGTTTAATTACAAGTATTCCTCCACCAACAAAGTCTATATTTATTGAAAATTCAGCTCAGTTTCTCTCAAAGTTCATCCTGCCTGTTCGAGTCTTGAACTGGATTTACCACAAGATTTTGTAGCCTGGTTTTCAGTGAAACCTCCAGTCCAATGAGTTTTCAGTTTTATTCAGTTCTGCACAGATCCAATGACTGTACATGTTCACAGAAAGTATTTGTTAAATCTCTAGTATCACCAAAACACCATTTTAAAATATTTCTTTCAAAAGTACAACAGCTTAATTCCACAGAGATTGACTCCAGGTCTGCCCTTGTATCAGTAGCAGTCCTGGGTAATCACTCTGACAAATGGCACATAGAAAGGCAGAATTTAAGTCAATGAGTCCTTTGGTTATTAAAGATGATTACAAGTTCATGATGACACAGCCCACCTTGTTTAATACCTACAGTTCTTGAACTTTTTAAACATCTAGTGTCCAACAGAAGAAAAACAGAAAAAAGAAGAAATCTGGTAGAGCCACTCTGTCACTGAAATGAATCCTCTTTTGTTTTCCTCGCTAAGGAAGTCTGATGGTGCCAGCTCATAAGCACCTAGGATTTGGAGAGGCTGTTGATTTCCTTATACCCTCATACATGAGAAATGCAAGCGATGATGCTAAAACCACCACTCGTGGTGGTTTTAGGAAAGGATTGAGAAGCCAACAATTTTTCAGAGGCCTTTTGTCTTCCTGCTTTTTCCTATCTGCAGAAACAAGAAACTCCTTCTAAATGGGGGGCTTTATCATTCCAATATTCTCCTATCAGGGCATTCAAATGACTAGGAAGACAAAATTGAAGGTTTTTTCCTTTTCTAAAGAAAACTCTACCGCTTCCGTGAGGTATTCAACTCTGCCTTTACTTCGCATTGTCTGTATTTTCCAGTGTATAGTCCAAGGCTTTATTGCTGGCATCTCTAATTTTTTTAACCAATAAGTTTTCCTTATAGCAACAGGAAAAATAATTCCATTGAAGTCAAAGAATAATGCAGCCTGAGAACTACAAAAAAAAGTGCATCTAGATGAACAGTGATAAAAATTAGACATGTATATATTAATATTTTGACAACAGAAAAAGAACAGAGAATGAGATAAGACTTCTTAAAAAAGAAGTCCTTAAAAACAGAAGTTATCTAATTGCTTATTTTACCTAGAGATAGAACAATCTATTTCTAGCTATCACATAGTAATGAGAATCATTATCTTGAACTCTTCTTTAATTAACATCAATCCTGATTAGTCAGAATATATTAGGCTTTTTGTCTGTTACCATAGTAGTAGAATCTCCAGTAAAGGAGGTATTCAATCAGACATTATCATTTGCACACCACTCCCATGTAATTATTATTTTACCATGTTTCATGGATTTTTTTTTTTTTCCATTTTTGAAGGGTGAAATCTATTATTGGTCAACCCTTTCTTCCCCAGAGCAGATCCTGGCATGCCAAGTCTTTGTGTGTTGTAGGCGAGTATAATGACCTAGAAAACGTTAATGAATTTTAATCAAAATGGATGCCAAAAGTCCAATGTTCAGAATACCTGTAGTTGTCTTGTACTATGTTGCACCTTGAGGTTCTCTAACTTTTTTATGTTGAAATTTCAGGTTACAGAAAGTACATAAAAATAAAGCTGTTTAGACAGTGCAAGCTATTGACTGTTTAGAGAAATGAACGGTTTGCTTCCACACCAACTCTTAACACCAGGATGCATTTGGATGCACCTGTGATCAGACATGGATTGCAGGGTAAGGTCTAGATGAGTTAGCTGTTGGAGCAATGTAGGAGACAAAAAGATGTATAAACCATTCTTCATTTTGCTTGACTTTTTTCCTGCTGGCATATCTTCCCATATTCTTTTGTTGATTCTTACCTTTGTGGTTATTAATAAGTGCTATAAGTTTTTGTAGAAAATAGCAACTTCAGAATAACTTCCTGAAACTATCTGGTGAAATTTAACAGGGAATACCATTTTTGCTAGAGAATTCTATAGGCGGGTCAAAAATTTTTATGAATAAGAATATTTTTTTTTTATTCTAGTAAGTTCCACAGGCATTTGGAATAATGTCTGTTGAACTATATATTGAACCATCTGTAATGCGATTGATTTCATCCAGATTGAATGAAAAACAACACCAGACCTAGTGTTACCAAGATGCTAGATCACCAGCCTATGTGGTGCTACATGGAAGCATTGCCCCTGAGCAGGGCAACAGCTGAGCAATTCTGAGCAGGGCTGAGGGAAATTCAGGTGCTCCATTTGAGACACATGGTATCAGAGAACCAAACCATACTGACTAGCCACCTGGGCTGTAAATGCTGTGGGTCTTGGATGCCTTCCACCTGGGACAGGCTTGCACAAAACACAGCCCATCCAGTGGCGTTGTGGCACTTTTGTTCAGGCTGAAAGTAGCTGTTTTTCAACCTTCTCATGCTTGGGACAGAATAAAGGGACAAAGTTGATCCTAACATTACACAGCATCTTATGCTCTCCCTAATTAATTGCCAAGCAGGAGGGCAGCTTGGTTCTCCTATAAACAGAAGAGTTTTGAGTTGCTCTAGTCAGTTAGTATGGGCTGGCAATAATCGTGCAAAGGTTGCTATGCTTATTTTGGCCACATTTTCTTCTTCAGGGTATTATCGCCCAGGAGATCGTGTAGGTAAAATACTGATGCTGGCTTTCTGCCACTCAGGGATTCCCCTTCATCTAATCATAAGGCAAGTGCCCATTCATGCAGCCCTTTGACAGCTGCACAGTCTATGGGTCAGTTTTATCACTAAATAAGCAGATACGGAAGAGCGTTACACTTTGGTAAAAATAACTATACCCTGCAAAAAAATCAATGCTTCACTTCAAGTTACGGATGTAGATTAAGGGCACTTAAAAAATATGCCCATTAGCTACATGCACACTAGTTTTGCAGGAAAAAACCCACAAGAATATTCCCAACTTTCATACGACTCACATTTCAGCTTTACTACAGTTCCAAGCAGGGAATAAGGGATTCAGTCAAAGAGGAATTACAAAACTAAAACCTCTTGCAGCACTTTGAAAATTGAGACAGACACAAGTCTCTAGTGAGCTTAATGAAGTATCAGAGTAAAAAGTGATTTAGCTTCCTAAAAACAGTACTTTTGTTTTCTATTTAAAGTAGGAAATCAAAGGCCTGTCTTTAAATATTTTATTCTGTGTGGCAGCCAAAAAAGGGTTCACTTTCAAGCCTGAATAGTGAATATGGAGATAAAGTAGCACTTTTGAGAGCCTTTCATATGACTTTCTCCTTGGTTGAAACACTTGAAATATGGAAGTATAGTGTTGCCACACTCTTTCAAGAGGAAAAGGAAAGGCTATAAAATGACTTCAGTGTTTTGTGATGTGATTCAGGAACACAGCACTAGACAAATTTTCAGTTTAACTGGAGGATTAAAGAATGGGACACAGTCAGAATGAATATTTTGCTTCCTTCATTTTCTATATGTAAATACATGAGCAGTCCTGCTTCAGCAATTAAATACTACCCATCTGTTTTTTTGAACTTGGAGTGATAGCTCTTAGTAAATCAATTACAAATGTTCCAACCAATATAACTGTAACACAGCCTGAAGTAGGAAAAACTACAATTGAACTTGTCCTTATTCTGTATTAGAGAGCGCAGCATTTAGATGGTTCTGGTCTCTAACAAATCCAACAGCCCCCTCTCTGAGCTCTCTGTTTACCTTCATCCTACTCTCAATTAACACCTCGTTAAAATGCGCACATGCTGAGCCCTTATTTGTTGACCATCACTTTTAGTGCCTTAGTATACCTGCATTATTTCCTACAGTTTTATCTGAACTGCAAACACAGCCATGGAAAGTCCTGCTTGAGAAATCATCAGAAAGTGGAAGTACTGACACAAGTGCGTTTGCCATTTGCCTCATTATTTGTGTTTGGGTTTCCAGTGAGATGTGGATATTAAATCAGAGGTAGAGCAGAACAACAAAAGGGATCCTAGTCTGTCAGCCTACATGGCTGCTTCAAGACTAACTCTTTCCACATATTAACACCCACATTAGCTGAGACATTTTTTTCCTCTGAGGAACCACCACCACCACCACCACAAAAAAAAAAAAATGCCCCTAAACCCCAAACCCCCAAACAAGTAACAAGTGATGAAAAAAAGTACCTTCAGACTCAGTGCACACTGAAACTAAATGCTCTGAATTCTCCATTGATTGCTGGTTCTCTCCAGCACAGCTGAATATATATGCCACTGTGTCAATGAATGTTTGGTAAAACTTGCAGAGAATAGTGTCAGAGGTGACTGGATTGAACAAATCTAATGACTTCATTTGCAGCAGTCAGTCCTTCTCATCTGACAGCTGTCCTCTGCAGAGCATCACGTAGCAAATTGCTGTTTCCACACGGACCTGCAGCTAGTGAAGGCTGGCTTTTCTGATAGCACAAGCAGCTGAATTTCTCATCTGCTCCACACTACAGCCCAACCCACCCTCTCTAGACAGACTTGCCCATTCTTTGTGTTTAACCTTTTAAAAAAGAAACAAACAGGAGAGAAACTCAAAGACAGTAAATACCTATTCCCCAGAAAATTCTTGTTGCCTATTCACTGTGACTTTTGTGGTTTCTTTCTCAAAGACTGCTCTGCACCCCCCTTAAACTTTTCCAGTTTAAACCAGTCTGTATCACTGGCTGTGCTCTGCAACCTGGTCTCTTCCCTATCATACAACTGTTCTTCTTTTGACTAGTTATATTCGTATGAAAAACTAGGAGTCATTTGAAGTCCAATGAATTACCCTGTTATGAAACCAGTGTAGTGCTAATCTCTCTGTCATATATGGTAGTTTAATCATTCAGTTCTTAACTAAACCACCTTATTTAAAGCTGAGTCTTCAGCTAGTTGAGACAGGGCTAGCTTCTTGCAAGTCAGTAAGGTTCTGGTGATTTGACTCCATGCTAAGGACTTAAGTCTTCAGTATCTGTAAAAATGTGCATTGATGCTATAGGTACTCTGCTATAGATGACAGACTTCAAATGTCAAGAAATGGTAGGCTGCATTTGAGTGTTTTGGACCCTGGATTTGGGTGCAATGAAACATTGTTGACCTTGTCACCCACTAGCCCCACCAGGTCTACTGAAGGAGATAGTACCGTGGTGGATCCAGACCCCAGAATTATGTATCATTAGGAGTCTACTGTTTCCAATTTTAATTTCTTTTTAATAGCTACTTTCTTCAGTTAACATCTGTACTATTTTACTAAATCATGTTTTGTTCCATCCTGGCCTTCTCTTCTATCTTTCAAAATCAGCTGTCTTGTAATTTGATAGAAAAGGGGTTTTTGTGCTTTTCAGATTTGTTCACTGTTTTTCTCCTCATAAGCCTCCTGGGTTTTGGTATATCTGCCGTAAATAATTTCATATATTCTTCACTTAGCTGGTTTTACTTTTTTCTCTGTGTGTTACTTAGTCATTTAAATGTTACAGAAAATCATGATGCTTCTGTTTGATTTTGCAAAGGTGAAATCCATTTGTTCAACCAAAAGTCATTCTCATACCTACATATTTCCTTTGTTCTTCTTGTATTTATTCAATTTTACCCATTAAGCTGCAGTAACATGGTAAGAGTTTCTTGCAGTGCATTTCTGAAGGAAGCAAACAAGCCTGCCACAGAGAAAACAGGATGCTTACCTGTCAGGGACTGATCTTTGTAAAGCTCAGGCTATCCCCGTAAGCACAATCTGAGCTGAACCTAGGTGATGGGGTAAGCTTCGTACATCGCTTGTCACAATCGCTTGTCACAGCCTTGTTCAGGTGTTAAAACAGTATCTTACTTCACGAGCAGACACATTAAAAATCAATCAACGTCACTCCTGAGGGAGCGAGTCCCTTCTCAGCATGAACTATGGCTCCACTATTCCTAAGAATTTTGACTTTGATGACTGATTTGTTTTTCTCGATTAGAAAAATATATCTGACAGCCTCTGTACTTACTGACAGAGAATGCAGTTCAAAGCATTTTAAAAAGAAGCATCCTTGGCAATTACACCTACTAAAAATAAGTAGTGCTTTACAATGCCATTAATTACTATAATTACTGTGCTTTGAGTGAGGCTTGCAACAGGCGAGGATCGTTTCAGCACTATGCATTGTGGCAAAGCACAGCTATCAGACATTCGGTTTTCACAGTGCATATTTTCTCCCAGATCCCCGAGCATAAATTTCATCAACATTAATATGAATTTCAAAACCCATATCCAAGTGCAAAGGATCTCACAATGCTTTTATACTCTCAGGATCTAAACTATAATTTCAACCATTAACAAGCACCATTTAGCATTAGATTTGCTAATGTTATATTATAGTTCTGGCAATTCTATACAAGATGCATTACTAGCTCAGTAAAGACTAAATTGTGGTACTGAATAAACACTCTAAATAATGAAGCAGAAATAAACAGTGAACGTTAATTTAAGCATTTTACTTCAAATTTTCTTTTAAATAACAAAAACAAGCATGGTTTGCAAAACTCAAATCATACCACACCAGTAAAAATCAAATATATTGCTCAGGGATCCCTGTAGAAACAAACTCTAGCTGCACAATGTACTTCCCATGATCTAAATTTTGCCTAGGCTCAGGTTTTGACCAATATGGTTCAAACTGTTAGCTCCCGTCTGTGGCATCACATGGGCCATTTTGCCAATAAAAGAACAAGTCAGGTACTAGCTGAATCAACACTGATGACATATTTCAAAAGACTTTGTTCTCATGGTAAAACCCTGTGAAACAGCAAGCAAATACACCTGGCAAGTCTTTGCATACATAAACTAGGGGACTGTTATCAACATTTTTCTTTCGGTTAGTCCCTCACTGAGAGAAAATGACTCTGTTGTGTTACTATGGGATGTTTCCACTGTCACCTGCACTCACACAGGCTGCTTTAATCTTGGGGTCCCCACAAACAACAAGCTCCAGCCACTCTGTGTCTTGCACAGACTGATATCAGCAAAAAAATTATGTGACAGCATTTGCTCCTCCAGCAATACATATTCTATCAAAATGGTTGAGTCAACATTTAATAAATTATATATATTAGCCAAATCTATACTTTGCCATGAAAACAGGTGCATCTGCAAATATTTTTCATTAGAAATGTAATTAATATGCATAAACTTGTTTGTCAAGCAATTTGCAAATGAATCAAGAATTAAATTAAATATGGAAGCCTCTTCCCTCCCCCGCCCCCCTGCCCTTTCCCTGTCTGGATTAAATAGAATTTAGAGAAGTTTTCTGTGTAAATTTTTGAAATAATCTCTTTGACTCAAGCTTGTTATTGTTTCAAACTTTTCTTCATTACCACAGTAATTCTCAGATAGTAGAAAGTTTTATTTCTAAAACTGGTTTTCGCCTGCAGCTAGAGTCTCCTGATAATATGGTGGATATACTGTCATGAACAATGAAATCTACGGTCTTAGATATGCAACAGAGACAAAACAAGGACTGCTCTTCACAGAGCTCAATACCATTCCAAAGAGGTTACCCCTATGGAGAGAGCTCAAAGTGACTCAGTTGCTTACCACAGAGACGAGTCATTATAAATCAGGTTCCTTTCCTTGCTAATGAATTGTTAACAAGAACCTCGCCTTCAAAGATATTCTTTATTCACAAATATTTGGTAAATAATTTTGATTAATCAGTGTGCCTCTGACTGTTCGCTGTTGTGCGTTTGGTCACCCAAATCACACAGTACAGCTCCTGGTCCTTGGCTGGAGCACTGAATCCTTTTAAAAGCAGAGTGACAGAGAGCAACTAATGAATAACCAGGGCTGGCTCAAGCTTCTGTGATCCTGTTGGCAAGATGGAATTTTGCAGCCCTGCAGACGAAGGCCAGAACTATGCTGCTCTGTTCACAGAAAGGGCACAGAAGGGAGAAGGGATAGAGCTGGGAGACAAAGACGGGAGGAAGGTCCCTGAAAAGACATACTTGCTGGGATGGCTAAGGAAGGAGATGGGTGGACTAGGACCAGCAATGGCTACTTCTGGGAGAAACCCCTTCCTTAGCAGTAGTTGCCATCCTACAAACCCTGATCTTGGCTTCCCAGTGCACTGTATTAGGTAAAGCAGGTTGTGCGGCTCTGACCCATTTGCTGCCCCAAGCAGCACCTCATGTTGCCCATACCTGGTGCCACTCTCTGAAAAGCATTCTTCCAGTAACAGCGTTTGAATAAATAATAATTTTGTGCTAACTTCCTGCATGTTTTTGCAATTCAGACACAGTACCAGCAGTTGCCAGCAGTCATGAGTAATGGGAACCCACACATTAAATCAAACCAAACGTGGTTTTGGGTTTGGGGTTTTTTTTAAAGACTTAGTAAGTAAGTGGTTCCTTCCCACTATTTTTATACTATCAGAATGATTCATCTCTTTTCCATGATCTATTAAAACTTTGGCTGTTCTGGACACACATTTGAAAAGGGTGAAAACCTATTCCCAAAAGAATTACCTCTGGACTGCAGACAAGACTTCACCACTAACCAGCCCTCGCACGGTTTCAGCTTGGTTAACCAGCACAGACATGCCGTAACTCTGGGAGACAAAAAGTTGCACATTCCAGTGCTGGTCTCCCAAGTCCTTCAGTTTTTCCTTAATAAATACGTCCACCGCAAGAAACACAGCTTGATAATCTTCTTTCATTCTTCCTCCTACTACATCACAAATCAGAGAATAAATATTTTGAAAGGGAAGTTTAGAGACCACTCTTTTGCTGCTCTATCACAGCATCAACAGTTTTTTTTCCCCCCAGTTTAGTTTACTTTGATCATGTGTCTCTAATTTTGGTTATAAATGGGCAGTTTCTCTTGCTCCTCAGCAGAAAATGATGGTAGGTGGTCAATGAAAGCAAAGATGGAAAAACCCAAGCTAAACCATTATTATTAACCAGTAAGTGAGATGTTTGCATAAAGCGTCACGGTTCTGTATCCAAATGGATTTTTTGTAGAGCATGAAATTGCACAAAAGTAGCTTTTAAAATTGTATGAAATTATTTCTTCAGCTGAAATATCAAATCCATAGATTTTGATGATTTAGAAATAATTGTGTGGATCTTAATTTCTTCATTTCTGTGAAAACCAGTATATTGTGCTTCTGGCATTCCATTCAATGGAACTAATTTTAAATGAAGGATTGAAGCATGAATTCAATTGAAAAAAGGTGCCTCATGTAGGAGAAACATAAACTGATTTTTTTTCTGTCATCATCAGTGACAGTCAAATTGGCCAGCACTTTAAATTAAAGTCCACCTCTGAACTACTCAGGTAGTGAACAAATCATATTATCTATCTATATCAGTTCACCAATACATTGAAAAATTCATTATTTGTTCCTCTGCCTTCCCCATTAATTAGTTAATGTTTGTAAAATGCTTTGAAAATGAAAGAAGCTATATAAGCAACACTATTATCATTACACACTTCAGGGCAGATAAAGAGTAAGCTAATGAAAGTCTGCAGTAAGAAGAAAATTGATGAAATTTAAATGAGGTGTATTCTGCAGGGACTGGGAAGGTGACCAGGTGGCACAGGGAAATTCAGATAGGACTTAATCATTACACTGTGATTCTGAGATTTGTTGAATGCCCAGCATAGAAATAAATTGGTGATCTTAATCCGTATCCTAAAGGACAAGGCTCTCCTTCATATCAAATCATCACCTTTTAATAGGGTTTCTCTACAACTGAGAAAATAGCACTTCTGCAAAGTGTGCAGGGGACAGTACAGGAACCTTCTCCCCCTTCCTGCCTCAATGCCTCAACAGAGGTCTTCTGTTTTCAGGGCCATGTGAGTAGCTCTTTCTAACACCACCAACAATTTAAAAAAAAAAAAAAATCAAAATGTTTCTTTTCCTCCCTTTCCAAACAGGAAGTGAATGTGTTTCTATAAATTGCTTGAAGGATGAACATGAGACTCTGGGGTACTCTATGGTAACAGAAAAATCAGTGAGGCTATAATATAAGCAGAAAAGATGCAGATTTACGGAGAGTCCTCTGTAGTTTGTCATCTTCTATTATTGTCCTCATCAACCTCTGTTTATTAAATCTTTAAAAATAGCTACAATAGCTTATGTTATATTGAGCACATTTCCTGATAAGATCAGGTACAAAAGATTAAAACAAAGTGGGCAGGAATAAAGCAGGGCCTTACCAGAAAGGGGTTGGAGTCAGAAGTTAAGCGGAAGTGGAAATGGGAAATCAAATGGGAGTGAATGAGAAAGTTTGTGTGGGGACTGGGTTTTGGCACAACAAAGTTGAGGAAGTGTGAGCATTGTTCACATTTCTTTTCTATCCCTACCACACTTACTATCCTGGTACATGATTTTTCTTTTTTTTTTTTTTTTTTCCTGCTTAACACTTGCTAGTGCCTTTAAGTAAAAATGACATTCAATTTTAAGCACCAGTGCATAGCATTATGTAATGCTCTGTGATTTTGGGTCTAAGGGAAACTGCAGCTGGTAGCACAGCCATTCTTGACTGTAATTAAGGCCTTAAGAAAAAAAGCCAAGGTGGAATATTTATCAAAATGTTTTAAGACATGAGGCTGCACCCTAAATACTTATTTCTGCCCCTTTATGCAGGTGAAGGGAAATGCATGCAGCGCCTGTTTCCTGGTCAGGGTGCTCTTGACTTACAGATCTGGATTTGTGTCACCTGGACACTTATCAGAAGTATTTCGTTCATGGTCCCACTTACCCTAGACTTCTTCCAGTCAATGGACAGGGATGTGTACCTCCTGAGACTGACTCCATTGCCCATCTAAATCTCTCCAGGTAATGAGGTTTTAAGCTCCTATACTGCAACTATGAGGTGGAGGGAAGGTGGGATGAATCCAGGACCTGAGACAAGCATGGATCACCATTGCCTCATTGGAGAACCACGGCTTCACCTCTTCTCACTGGCTCTGGGAGAAAAAGACTCAACTGCATTACTATGGGATGCTCCCACAGCCACCTGCACTCACACAGGCTCCCCTAATTGAGGGGTCCCCACCGGCAACCAGCCACAGACACTCTGTCTCGCACAGCCTGAAAAAAATGAGTGAGATGAACGCTAAAAAGCCACAAACTTCATGGCATAAGAGCAAGTCTACAGTCACTCTGGGGCATCCAGGACCCTCCTTTGAGCTTAGCCGTTCTGGCAGGACTAGTTCCCCCTCTTCTCAGTTGTCACTCATTGCCATCAGCCACACATTAGGCTGGTTTTTTTCTAGATCATGACCCAAAACTTGTCATGACTGCCCACGTGAAGTTTAAGGATATAGGTGTCCTGGTTTCAGCTGGGATAGAGTTAACTCTCTTCCTAGTAGCTGGTACGGTGCTATGTTTTGAGTTCAGTATGAGAAGAATGTTGATAACGCTGATGTTTTCAGTTGTTACTAAGTAGTGTTTAGTCTAAAGTCAAGGATTTTTCAGCTTCTCATGCCCAGCCAGCGAGAAAGCTGGAGGGGCACAAGAAATTGGCACAGGACACAGCCAGGGCACCTGACCCAAACTGGCCAACGGTGTATTCCATACCATGGGACGTCCCATTCAGTATAGGAACTGGGAAGTGGGGGCGGGGAATCGCCGCTCGGGGACTGGCTGGGTGTCGGTCGGCGGGTGGTGAGCAATTGCACTGCGCATCATTTGTACATTCCTATCCTTTCATTATTACTGTTGTCATTTTATTAGTGTTATCATTATCATTATTAGTTTCTTCTTTTCTGTTCTATTAAACCGTTCTTATCTCAACCCACGGGTTTTGCTTCTTTTTCCCGATTTTCTCCCCCATCCCACTGGGTGGGGGGGAGTGAGTGAGCGGCTGCGTGGTTTTTAGTTGCTGGCTGGGGTTAAACCACGACAATAGGGTAGCAATGAAATTTAAGAGAATAATCCAGTTTTTAGGTCTCTAGCTATTTTCACTTTAAAATAAGGCATTCTCCAGACTTGCTGGTTTCAGAAGCTGAGCTAGGTTTCAATATTTTGTTGCAGCTCTTTGTGAGTTTTTTCCATGAGGGAAGAGTTAAAGACAGGGTGCTAATAAGGTATTTTAGGAAGTAGACATGCTGCCAGTCATTTGTTTATAGTTAGTGGTTTGTGGCTGAATCCAGCTTTACTATTTTCCTTCCAGCCCTCATGAAGCTGAGTTCATCACTTGGAAATTTACTTTTTAAAAGCCTTTAATTGTCATTTAATATCTAAAACTCTATTTACACACAACTGCTGAGCTGCTGCTAACCACCACCTCTTTTTGATTAACACAGTTCAGTCTGTAAGGTTGGTAATTATGCATTTAGCAAGAAGGACAGTATAAGAGAAATGCTCAAATCCAGAACTACAACCCCTTCATTTTATTACCTCTTTTTTGATTCTGCTTTTATGTCATTTTGCCTCTAGACTTTTGTTTCCTTCTGTAGTTACTTTAGTGCGTTACTGCTATAGCTTCTGTAGGCAGAATATCTGGAACTCTCCATGTTTTCACATTTTCTTTCCATAAAAAACACTACTGCTCCCTTCCTGAAAATGAGATCTCAAGAGGGGAATAGTTGTTAATGATGAAATCCCAAGGGTAATGGTCTCATTGATTCTAGTAGATCTAGTGTTGTCTTTACAGTCTGATCATACAAACTCTGGGAAGAAGTTTGAGGATCTCTTTCTTCCTGAGATTTTTTGCAAAAACTCTTTAGAGAAACTCTGCTGGTTCTTCTACTCTCAACATACACGCATGCTCTGCTGAAAGACCATTGTTCATTATTCATGAGTTTTGGAGACCTGAGTTTAAAAGCCACTTGAAAACTTCTTTCTTGAATTTCATCTTTTCAAGGATTTAAATCCTTCGGATACTTTGTATTCTGTGTTCCTCAATACCTTAGTTGGCAAAAGCCCAAGGGATTATAAGCAATATTAAGCAAAACTATTTTTGCCAAATTTTCTCATGGAGAGCATGAATTATGGCGCTCTCAAAAAATATACCTCAACGTTTTATACAGGAAAAGTACATCAGATTAGGGTGTTAGAGTTAATGGTAGAGAACTTGGAAGATCTGAGGGGTGTGCATTCCACATTTATACACTCCTAAGTGTTCAGCCACAGTTCTGCCTCATTTTGACCCAAAGATGGAATAACATTTTCTAATCTTTCATAACAAGCTTAGGAAGAGCCTGATCAGCCAAACTTTGAACTGATTTAATTAATATGACTCTTAAATGATTATATTTAGATATATAGTTTGTCAATACCATATGCACAGTATTTTTAAAAATTTATTGCAGTACCAGTAGTCAGGAGACAGAGCAATTAGACACTGACCTATCTGCACTGCTAAAAGATATACACTTTCCATCCTGTAGTGACAGAAAGCATGTTTCAGTCTGAAGTCAGAGCAGAGAGAGATTCTTGGACTAACCAAAACTTCCATGGCCAGTGAAGGTTTGGTAGTTTAATCTGACCTTTTGTCTGATTTCCAGGAGGTTGCTCTGGAAAGGCTTGCCAGTATTCTTGGGACAAACCACAGAACAGTTGATGTTTAGGTTCCATACCATTTGCGTTATCAAGGGAAGATGACAGAGGAAACACACTCTTCTTAAAAAGAAACAAAATGATGACTAAGCTCATGGGAGAGACAGGCATGAGTGAGAAGAGAAGAGAAAAACTCTTTCCAGAGATAACCTAATATTTAAAAAGCAGCTGCAGTCAATTTATATTGCTCTTTCCCCAAAGATCTAATATACAGATGTCAGACAAAACTGGGACAAGAAACAGCAGGAACAGTTGCATAGGCACTACTACATTGTAGTAAAAAGAAACAGATTTTAATGCAAGGATAGATGTATTAAGAGATACATTCATGTTCATTAGAAGGAAAGCAGGAGAACTGCAGAAATAAAACCAAGGTTCCCTTTAAAAGCACTGAACAGTTTTATTTCTCTGGAATTTGTGTTCTGTACATTCAGATCAAATCTATGCTTTTGTGGGGAACTCACTGTGAAATTACATAGTACCACCAACATGAAGTACTAGACAACAACATCAAGGTTGAAAGTCAAATGCTCAGCAGCTGGAAAAAGCCAAAATAAGGGTTACAAGGGCAGCCTCAGTTGGATTCTTTTATATGTATATGCTCATTTTGAAAAGGAGCTGCCATAAAATTTTAAAACAGCACTGAACAAATTTCCTCCCTTAATCTTATTCTTGGAAGTGGCAAAACTGTTGTTGCTGAAAATTTCAACTCAATAACTCCAGCTGAGGTATATGCTTAACATGACAAGTGTCAATCCACAGGATTACATTTGAGCAAAGTTGTAGGCAATTAGGGAAATAAAAGGTGTTATTATGATAAAAGGAAGTACTGAGCAATCTCAGCTACAATCTCAGCTACTAGTCCTGCATATGACACAGTCCATTTCTTTATGGACTTTAATGCATACTTCTCACTGCTGTTGCAAGGATTAAGAGCACTTTATGTGAACCAAAGTGTAACCAGCTGTCACCAGATCATGTTTTCTTCATTCCCTGCCTTCAGCAATAACTGAGTTCAATACATGCACATTTTAAAGAAAAAAAAAAATCAGAGTGGTTGAAAGAAGACTCAGATGTAATTATTTTCATAGCCTGCTCTTGTTTCTGTTTCTAAGAAATAGAAGACTATTTGACTATTGTCAAATGATAGACTGTAGTACAATACACTCAACTTATCTAGAGCATGCTGATATAGGAACAGGTATAAAAGAAAGATAAGAGAAAGAAAGAACAGAAGTGGCAGTCCTTGGTTCACCATCCTGGCTCCCTACTCCTCCTTCCACCTCACTAATTTGCTTTGACTGTCATTCTGATGGTAGGACTGCTGCTCAGTCTCCACCTCTGCTTAAGTCTTGGCTTCCTTGAGGCAAAATACCTTTGCTTAATAAAAGCACTTAACCATCAACAAAAAATCTGATACTAACCAGTTTTCCCTGCTGGACCCTTAAACAAATAGGTTTCTTAGATAAGCAGGAGACCAGGAAAATTCATGTGTTTTATCTTCAGCCAACAGTTCTATTCTTGCTATATAAGTACATCTTATTTATCCCCCTTTTTTCCCTTCTCATGTGGCTTCCTAGATGATGACCAACCTTAGTTGTTGTCAATTTTTGCCCTGTACCTTATTTTAATGCTTTCTTCATGTCATACTTTTACATGGTCTTTTCTAAGCTAGTTTAAAGTAATTTTCAAACTGTGAGGGGGAACAAAGAAAAAGGACCCTGATGTTGGTTTTTACACTTTCAGGATTCATATTCTAGCCTGTCACCTTTTTTCCTTACCTTTCTACTCTTCCCTTTTAAATTTCTTCCTCCTGCTCCAGTCTGAATCAACTGTTGTGCTGGGAACACTAAGAACAGTCTTCATGCATTTCACCTATGCCACATCATAAGCCTATGGATTAGAGAAAGAGACAGAATGTCCTCCCCAAGGCACATCCCTTCCTCACTGCTATGCAGCCATATATTGAATCATAACTACGGTCCCCTTTCTGTAGTACATAAATGAAGCTGTGCATGGAAACATGAGGTTCTTCTTCATACATCAGCATTTAGTCTGCCCTAAAAAGTGGATCAAAATCAGCTACAGACTCCTACAAAAGGACCAAGGATTCACCCAACAAGTCTCTTCCAATAATAAAGGCTCCAGAGACCAAACGAGTCCACCATTCCCACCTGTGAAGCTCCAGGTTCTTCAGAATTACAACTTTTCAACATTTGTAGCACCTTACCAGTCAATGGTGATACCACACAGGTGTTACTACAAAGAAATTAGTAAGTCTTCTTGCTGATGATGCACAAGAAAAATCAAGAGCTCAGCTCACTCTTACCTCTGCCCCCTTTTTTGTAGCACTCCTCCAATAGTAAGAATTTATTTTAATTATACACATGGAAAGAACTGCCAGTTTTACCTAACGCCTCATTTCAGAATTTTCTGACTTTTGTGCAATTTAGCTGTAATTTTAATATAACTGCAGTGTGTGTTAGTGAAGGGGAAAATGTTGCATTAAAATTACAGGTTAGACAGCTGAGGAGTAGTGTGCAATTCAGATTGTGGCCTTAGTATCCATTATCTGATTATTTCCTTGCCAGCACTTATACACACAAGAACAATCGGTAGTTTAATGAAATAATCATATCCATGCAATCTGTTTAAAATACAATAACTTAATAATACCGTCCACATAAAGTTTTAGACTGTAAGTGCATTACTTCTGGAAGATTCTGCAGAAGAAATTAAATTGTAATCAAGTAATTATCTAATGAGGTGTTACACAATACATTTTTGCCAGCAGTAAAGTGAGAAACAGAACTAAAACAGATTAAAAAAAAAATTTCTCCAAAGCGATAAAAAGTTTCAACTCTACAATATTAGAATTATGGCAATGCCTAGTCACTGTTTCAGACTCAAACATTTTATGTAAAAGCCATAATGTACTTGTCCCACAATTTGTACATGTACATTTGTACATGAAATTTCATCTGAACTTCTCCAAATATGATATGAACATTAAGTCAGCCTCAAAATACCTATCTGAAAACAGCATTAATACATTAGGGTACATAAGGGTAAACTGAGGCACAAAGAAGTTGACTGAATTCCTTAATTTCTGAAGACTGTGTATTGCTTTCAGTAATATACGGAGAAAATAAATGTTTTGACCTTATGTCCAGATTTCACAAAAATGCCAGCACTCTCACACAGAGCCAGATTTTCAGAAGAGCAGAGATCTTGCTTAGTATTTTGAAATGTAAAAAATAACTAACGTATCTTGCGTAAGGTCATTCAGTTCAGCCCAGAGTTTTAAGGATTTTTGTGTACCTAATGAGACTTTTACTTGCCAGCTTTTATGTGCTTTTGCAAATCCTGCCAGCTATGTGTTTGCATCTTCACATTCCTACACAATTCTGTGTATTTGGCCCTTAGACTCAACTTTTTGAAATACTCACATGCATACCTAAAACCACATAAAGTTAATTTCACAATGTGCGCGTCTGTGATGGCAGGACTGGAGTCTCAGTGAGAGGAGCGGATATGGGCCGCTTACTGGAAACTGTACCACATACCGATCCTGGTACCCTGCTCCCGTGTGCGTGGGTCTGAACAATACATACGTGTGCATCCAGCTGTAAGGTAATGAACTAAATACATATAAATGTATTTTACTGGTACTTTTGATAAGTCCTGGATGAGACTTCTGACTGCTTCACTTAGCTTTGTTTCTAGCTTAATTACCATTCTTAGTCTATTCAAAATCCTTTCTGAAATTCTTTAAATCAGCCACACAGTGCAGACTGTTCAGCTTGGTGGAATCTGACTCAAGGTGCTCAAGTAGGTCACCTACTTGCTGGTCCGAACTATTAATGAGAGTCTCTTCCTCAGGTTGTCTAGAGATCTGCTGCAATTCATGTCTACCTGTAAACATTATACTCAGTAATAGCTGTGTTTAGAAATAGTTATGTACAGTATCCTCAGCTAACTCCCATACATGATGTCTTGGTAGGTCACGTCCAACCTAAGCATGAAGAAAATTGGAATAAAGCTGTAAAGTCAGACTAGTTCCTGATTATCCTACTATTTGGATAGTGATCCAAAATAGCGAGAGAGAAACTGGTCAAATTTTGTCAGTGGTCTGGAGATTAACCACTCTAATTTCTGTAAAGAAATCTAATCCTTGAACAAAACTTTTCGTCAGATCTTTAGGATGAGCATTTCAAGAGAGAGACCAATAGAGAATAAATCCCAAGTCCATACAGAATATTTCACCCATGAAGGCTGAGTATTATGTTTCTCTCATGAGTGTAAAAGCTCCAAAAGTCATGACTGCACAGGCATGAATGAATTATGAAGGTCTTTTCCTTCAGTAAAAGGAGCAGATCAGCATTTGTCGGCAAGACATTGTATTTATTCTATCTATTTCTTGATCTGTTTTAATTTAAAGTTGTTTTAAACTGCCAGTTCTACTACTAAAGAAATGATCATAGAGGAAAATAGATCAAATTCATTAGAAACACATAATATGGGTTTCTACAGCTGTTCATAAATAATGTTGATTTCTGCAAATGGTTCTCAATTCCATTTTTCAATGAATGGCAGGCATTCACAAGACTCTCTTGTTTCATTCACCGCTGCTCTTCTGCACCAAATGAGACAGGAGACCTCAGAAAATAAATAAATGTGGGACTCTGTCATTTAAGACCATCAGAATTGGAGACTGCAGAAAAACAGAGCTTTTGCCTTCAGAAAGTCTATTTCATCCCGAGTTCTTATCCTGAATTGGATAGAAAGTGCAAATAACAATGCCTTTGAGAGAATAAAATGTTATGAACTGTGTCAACTGGAAGAAAAATACTGTAAAGTTACATTTAGAGCTGGGTCCCCAATGCTTTTAATGACAGTGCAGGCTCCCACGGGGCCTCATGGGAGCTGTAGTTCAAAGTTCCTCACATCCTTCCCCTCCCCACTCTTTTCCAGAATCCCCTTGCACTCTGACTGGGATGGAGGCAGACCCCAGCACACTTTGGTTTTCCCTGTACTTCATTGCTCTGCCATCTGGAGCAATAGGATTCTGTGGAACTACTTTCCTTTCTTCTAACTGAAAATCCTGAAGTTCATCTTTTCCCACAGAAAACTTTCTAGCAGGCATATTTTTCATCTCCAAACTTTCTACCAGAGGGAGAATGACTTAAGAGGGAAGATATATCAATGTTATGAGGCAAGAGGAGGAAAGAAGAGAAGGGGAAGTGAAGACCATGCAGTTATAAGGCTAATAAAGAAGTCCCTGAAAAGTTTTAAAAATAGAAAAATGGTTTTGCTGTATCTATGCTTCAATGTTTCATCAAACATTACCAAATAAATTTCAGTGAGGCTCTAGAAAGAACACTTTTGCCTCCAACATTTCTGAAATTTTCATACTAGCTCTGGCCAACATAACCCTTTCAGAATAATTTTAAAGTTGTTGGGTTTTTATATTATGTTGTAATGTAGTTATGGCAAGCCCTTTTCTTCTCTTCTTACTTTCCAGATGACCTGAGCTCAGGCTAACTCCCTGCTTTTGATGGGTCCATCCTTTTCTTATAGATGTTTCCAGCCACCCATCTAACCTTTCACTGCTAGTAAACAGATGAATGTATCTGTTTAACAGGAGGATGAAGTGTCATCACAGTCCCTGTAGACAGTGGCAGTCACCATCCACTTCCAACTAAGCATATGCTGTGTGAGAAGAAAGTATTGTTCTGCTTTTCCAAGTGTTCAGATGATAGACACTAGTCCCTGAAGTAAGATGACAAAAAAAAAAAAAAATTCATTTATCTTTTGCAGAAAACTTCCACAGCTGGTGCTCTAAAAAACTTGTGCTGGCCAAGATGACACCAGAACATAGACATTAATTACCTTATTCTTTGATTTTCTTCATCCTCAGCATCTTCCCATCAAACTTTAAACTCTACTCAATAGTTCAGAGTCCAAAACTGGCATCAGGCTGGTTTATTAGCTTCAAATAAGTGAGAATCCCTCTTTATATGAGACAAGCCTGAACTGGAACTCACTTGAACTGCCATAGGCTTGTAGCCATCTGACACTGGGTTTTTGTTTGTTTATTTGGTTTGTGTTTTTTTTTTTTTTAATCATCAAAACAACTGGTATTTTTGCTGCCTGGTATCTCTTTATTCACATTCAAGTCAAAGGTCTCCAAAGTACTGTATGCTTCAGTGTATAATGGAAAAAAAACAACCACAAAACAACAGCTCCAGGGAGAAGTCCAATATAATGAAAGCAACGGCAACACACGCTTTCATGAACATAAGCTTTTCAGCTGCCTGCCGATTTTGGGATCAATGAAGTGTTTTAAGGAGAAGAATGTATTTGAAGAGCCACATTTGATGCCTGTATCTTTTGTGCAGAATTTACTCTACTCTTTCACCTTGTCATACAGACACAGATCACTGCAAAACAATGATACACCAAGTTGGATGGCTTTGTCTCCTTCCTCTTTCTCAGCAGCAGTTCCAGATCATAGTGCTTTTGATTAGAAGGAGGTAGTTTTGTTTGGTTAATTGGTTTCTTGTTCTCCCAGAACTTCAAGGAAGCAATAAAGAACCAGTGAAAATGTTTTCTAAAAGCTCAGAACTGTTTTGGTTCTATGAGCATCACCAGTAACCACAACAAAAAACCCTCCTGAACCTAATCCTCCAGCCTGTCAACCAGTTTTAAAGCATGCAAACGTAGTAATCCATGAAAAAAAAATAACCCAGGCAATCCAGACTTCAGGAGAGTGTTGTGTATACTGTTAGGAGCATAAGAAGGGACAGAGTCCTTTAAAATACCTTTTAATGCTCAATCAGACGCAACTAACCCCCAGGAAAATGAGTCCAGTCCACACACAAGTCATTTTGCACAAATGCTGAAGCACAGGAAAATATCACTGTCAGATGACAGGTAAATAATATGATTAAATCGGGTCTCAAAATAAGGGGGGAGTCTCCAGGTAGCCAAAGGAAAGATTAGAGACATGCAGCATAGGCATCAATTAGAAACTGAAACCAGAGAATTAAAAGCTGATCCTGAAACAACAGGGATATAGTTCAGATTAAAAAAAAAAGACCCCCAAAGGCTCACCTACAAGAAGGGTTATTGACAGAGATGGTGTCGTGGTTTAACCCCAGCCAGCAACTAAACACCACACAGCCGCTCACTCACTCCCCCCCACCCAGTGGGATGGGGGAGAAAATCGGGAAAAGAAGCAAAACCCGTGGGTTGAGATAAGAACGGTTTAATAGAACAGAAAAGAAGAAACTAATAATGATAATGATAACACTAATAAAATGACAACAGTAATAATGAAAGGATTGGAATGTACAAATGATGTGCAGTGCAATTGCTCACCACCCGCCGACCGACACCCAGCCAGTCCCCAAGTGGCGATTCCCCGCCCCCACTTCCCAGTTCCTATACGAGATGGGACGTCACATGGTATGGAATACACCGTTGGCCAGTTTGGGTCAGGTGCCCTGGCTGTGTCCTGTGCCAACTTCTTGTGCCCCTCCAGCTTTCTCGCTGGCTGGGCATGAGAAAGCTGGAAAAATCCTTGACTTTAGACTAAACACTACTGAGCAACAACTGAAAACATCAGCGTTATCAACATTCTTCGCATACTGAACTCAAAACATAGCACTGTACCAGCTACTAGGAAGACAGTTAACTCTATCCCAGCTGAAACCAGGACAGATGGGTAGATACTATTTCAAAAACTTTAGGTTGGGAGTGCATTACCGTGAAAAACCCCTAAGACATTCCTGCCATGTGCCATGTTATGACACAAAGAATTGCTCTAAACGAAGGTATCATCTGTCCCAAGTCTGCTGTTGTATGCTGAAGGGTTACAGCTCAAAGAAGCTCTGATCTAACTAGCACTATGTTCCTCATAGTGCCTGTGGGCTCTGGGAAGCTGGGAGTCACTGAAACAGAGTGGATTCGGCTGATGCCTCTTCTTTTCCAAGGGTAGCCTCTATTTGAAGGAATGAGAAGAGGGCCAGTCTGGCAGCACAGTGCCACTTGGCAGTGTCTCCTGTGGGTTCTTGATGGCCAGTAGGCTTCGGCTATCAATGATAACGTATTAAGTTCACTCCATGTCACGTGGCATTTTCAGATAGCTCTAAAGTGTGTTTCAAGGATACAAGCCATATACGGAAAAAATGCTAAAGGTAAGAAGGGCTGAAGCTCTGAGGTCCGTGGTGCTTTGTTACTGGCTGGGATTAAACCATGACACTGAGATAAAAGGACCTCCAGTCCCTGTTTCACTCTTTGTTTGCCCTATACACTACAGCACATACAGATAAAAAGACACCTAAGTACACTTTCTCTGCTCAGTTTATCTTTTGATCATCTCCCTAGCTGCTCCTAAATTCTACAATGGGCTGTAGGGACACAGTCCTGTGGCTACACGATAACACCAATGAGAGCTGCAAAGGCATATTGTAGCAAAATATTCAGAGGCTCTACTTGTGTTGCTCTCCCTGCTCTGATATGGCTTGCATGCCTCTTCCTGGGAAGGCAGGGAGCTTAGCACCTTTCAGGGTCCTGACGTATACAACTACAACAGGAATGCTAAATATTTGCAAAGAAAACCTTACTTTTAGGCTCGCTATTAAACAAGAGACATCATACAAAGTGTTACAAGTCTGTTGCAGAGACTCTGAAATCCCTGGGAATTGTAAAATTATTTCCAAGATTCCCCCATGCTCCTCCTCTCTGCCAGCTCAGGCTGAAAAGCCAGATGCCTGGCAGGAATGACCATGAGGGCAGGGAGAGCTCCTGCTCACTGATCCAGTTTGCTGCAGTTGACTGATGAGGGTCTTGGATTTGTTTGTTGTTTTTCAAGAGTTCCCACTATGCTCTTGCCAAAATGTTACCAGACTGGAAACTTTTACACTGAACACAGCTGGGCACGTTGTATTGTTAGCAGAAAATTAATTAATTAATATGATTTATGTAAATTTAGGAATTGTTTAGAAGGCTTCATTCTCAATGCAGGATTCAATATTTGCTTAATATCTTGTCAGACATTAATTATATCCCCAGATAGGAAATTACACTCAACTGTCACAAAATATTTCTTACCATTAATTCTGTCAGAAACAGGGAAAGATTAACTGTACTATGTCTGGCATGGATTATTTAGCAGTGCACAGGCTATTAGTATGAAAATGCATGCATCTTCTGAAAAATGTATGGAGTAAAAAGGATTGTAACTCCATTAAGCATAACAAGAGGAAACTAGTTTAAGAAGGGAAAAAAAAGGAGGAAACAAGGTGTTTAACTAGAGACAAATAAAAATTAAAACCATAAACAGAATTTATGGATTTTTAAAGACAGACTAAACCTTTTAAAAAAGTCATTTTGACTACTACTCAGATGCTGTAGAATATCTTTGGTCTGGTCCATATCTATTCCAGTGCCACCCTTCAACACCTGTAACCAGCCTTAATTATAATAATTTGTACTAAATCAGATGCATATTCCATGTCAGGAATAACCCACAGTTATATCTGGTTTACTACTACCAGTTCAAAATCCGCTGAACATTTTGCATCTAGGCTTGTGCCATTCAGAATCTCCTGGAGTCAAAGTTCACTTCAGTTCTGCAATTGATTCAGGGTTCCTATGGGATACTGTATTGTGGAAACATCAAAATCCTGCCTGCCATACACTTCTTACCCAGTTAATATGAACTTTTTCTAATCAAAAGTAGAAATGAGAAAAGCACGTACCAAAATCCCAAATTGTTTATCTGGTCTTCTACAAATACAAACCAATCAAAACAAATAATTTAAAGGCTGCTATTTAAGAGGACCTTTTGCCAATTCAAAACATTGGCTTCTTTCTTCCTTTCTTTTGTTTTATAAAGGCACATCAGAACTATTATGATTGACCACTATAGGCTTTGTGCAACTGCACAGCTCACATGCAATGACATACTTAACCCAGCATCTCTTCCCACCTCACTAGCATGAGAGTTAACTCCATCATAAACTTCTCCTGGACATCATAAAGACAGTGTAGCTGGTCTCTAACCTGGCATTTCAATTAATGTTTACAACTGCCAAAAAATGAACTGTAGATTTAGTCCACATAGTAAAATGCAATAAGCACAGAACAGGGAACTTTGATATGCCAGTATACTCCTGACACTCCCATTACAATTTTTGCACATGTCTGCTTAATGCTTTTTACACATTCATGCCTATAATAATTAAAAAACCCCAACAAACGGTTGAGTTTATCTTATTCCAGGGCTCACAGCTCCCTGGTACCATTCCTCTGTAACACCAGGCAAACGCATCTTGTCCTTGCCCTTGTAATCCATCTTTTTGTTTTGACTCGTTAGTCATTGCCTTTTCTTGGAAAGACAATGTCCTTTTAATCACACTCTCATGCAACATGCTTTCTAGTAAGAAATTCCCCAAACTTCAAAAAGATAGTTAAATACTCCTGCCCCATATCTAAGTCTCAGCTTCAATTGTCTGATTTTGGCTTCCATAAGCTCTGCAGCAAAACTTACAGTTTTCTGTGGAAGAAAGACCTTTTTTTGTGCTTTTAGGGTGTATCCAGTGATGTGATGGATTAGATACCAATAGCCACAGCTATCTCCAGAAGAGCCAATACATCTGTGATGTGCAGTGTGGCATTGTGCTAAAATAAATGCCAGGAGTGTTACAGCCACCTTAGCCTAGAATCACTGCCTCGCAGAAGAGGCAGTTAGTTCAGGTGCAGCATCAAATGGAGGCATGCACCCATCAGGTGAGGTCTGCTCCCAGTTGGAGCCAGCTCTTTGGGTACTAGCTCAGCGGTCTCTGCAGTATGTCCCATTTGCTGTGCTTATTTATACCTTAACGTACAAGATACCAGAAATCAAACTTGTTTCCAGCCTTGGAAACTGACAGTTATTCTGATACTTGTGAGAGATGAAGGAGACTTGGTGAAAGATTTGCTTCACCACCTCGTTTTTCAAAGTACGTGTACTTTCACCTGCAAAAATTAGCATCAACATTAAAATACAAAATGTTTGAAAAAAATAACATAAAAATTATTGTTACACTGTAAAACTATCCTCCTTGAATATCACCTTGATCAGATAGTTGTACAGGACTAGAAAGACTAAGAATGAATGAATCATATCTTGCTCTTAGCTCTGCATTAGTAATTTGATGCCTCCGTATAGCACCTCACCTGCATATTAAAGACATAAAGGGGCTTCTAGTTTCTGCAGCCTGCCTCAGGAAAGAGAAGTGGTGCAGAGGTAGCACTTGAAGAAAAGAGGAATTTACTCAAAGAAAAGAAGGGATTTGACATCTCTAAGCAGGACTTGGAGAGGGTGGGACCTAATGTTTCAATTTGTATGATAAGCTAAAATCAAATGGAGAAGGAGTATTGCCAGTCATTGCTTCAGTTCATAAAGGTTCTTAATATACCAATTCCCTTTCAGCTTTTCTTCCACCCCCACTTTCCTTTATTTGTTTGGAAGAGACAGTCTCTCCATTGCAAAGTCACTCAGAGTCTTTCATTTCCACATGTCTAGCATAGGAAGACACCTCGCACAAATATTCTTGGTGATTTTGATTCAAAACAAGATCCTACACACAGCAATGCCGGTTCCTTTAGTATTCATTAGTAAGGCACATCCCTAACAATGATTAGGCTTGCAGGACACATGGAAGAGTATCAGTATAAAATCTATTCTTACTCCATACAATTTCTCTTGCAAAACAAATGCATGACATGTTGCCCTGATGACAAATCCAGAACAGTTTTGCTGAATTCAGCAAACATGAGGCATGTGAATATGAGATTAAATTGGCTCTGGGAAGGACGGCACACAGAGCAGATGTGTGGATATGAGGATATTTGAAGTTAGAATGCAATCTTCTTGCAAAGGTGGCCCTATGGATCAGGTGCTCCGTAACAGCTCTTCAGTGGGTACGATGAGGTAAAAGTGAAATTGCTATCTGAAAATGCAGAACTGATAGATCCAGGAGAAAAGTGGTAAAGAGCTCTGAAAGGTGACAGTAATACTCATTGATTGTGTAAATACTTCTGGTTCTTTCCTGCCACAGTGCCTTTGTGGTGAGGTACTCATTTTAGTTCTGAACACAATGAAAAACTTTATAGAGATTAAAACATGCAGAATGTTTCAAGTACAAAGTTAAATTTGAATTTTTATTTTAAAACACTTACTGAAAGCCAAAAGTAACATTTTGTGTTTCTATTTTAATGAGCTACTGACAACTTTTCCACCCCATTTAGGTTTTAGCACTTCTTTTTTTACAAGCAGTTATTTTAGCTGATGGGGAGCAAGGAAGACTCTCGTTCATCCCTATATTCCTGGTGAAAATGCCTCCCTTATGCTTTAGATCCATGAAGAAATCTTAAAGAGAAACTTTCACAAAAGTGAATTATCTAACTTCTTCTCAATCTACATCTGCAAACCAGAAATATGCACATAAAAAGTTGTAATACGTGATGATATTTTGTAATAATAGTTTACAGCAGACTTGGGGCTCCTTATTTGAGGACAAGAGAGTCTGTAAAATAATTCATGTTTCTGTGCAGCAGGTCAGAAACACCACTTCTGCCACCCCCAATATTGCCCAATAACAACTAACAGAACATGAGGACTGATGCATGTTTCTGAGCAGGATCTTCCCTTTTTCAGGATTTAATTTTTCTGCTAGGTTCCAGATGAAAAATGAGCTAATATTATTCTGGTGGGATTACATTATGGTTTAATAAATTTATTATAAAGACGGAATTGCCTCAGACATGCATAGGTCTAAGCTATACAATATTTCAACACACTACTGAGTAGCTTCATTGAATTCAGTGGGATTACCCATTCAAGTAAGGATTCAGCTAGCACAGCACGAGGTTACAAATCTAGTTCATAATTTCTAAGGCTGTAGATTGGAATATGACACAGTTAATATACTGTAGCCTGAAGTTCTGGTGATTAAAAAGACACACATTTAAGCAGAAATAATCAGAAAAAGAATTCTTAATTAGAAATTTATATGACTATCAGCAAATCACTTTGAGATCCTTTGTCAATGAGAAGTGCTATATAAATGCAAATTTCTTTCATGGTATTAATATTATTTATCCATTTAATTGGAAAAAAAAACCCCAAGATTTTTATTGTATTTTAGTTAGTAAAATACTAAATATGAAGGGCCAAATACATCCTTGTTGTAAGCTTTTGAAACTAACAGAGTTATGGCACAATTGAATCTGACCCTAGTATCTAGAGGATACTAGGTTTGTTCAGTGTAAAGAAGAGGAGACGGAGGGGTGATGTCCTTGCTGCCTACAACTTCCTCATGAGAGGGAGCAAAGAGGGAGGTGTTCGTGTCTTCTCTCTGGTGTCCAGTGATAGGATGCAGGGAATGGCTTAAAGCTGTGTCAGGGGAAGTTCAGATGGGATATCAGGAAAAAGGTCGTCACTGAGAAGGGCGGTCAAGCACTGGAACAAGCTCCCCAGGGAAGTGGTCAAAGCCCCAAGTCTGTCAGTATTCAAGAAGTGTTTGGACAACGCTTTTAGATACAAGGTTTAACTTTTAGGTTGCCCTCTGTGGAGTCAGGAGTTGGACTTGATCCTCATGGGTCCCTTCCAACTCAGGATATTCTGTGATTCTGTTCCCCAAAATGTCTACTATGTATTATTGAAAACAGTAAGCAATACAATTTTAGCATAAGAAATATCATTTTCTTATTTAATCCAACCTCTGTGCCTTCATCACACTTTCATATCACTTGTCCCTTTGTACTCCTAATTTATTTACAAATGCAGTTCTGGTAATTTAAAAAGTTTTTAAAAAACTGTGGCCTGTTTACTCACATTAATTGACTCAATTCCATAAAATACTGTCACCAACATGTTTTCTATATGAAAATGATTTCTTATAAGACCTTTCCAGAAAGACTCAGATGTTTTGCTGGAATGGAGGGAAATATCCAAGATAAATATTTTAAGCAAAAAAAACAGTAGGAAGGAGAGTTTAGGCCTTTTTTTGCCTATTTCAAAAAACAGGTGGTTGGAATAAAAATGTTAGATACAGAGGGAGAAGTGAGTGTTCTTTGAAACCATAGCAAGAAATGGAAGCATATCCATACAATGTGTTCTGTTTTATAGTAATACTCAAGAGAAGGACCAAAAAAGTGATCATTACTAATGCTTTCCTTCATTTATTCTACAAAGTTAGTAACTTGTGTTATGGGTCTCTCACCTTAACCACAAGGAGTTTCAGACATATGAAGCCAGACCAACCCATAGTGCAGCAGGACAAATGAATGTTCAAGGGAGGCCTGAGCAGGTTAACAAAGAACTAGGTCACCCTTCCCACTCACTTTGTTTGATTACCAGCTCCTGCAGAGCCTCGTACCTGAAAGTCTCTGATGAGTTTCACATTATGAAATGTGAAACATCTAACCAATGTTTGCAGTGAGTGATACAATAACTGTGCCATACTTTCAGAAGGACTCTTCAGGGCGACAGCATGAAGGGTAGAAATCTGTCACTTAGCACACATGGAGGGGGAGAAAAAAAAAATTGGATCACTAAATGGCCACTAGAGATCAGTAAGAGAGGTTACAGAGCTGGAGGGACTTGATGCTGGCTGTACCCTGCAGTACTGGTTACTATAGTAAGCTCCTCTTTCTGGTTGAACATGAGGGAATTTAAAAGCCTATTTTTCTGGAAACAGTTATCGCATTGGTGCTTTCAGAGGAAAATGTATCCCACTTATCCTCAAAGGTAAAAGTAGAAATGACAGTCCAGACACGGGTCAAGGTGTTAGCATTACCGTAAGACACCACATGCCTATGACACTGCGTAATTCTTTCACAAATTGGCACTCTCCACAAAACGTAGAATGTCCCATTCTTCACATACTTTCCCTACTTAAGGATTATTAAGAGCTCTTCAAAATCAAAGAACCCTGAGATGAGATTTGGTCAAGCAGAGGGCAGGGTGCAGAGGGTGGAGGGGTTGTTTTCATTCAAGAACACAGTAAAGAAAGCATGAAGAGGAGTTCATGAAGTGCCTGAAGTACAGTTGAATGGAGGAGAGGAGCAATTTTGGAACATATCCTGTGCGTTCGCTAGCACAGTGTACTGAAAAACACTTTCTTTTCAGATACCACCCTGATATCTGCTTTCACATCCCATGGCATTACATAGCTGCTGTAAACCAGAGCACCAGAGTTGATAATAGTTTCCTAAACACATAGACACACAATCAGTTCTAGCAGTACTGGTTAGACTATCCAAAATCAGAAACAGAAAACTCCATGCAGGAGGCAGCAACACACATACACACATGCACACATATTTAACATCACTATCCACACACTAGTTTTAAAACCTAAACCAAAAAAGGTATATTCCTTGAATATGTATCATAAATGTAATAAACCGTTATTTAAAAACAATGGTAGCAAATGCAGAAGTAAAGGTGGTATGAAGCTTTTATGGTTACATTCATGCATTGAGGAAGAAAGGCAGTAATGAATGTTCTTGTGGAGGATGCTTATTACTGTTTACATCAAAGCAAACTACCATTTAAATGCTAATAATTGCATTCTCTGCCAGCAAAGATTGTCTTAAAGGAACAGAATGATAATCCCAAGGGACGTTCAGAGATGTATGTTAGATCTGGACTGACAACAAATTACCACTGACTCTTTGAAAAGAATAACCAAAGCATTTAAGGATGAATCTGCTGAATTTCATAAAAAATTTCCAGGTGATTTCATTAGATAATGAGAACCTTACTACATACTAAGTTATCAGAAGGTCTTTGAAAAAGGACACATAGTGACAAGTACTAACAATACAATACACTGTCAGCATTTGTTTCCAGTCCTAAGACCAGATACAGGATCCTTACTGCTTAGGGAAACGCTGCATTGCATTACATTATGAAGTCTGATCTTGATTTTATAGGCTAGATATCATAGAAAAATATTTTTTTTATTTCAAGTCCTTTGGTTTATTTTCTTTACCACACATTTCTAATTCACTAATCGTTCATAACTCCTCTAAAATCCCCAATAATATTTTGAGTTATCATCTTCTACCTGCTTTATTGAATCACTTAGCTTAAAGCTAAGTCTGAGGTGGCTCCTTTCCAGGGTTTCATTAAAGGCACCAATTCTGCATCAGGGAAGCCAAAAATCCAGGCAGCTGCTAACACTTTTAGCATCCACTTTATTTAAGAACATAAAACCAACTGAAACAGGTCAGACTAAAGATCCATCTGGCCCAGTACTATTCCTCCAGCAGTGAACAACAGTAGATGCTTAAGCAAGTAGATACTTTAGGAACAGCATAAACGTATCATGACACTTCAGTATTATTCAGTTTCTGGAAAATTTTTGGCTCAAGAACTTCCTGCTTTAGAGACCACTGACTTTGTGTTTAATACCCCGATAGATTTTTCTTCCACGAATGAGTCTAATTTCTTTTTAAATCAACATAAGCCTTCAGCGTCCCTGACATCCCATGGGTATGAGCTTGATAGCTGAACTACATATTGGGAGAAGGACTTTCTCTGTTTGCCTTAGCCTGCCTCAGGACAGTTCTGTTTGCTCTCCTCGAGTAAGCTGTCATTCTCTCTTCCTCCCTCCTAGCCACCCACAATATTATAAACTTTTGCCATAGCTCCCCTCAGTTTTCTGGTTTTTAGGCAGCATCTTCATTTATTTACCACATAGAAGCCATTCCATACTCTACGACCGTCCATCCTTTTTTAGAAAACATATCTGTAATCAGCAAAGTTTTCACCAAACTCACTAACTGTTGAATATATACAAGTAGGTGCATAACAGAAGCACACAGAGTATTCTCCATGGCAACAGCATTATACTGCACTATACTATACTTCAGTAACTTTTTAGTTGATTTTATTTCCCCACCTACTTCTGCAATCAACTCAACAGTACTGGTTGGGTATAAAATCTGTTTAGATACCTAAGACCTTTTTTTTTTCCTTGTGCTAAGAAAAACACACATCTCTCTATCTTTTACCAACTGTTATAAAAATAGTAAGAAGAAATGTTAACACTGCCACAGATCTGCCACTGTACCAAAATGGATACCCAGTCTTGCCCACAGAAGGCATTACAGGGGAGAGGACAATCCTAGGGACTTCTCTCCCTAAGGAATATTTCTGTCCTACATGTGGTCTGAAATTATATTCAAAATCTAGGTCCTCAGCAGAGAAAAAGTAAGTTCACTGTTGAATAAATGACTGTGTGAGGCTCCTGCGCTTTTAGACCTCAGCAGTAGATAAAACATGCAGAGAATGAGAATAATAGTATAGACAAAAAGATAACAAAGACATCTAAAGCTGAAAGAAATTGTAAATAATTATCTGAATAGAAAATAAGTAAAGAAACTGGAAAAACTAGAAAGCTTTAAGTTATCACCTGGTTGTCAAGTTGTGGATTTTCTAAGCAGTTTTGTCTCTAAGACTAAGGCAATTAAAAGTTTTTAAAAGCTCTTTGGAAAACAGATAGTACTGAACATCTATGCCAGCAAGGTAAGAGAATTCCTGTGCATAAATCTAGAAATAAGGATATACGGGCAGCAACATCTGCCCATTATCTGGAATAGGATAAGACTCAAAACAAAAAACAGCAAAAGCAGCAGGAGATGTTAGCTATAAAAGCAATACAATCCTGATTTTTTCCTGACTAAGGGAAAGACATCATTTAACTTCATTGGGTCTTGGATCTGGCACTAAGTCCTATTATACAGGCCAGATGTAAGGAATTTATTCCCCTTAGGAGAAAGCAGGAGAAGCAGATGGCTGTTTCTAGCAAACACATTGCAAGCCATAGGAAGATGCTGTCTGTATTTCCTGTGAAAACTAAAATTTCACTAGAAATAAGAACATCTCTAAAACCAATGCATTCCTTTAATGGCTCAGAAAACAATAACTTACTTATTATCCCATCATGCCTAAAGGTATTAAACATCATATGCTGGATTTGTTCCTTTGCTTCTTAATTCTTTCTGTACTTCAGATGGTGGATGGTCTCAACTTTTGTACTGCTGTACCCTAATCTATTTTTAATATCTCAGTGTTGTAGCATTCAGCCTGCAGGGCACGTTTAGTTTTAAGCGGGTGAGCAAGTCCCATTTAATTCAATGGCCAATTGTGTGCTCAAATAACTTGCTGAATCTAAGTTACTTGCATTCACCAATAAAAAGTAACAAGAAGTTAGCCTTCTCTCATTTGGGACCTGAATGTTAACGTGTAACTCAGCAAAAGGACTAACGCTGGGAAATAGGGTGCTTGTGCTACTGCATTACCCTTTGCTAAACAGAAGCTGGAAAGTCCATAACTAACAGAATGATGTGTTTTGAATTTTGGCTGTGGTTTTTTTTTTCCTCCTCATCTCACTAATGGTTTGCAAATATTGTTTGCATTAAGGCAGCATCTTAAAGTGTTCATCAGTATCAAAAATGTATTGGAAAAACCTTTATACTTTTCTGTTCTGTATTTGCTGAATAAAGACCAGTTTAATACCAATCAACAGAATGTATGTTGACAGCAGAGTGCAGCTGAGAACAACCACTTCCGATGCTGCATTTCCTGGTGTAATCCAAAGGCCTGCGCTTTCAAGTCGGGGTTGTGACCAGACTGCAAGAAGAATCTGAGGCACTCTCAGGGAAGAAATATTTTATTCAAAGATGTACTGCTGCTAAAATAATAGCAGAGGGGATACTGGGAATTGCCAGCCATGGAAATTGTTATTTATTATAAAAAAAGTCCACAGAATGTATTGCTTTTTGAAATTGTGCTACTATAAAACATCCTCTTGAAGCTTACTAAAGTGAGACCTAATTTAAGGCATGTCACTGCATCTTTGCTTTACATTGTTCTCTGTATGTGTTACAGCAAGAGTTACAAAGGATCACAAGTTGCCATCATATTTTTCTTATGACTAACAATATAGCTTAAAGAAAAAGAAAGGAAACCTTAACTCTGATATTCTTTTCCCCCGGAGTTTAAAAAAAAAACAACAAAAACCCACCAATGCTGTAAATGTTATTTTCATACCTTAAGTTTCATGTCCTTTACACCTAAAACAAAAGGAAAATGTTACATTGTGCAAATAGATTTTAGTGGCAGCATTAGGAAATTCTCCTGTTCTATATGGATCAACGGCAGAAAAGACAGCTCAGGATCCATCTGCTGTGCCTTTGTTTACATAGACATAGCTCTGTGTGTCCCTCCTTTCCTGCAGTACCTGATGCGAGGAATAAAATGGGCTTGGTAGCTTTCAGGGTGGCAGTGTTTCTCAAGACGTCAGACCAGAATTAATCCTTAAGTGGATAAGGACGTTTCATTATCCTACCATGGTTAGGTCACAGTGCAAAACTAGTGTGTAAAACCAACTATGTCATGGTGAAGTCCATTCACTTAGTATAATTTCACAATCTAAATTTTCATACAGTGCTATTGAATTTTCTCGACTGGTTATCATCTTGGGTATGGCTTTGCTTCAACCATGGGACCAAATGGTATTACCTTATCACTTGTTCAATAGCACATACTAATGGACTCAGCGAGAAAATTATTTGTGCCAGTAATAGATTTGTAGAGTCTGGCTCCTGTCAGCACAACAAAACTCATGGAATCACCTCATCAAAGAGCCAGGATGAACAGCTGCTCCTAATGAAGTGAATGGGAGGCTTGATACTGCATTAAACAAGAATGCACCTGAAGCTTCTGAGAAGTCAGCAAGAATGCACAGAGAACAACACAAGGCCAAAGGTAACATGTTACAGTTTGCTTCATCCTTCATAAACAGAGCTATAGCTCAAAAAGGACTCAGGAAGACATTAACTTGCTTTGTTCTGTAGATAAGTTTATTTCAAGGCTTCTTTCTGCTTTTCATTCTCTTTTACCTTTCTGAAAAACAACACTATTTCCAGATGAATTCTCCATACTTGGTCTCAGTTCTAGAATGATTAGGTTTTTTTAGTGAAATAGACTAAAATCTGCTTGTCTATTTTGATTTATAGGAGAGTAAAATAGTTCCCAATTGTTTAAAAAGTTATTTTTAAATTTTTTTTTTTTTTGCTTGAAGATTACTCAGATACAACTACAGTTGCAAAATAATCCCTTCTATATAACTGCTGTGCACTGAGGAGAAATATCCAAGCTAATGAAGGGCAGGGCAGGGCAAGGAAGGGATAAAGTTATATGAGTCTGCAGTTGTAACATTGAGTTTATGATCAATAGAAACTGTCCATTATTTTACACTTAAATTTTTAGGACCACAAAATATTGTAGGCATGTAAGAATGGTGTAGCATTGGCATTAGGTTTCTGTCATGGACTGGCTTAAACCTCATTGAAACTGGTGTATTTATATAGGATAAGAGAGAAGTTAGGTACATTTTTCCACTCAAAGCTGAATGCAAGGCTGCTGGGAAAAATGAAGGCCTAACATTAAGGAGAGCATTTCAGAGTATTATTTTGTGTGAAGGAAAGTGTGAGAAGTGATGAAAATTGAGCAACAGTGAAAAAGAGAGGAGATAGATGAAAGCCTACCACCACCTAGACTCTAATGTTACTAATCTGGCCTTCAGAAAAAGCAGAAAATGTAAGCCAAGTTGCTGACTGAGAGAGTCAGTGCTGTGGCCTGGATAAATGTCTTTGGGATTTTCTGATTCCTCCTATGTTAAAGACATGCATTCACGGCCTTTAAAAAGAAACAGAAAAAGAGACTGTCTACCCCAAATAACAGAAACTCAGCTATGAAGACAACTAACTCATTCCCCAGTTTTGTCTCCAGCTGGAATAATTCAGCAGAAGACTAGGAACTCGAGTGTAAAACCTGGCCATGATTTTGACCATCCAGCTCTGGAAGGTCAGTGAAGTCTTCATCTAGAAAGACAGCATCTAAACACAGTATCATTCTTATTGCCGTGTCCTGATCACAATTTAAATGGTTACAAATGCAGGAAATTAAAATGTAGATGTTTCATAGTAGTCATGACTTCACCAATCTAAACAAAAGTATTATTATTCATATTGTTAAATGTCCATTTTAACCACAAATACTGATCTCTGACAGCTCTGCTGTGAGAGAAGCAAGAACTAAATTGGAACTCCTCTTTAGTAGGTGGGCATACTAATATTCCTGGAGTAGTTAAAGTTCAGTATTTCTACACTTTCAGAGCAAGAAAAGCAAATATCTTTGTGTATAATATTTATCTCATAATGGATTCAATGGATTCCAACACATTTCACAGAAAGCAACTTATTTTATTACCTTATAGCTCTAAAGAGAAAGACACATGAATACAACCTTGATTAGGAGTATTGCAAATAACCAATTATTTTTTATTACTTTCACTCACTGTAGGCAAGCTAAATTAATGTTCCGAGATAAGAGACTTACTAGACAAGGAGGGAGGGAGAGAGTGCTGTGAATGACCTTCAAGGTAAGACGTTGTGCAGTGAGGAATAGGAAAAGGTAGAATAGCAAGTGAAATGGGAAGGGGGAAGGAGAAAGAAAAAAAAAAAAAAAGGAGTTGTATGCTCAGAGCATCAGAGCAACAGGCAAAAGAGAAGAACTCAGCAGCTGCATTTTAAATGGATAAGCGGTCAAAGCCCAGTTATTGTAGTAAGAAAAAGTAATCTAGTAGGAAGAGAGGATGATTGTCGCTAGGATTTTCTCCTGTATTTGCTATTGGTAGCGAGGACAGGGAACCATAGATGATCATTGAAGAAAGTCACCCACAAAATAGTTTCCTGAGATACTCATGCAGACAAAACCTGCTCTTTATTTCCTGAAAGGTAAAGGAAAGGGAACGCAAACAAAAATGGTACAGGTGTTTCCCTCTTCCCAGCTGTAATAGAAATCACAGGACTAAGGACTTCCAATGCCTCATAGATATTGATGGAGAAATTTTGATTTAAGGAAAAACAAATACATTTGGTTTCTTTCCAAAGCAGGATTATCCTTTCACTCCAAGTAGAATCCAAGAACCTCTGCAAAAACAAGTCAAGACCTGAGCTGTACTGTGCAGTAATGTCTCCTGTACTTCCGAAGGGCCACATATGTAAGATGCCCTTCATCATCCTTACCCAATATCCTTTTTTTACTGTCACCTTCTTTTTTAATTTTTAATTCTTTATTTTAAATCCTCACTTTGAAAAACATTAAAATGGGACTTTTACTTCTCCTTGCTCAAGAGAAGGACGAAGCACTTACTTATGACATCCATTCATTAAATTCTCTTACATCCAGGAAATATGTACTGACCACCTCTTCTCAGTAGGGAAACTCTTCATTACATGACACGTTACTGCTATGTCATACATATCTATATGCCTCATCATGCTCAGCTACATATATATAGATAGTATGTACATATTTATATGTATCCATGTAAACATATATATGTTTGTAAACATCACCCAAGTAGCAAAATATCTTGCTAGATGATTTGCTTTATTTTTATCTCCTATTTTTCTAGTAAAGCAGCTTTCCTGAATTATTAGTAGTAATTATTAGAGTCTACCACATTAAGACATGGGGCCTTGGCTTTGCTCTGAAGATGTGGGGTTGGCAGCCTCCATGACTTTATCACAGCTCTTGGCATTTTTACTATATTGAGGTTGAGTCTTACAGCTAAAATCACATGAGAATATTTATTTTATTTTAAAAGAAAAATTCTACCCTCTATAGTAGATAAGAAAAGCTTAAACCTATGAAATGAGTGAGTTCTAAAAGTTCTAAAACTAGAAGGCCAAGTAAATCCCACCTATGTCCCCACTACTTACTGCTCCTATAATGTGGTTGGTGTATAAGTGCTTTCATGCGTGTGTATTTTAACTCAACACCATTTTTTAGCTTGATTTGTGATTATGAATCCTTGAGATTGACAACACTTACACTGAACTCTGCAGCAGAAGTTCAGTAATTCAAATTTCATGTTCCAATGTAGAAAGGACATCTCAAAGAAGAAAGTGTCATCTATTATACCACAGTTTTTAGCTACTAAAATTGTTCTTGTCAGTTTTGCTATAGAAGATGAAAGGTGGGAACTTCTTGTCTTATAATCACTGCAAAACTTTTGTGCAATTTTTCTTTTGTTGGCTTTATAAGGAGACCGAAAATGCATCCACTGAATATAAGCTTCAGATGTAGATCTGCTGCTATCTTGTCATGTCTTAAAGTGATTTTGAACAAATCTTTACTTTACTTACTTCTTTCAGATGTAGATCAGAGAAATAAGCAAGTAGGTGGTTGAAGAGGAAAAAAAAACCCCCAAAACAAAGTAAGGTGTCCTTTTAAGTTTGTTGTCTTTGTTAGTGGTGAGGACTCAGCACTGATAGAGATTTCTACTGTTTAGACCATGCAACTTCCTGGTGTTTGAACTGTTTGAGCACTGAGGATCCTATGCTTGCTATGGCAGGGAGAGTTTTCCTCCCACTGACCCTACCATGCTGAGATTCTAATGTTGATTACATCTTTCTCGTTAAGACAGGAACTTATACTGCCTTTCTTAAAAGCTGACTTACTGCCTGATTTGCATAGAAAGGGAAATTGTTCCAAGAAGGACAGTAGCCATATTGCACTAAATGGAAGCCAAATTTGAAACAGTCTATGGTATTTTTTAAAATTATGTTTAATTACATTTTATATTATTATGCTTTAATGTCACTTTACTTCCAATTTCTTGAGAAGAAAAAACCCCAAATTATCATAAAGAGAAGGTCTCTTAAAATATTTTGTTCTAGAAGGAAATCAATTCCTCATGAAGGACCCCTTCTCATTTTGTCCTTGCAAGACTGCCACACTAACTTTGAAAGCTCCAATAAGCCTCCAAAACCCTGTAAGTTGAGCTCAGTTTTAGCAGCTTTTGAACTTTATCCATTGCTAGTCTTGAAGTGTTCTATTCTATACTATTTCAAAAGCGATAGGAGAGATATTCTCAGGGGAGAATTCAATCAAATACAGAAAACTAGATTCACTCCTGATTATCAGGTCTGAAAAATGCCATCAGGTTTAGGTAGTCATGTGGTGCCAGGCACCATGTATTGAACCACATCTCACACTCAAGTTTATGTACTTCACTGATACCTAGATCTTGCTTTTGATTTTAATATCTCTTGACAAGATTTCTGAAATTAATGTGATTGATATCAAATTAGCTCGTTTTTGCCTGCTTGGTCAGCTGCAATCTTTCCTTAGCTATCTGACTGGCAATTCACTGTTCAGGCATGTAAGAGATCTCAGAATATCATAGGCTTGGTTGAGTGCATGGCTCATGCCCCAGGGTACTCCCACTGATCTCTAGCTGCTGCTACAGAAAGATATGGGTATCCTGTGGGTTGGTTTTTTTGTTTGGCGTGGGTTTGGTTTTTTGTGTTGGGTTTTTTTTGTTTTTTTGGGTTTTTTTGTTTTTTTTTCCCCTCCAATCAAACCTGCTAGTCCTATCCAGGCGTCTTGGATACCTTATGGTGTCTCAGACAGCACAAGATGCCTACACTCAGCTAACTGAATTGAGGCCTCAGTATCAGACAACAATTATTTTTCTTCCAAGCCTGACAGCCAAAGAGTACTGTAGCCTCACCTGCTCCAACAGTACACAGGTCTCAGGTCTGTTCCCATGGAGTTGCCCTCTTCCAATATAGCAGGCTAATCTGATTTGATGATCATCAAAATCTTAAGAAATATGAGAGATTAAAGCTTTATTTTTGCCTGGAAAGTAGCGGCTGTTCCTGGAGATCTCTCTCAAAAGAACAATTCACCCTCACAACTGCACCAACATGTTAAAGCAAACAAAGGGAGAAGTTGCTTTCTCTCTATTAACTGTCCTTTACAACCACATTGCTCAGCTTTAATAAGAGTGGATCCCATGCAGAGAATGAATCCAGGAGTAGATGGAGGAGAAGCACTTTTATGAGACCTAACTCCATTCAACATTTATCTGTGTGAATTACTCTACACCTCTTAAAAAGAAAATAAGTCAATATCTAAACACTGCAGCCTGTCCCTTATATGTTCTCCTTTCTATTTTCACCTGTTTTACTTCCATGTAATGCTGTTGACTTAGTGAAGTTCACCCCATTACATATCAGTGTGACTAAGGGTGGAAGTAGGGCCATGTTATTTCCTTAAACTTGTATTTTTTCAACATAAATTTTATATGATGCATAAAATACACAAGAGGTGGCAAACAGTTCCTCATTTTTCAACAACAAAACATTCACGCTCAGTAGCTGGGAGAAAAAGCCAAAGGTTTGAAAAGCACAGCAAGGACAGATAAAGTTTTTGTCATGACAGCAATGACAAAATTACAGAAGCCAGGGACCAAGAGACTGTGCCACAGCAGCTCAGGACACACAGTATCCCAAATGGTTTAATATTGTCCATTAGGAAGAGTAAAGCAATTAGTCTCCACTAAGAACATCTGTCCACTGCAGTCATCTTACATAAAAAAAGCTCCAAAATGACTACTCCCAACTTTCCATTTAATACCTGAAATAATGCTATTTTTATTTTAGAAGGAAGTCTTATTTTGAAGCAGAAAGATTATTTCTGTGTGTTTTAAAAAGAGAATAATCTGGGCTCAGAAGATTTCATCACTTTGTGCTTTACTGCTTGGCCATGGAAAACACAGCTGCCTTTCATATTGGCAAATCAGCTAATCTCTGTGAAATAGCAATTGTTTTGAATGGATAATTGACTACAGGTGCAATGAATTACATATCCATTATTGGAGCCAAAGATATAAAAAGAAGTTGGGGTTTGTTTGGGGGTTTTGTTTGTTTGTTTGTTGTTGGTCTTTTGGGGGGTTTTTTTGTTTTTAATTTTAAACTGTTTCCTTTCTAAGGCAGCAATCCTTTGGAAGCTGCAATTGCTGGAACAACCTTAAGCATTGCCTTAGGAGACACACATTGCCTCTGCAATGCTATAGGGAACAGCCAAATCAAAGCATCTGTTTCTTTTATGTTATTCTGAAGAAAAAGGAGAGAGAGACTTTTGAGGGGGAAAGAGGAAGTCAAGTACACATTATCAGATCCACAGTCAACCTGTGATATTTTCACTGACCACTTAATAACAAAATAAAACAAGCATACAGAAACACATTCTCAAATCGTATACTGCACTGGATTTCTAAATGACATAACTTGTAGCCCTGTCTCAAGGATTCATGTGCTATACTGTAAAGCGACCAAGAAGTTAACTAAATCAAGTTAAGTGTGAACAGCACCTACTGCATGCAAAAAGGTCCAAATATGAACTAGAGCACTATATGCTAGTTGCTATACAAACACAGATCAAGAGAGAGGAGCTCTGAAGAGCTGAATCATTTGTTACAAGAGATTTCTAAATTGCTCTGCAATTTATACATTTAAGAATCAACATTCCCCACATTGTGACATACGGTAAATTTAGGATGCCACAACAGCATCTGTTCAGCTTCACACAGCAACCTTACACCACAATTCAGCAACAGGAGGTAAAACAGTAGCTCCATTCCCAGAAAGAACCAAGTCAGGAGAAATCTCACCTCCATAGCTGGAACCAGTATGGAAGTATTCTCTTGCCTTTGCCAAAAAAGTAGCATGGAAATCCTAGCATTGATACACTTCATCAAAGACCTTGAGGAAAATTTAGCTTTGCTCAATGGAATCCAGTAGATCTATAGCTGGTATATTCCAGCTGTGCTTGCTGCTTAAGGAATTACGAGCAACACACTGGACAAGACATGGTACTTGAGATCTGAGACAAGCTCTCCATCAGAGGAAGACCACCACTTTCCAACAATTTCCTGGTCTTTGATTTACCTTGGGTGTTCCTTCCTCAGAAGCAGCTTGCAGGGCTGAGTCTCACTGACACGTAGCAAAAGTGCATATGCTCATTAACAGCTTGATTTCACAGTTGCTTTCACTGTGTCAGCCCCTATTCTGCTGCCCCACCTCACCTACAAAATCCCTCAGGGAATCTATTTATCTTTCCCCTCCTTTCCTAGGGTCAGCCTGGTGCTGTCTATGTCTCCTTGAGACTTCAGAATAACCAGGGAACGTTAGGGTTATTGGGGGAGCACCCTCAGTACAATGTACCTTCCCCCAGACACAAGGTGCAGCAACAGCCAGCCAGTTCCTTCCCTTCCTCAGCAGTATTGCAGCCCTGAAGATTTAATCTACCAAACTTCTGAAGTGCAGGGCCAGCATACAGTGAGATAAAGACATGGACTAATACCGAAACATTCAACATCATATAAAACCAGGCAGATTGTTTCAGATCAGTATCCTGTCTCTAACAGTGGCCATACATAAGTAGCCAAAGGAGAGAAAGGAGAGTGCAATCATTTGTAATACTACTTCTGAGTGTTCTTCCAGCTGCCAGCTATGTTCAGATCAGGGATTTCCCGATCCTCACATCATTTGTCTATCTAGTGACCCTCAATGGGTTTCTCTAACAAGTACTTGTCCACTCTCTCCTTGAAACCCTGTATCACCCATCTTGCAACAACAGCCTCCTTTGGGAAGAAATTGCGCTGCTCTATTACTTGCTGCATTAAGAACCAAGCTGAACAGAGTATTTCCTTGGTTTTCTTCTGGCTTGAAAGAGTATAACACTGCTGAGGTGAAAAGAACAATGTTGCTTCTCACATGGGCAGAGATTCTTAAGCTGTCCATCTAGTAACAAGAGAGAAGTGGGAGGGGAAGAACATAGAAGGGAAGTGATAAGAGGAAGAAGAAAAAAAGAGATAGACAGCTTTCTGAGCTGAAGATTTTCATGTGACAGGTAAAGAACAGGACAAATCTCTGGACTGTCTGTTGGGTTTAATACACTAGAGTAAGAATGAACTAGAAATTTTCTTTAGTCTTCAAAGAAAGGTTATTCCCTACCTGTGTAGAAGGCATTTACATGCATGCCTCCTATTAACTTGAATAGGAACTAGACATGCAAATCTCCCCAGAAAACTCCCAGTGATTTTTGTGCATAAATCCTGCAAGAAAGGATAGGTTAATAGGCCCACAGGTATAAAATAATCGCATGCTTATTAAGCTCTGAGATTTTTCTTGAAAATAACTCTAATAACTACTGCTTTTTTTGTAGAATCAAGGGGACATAACTATATTAAATTACCCCTGTGCTGTTATGCAAAAGGTGGTGCTTTGAATTGGTAAAACACATAGCAGAGGCTTTAGTCAAAACTGGTCATAGTCTAATTTATATCTGACATTGGCTGGTGAATTTCACTCAACTTGTTCAGTAATTTATTTGATGCATTTGGTACTTTTCCCTCAAAACCACTTCCTTCACAAATACATACATAGCTATTCATATATATTTATGAAAAAATTTATTATTACTTATCTCTGCCATGCTTAAGCCTTATTCAATACTTGTAAATAATCATTGAGACTGGGCATTTGTCACTTAAGTATGCTCTTTCAAATGATTCATCTTAACATTTGGAAAGTAATGGTCCACCTCCTCCTCTGGTGTGAAGCCGAAGATCTCCAGGAATCTGTGCCACTCCCTTACTCCCTCAGGAGCTACCTATTAGCACCAGAAGACTGCTCAACGCGTTCCTCAGTGGGAGTCCTCTCTCGCTGTAGGCCACCGAGTGCATTCCTTAAGCTGCAGACGATTACATTTTAAATTACAAGAGTGTTTCACACTCCTATGCCACCTTCAACTTGAGAAGATGAATCAAAAGACGACCTGGTAATTATGTAGTCTCAAACACTTCTGCAAAGTAGGAAACTGCTTTTACACTCAATTTATAGAAAATAAATTCTCAGGGGTTAATTAACTTGTGCAGTGCTGCTCAGGATGTTTGGTCACGGAGCCCTGGAGACACTACATGAGTCTTGATCTAACCATCTCTCTACCCATGTTCATGGCTTTATTTTTATCTTCTGGTTGATATTTAACTATTGCTTTTGCTGCTGGCAGGGATTTTGCCTGTCACAAGTGACCAACTCAAAGAGTCATGCATTTTCTTGGGCACCTTACAGACTTGGTGCTGCTTGGGCTACTCAGGAAGGCAATACCACAGAGATGTCACTGTTTCACATAAAGTAAGAAGGCCCAGGCATTATATGACTGTGATTGAATCTGGAAAGGTGAGCTTAAAGCTGCAAAGAATCTGATAAGCTGGATTCTGCCTTGATTTATATTCCTGTGCGTTTTATGAATACGAGTATCATACTGTGTATTATCAAGATTAACTAAATGGTGACTCTCTCACCATTCTATCTATTCAAAGATAGAAACAGAAGAGAAAGCAATTAAAAGAATTCAGGACATTTACACTGAATATCACTTCAGCTTGCTAACAGTGAGCTCTGTTAGATCTTTTGCAGAGAAGACTGCTCTCCTATTTAGGACAATTCTGCAGGAAAAAAAAAAAAAGAACAGGAAAGTAAAAGAACAAGGGCATATGGGCTTTCTTTTTTTGGATGGGAACCACACTGGCTGTTAACTGTAGCATCTAGTAGCTTCCTAATCTATACTGCTTCTGCAGTCTCTAGATTGCTGCTGAATTCAATAATGGAACATCACAACTGATAGTAAACATAAATCTGTTGACTTTTTTCTTCAAGAGCATAAGTCAGCCAAGATCTCCATACCACAGCAACTGGCTTGGAACAGAAGGTGACAAACTACACAATATCCGTAGGAAATCAGGCTGCAATCTGCTAGGTGTATGCTGTCACAGTGCATGTGTCTTTTCTAGCTCTGGGACACACTCTCCTTGGGGAAGAGCCTGTCACCCCTGAGACTGCACGCCTACCAAGAGCTCTGATCAAAGCTTAGCAGGAGTCAAGTGCCAATCTGAAAACACTGCTGCCTTTATTTGCAATCAGCTTTAATGCAAAAAACCATCATTTTGATTCATTATTCCTGAAGCTGTTGAGGCTTCTATGCCTTCTAGTATGCTTGCAGTTAACAGCACCACAATTTACAGCTTTTCCTTGAGTACCTCCACGCTCCCATACACTGTCGGAACGTGCTTAATGAAAGTCATTTCTGCAGCAGATAAGAACCACTTTTTCTTTACAGGGGCTTTAAATTGTAATGGTATATTAAACCACAACTATGGATTGGAAAGGAAAAACACAACAACATGATTAGGCATTGAAACACTCAGTAAAACTGTTACTTATAATGAGTAAGAAGATGAAGATGTACAAATAAAAGCACAGCATGTTTTCTTTGAGCATCCTTATTAATGAGAGGGACTGTGGGGCTTCAGTATTAAACAGCCAATGAACGGCAGCCATTTACATCCGAACAAATTGATCCTAGCAAGATTAGCAGAGCTGGGGGACAGATTTCAAGACTCTCATTACTTTATATGGAGACAGATCTTAGACAGGACTGTCTCCTCACCTTCAATAGGGTTATCCCTGAATAGTGTCTTAGAGGCAATTTCTATGCAGGCTGGGGTTTTCAAGGAGGCCAAGGGACTTAAGTGCTCAAGGAAAATAAGCACTTTGTTCCCACTGATCTGAAATGGAGCTGAAGCATCCATTTCCATCAATTTTTAAAATAAGCCCAGGTTTTTCTTTCCTTGGAAGGAACTAGTATAAATGCACTTGTTGGTTGTCATGCCACTGGGAACTGTACTGAGTTTCTATAAATTGTTGGAAATACTTGACCAGTATGTTTAAGTTGTATTTTTGGGTTTTCTTTTTACAAAATTATTATGCAGCAGAATCAGAGTTTTGCAGCAGCAGAAGCAGGAATAGCTTTTCATGGAAAGCTGCCAATCTCCTGACTTGTCTATAGAAAAAGATGAGTGAAGCAAAAAAATGAAAAGAGGTTTTGGGGTTTTTAAAGGCATAAATAGAATGAAAACTTCAGAAATGACAGACCAAAATAAAAGACAATGGCAGGTAAGTTTCCACCTCCAAAACCTTGACATTTTTATAGTCACCTCACACGCCCCCTTTTGAGCTAAGAACCATAATATTCATCTATGCAGGGGATTCACATAGAGGGTTTGTGGGAAGCTGAATGGGCTTTCACTGCAAGAAAATATTCCTCTTTTCTGGTCTGTGTAGGAGGACCCGGTTATTCTCTCCTATTTAATCAGCATATTCACTTAGAATGTGCTGACTGTTCTTGGATTCATAACTAATAGGCAATATACCAGTTTCATCAAACCCAAAATGAAATGTGCAATTTAGAAAGCTAAATAGAGCAATGAAATATGTGATTATTTAATAGAAAATAGTGATTTAAGATCCTCAATCCTGTTCAGCTATGACTGAATTTTGTTTGTAACATACAGTCTAAAGTCATAATTTTCTAAATACACTGTACGTGTAGCAAACCATTTAATATATGCAGCTTTGCCCATACTGTTATTGTAACTTTAGTGCATGATAATATATGCAGGGCTAGACAACAGGAAGGCTGGAACACCTTAGACCCTGAAAGGTCTGCTTGGGAATCACTGCATTGCCCCTTAGGCTGCAAGACTGTCTCGACTGGCCAGAAGAGCAGAGAAGAGAATAGGCAAGAGAACCTCATAGGCAAGTTTTCTGTGATCTCTATGGAATGATTTTCTTACACTATAGTTTACAACTATAATTTCAATACACAAAAAGTCAAAAGCAGGCACCCTGGTCTTAGTAGTAAATACTCATGAGGATTTGCATTTTAAAGTCAGCCTCCATCCAGAAATTTTAAAATTCTGTTTTCTCCATCTTTCCTCCTTCCCTCTTTTACATCATCGATTTCAGCTATTGGTACTGACTATACCCTATATCTGGTTGGGATAATAAATTTGACAAACTGAGCTCATATTTCAGGATGATCTTCCTGGGGCTACCATCTTTTCTGAAGCCCTCTCCTTACAGCCTCTGGCTGAAGACACAGGACTACTTTTCCATCACTCACCTTTCCATATGAGCCAATACAGACATATCCTGGGGATGTCGTGATCTAGGGCCCATTTCTACCAAAAGAATTTTAACAAAGCCAAAGCTATCCTACCACTTACACTCCTAACAGAGACAGCTCTTAGGCCATAAGTCATGCAAAGGGAGAAAGTAGAAACAAATAAAAGACAAAGAGATGAGACAAAGTCAATTCTAGTAAGTTTAAAACAAACAAGTCAAAGCATTAGAGATTTACAAAAAAACCAAACCAAACCAAACCAAACAACCTAGAGACATGGCAAGATAAAAAAAAGCTAATAGAAGAAGCAAAGGAGGAAACGGCAGCTCTGTAAAAGATCAAGGGTCAGCCCATTGCAAGTAGCTCCAGAGACTGACATTTCCCCACGTAACAAGTGCCTGACCACCTGAGACTCTGTGCGTGACTGCCCTGGGAGCGGTAAATATATTAATGCTCAGCCTAACAGCATGTTCATCTTAGCTCATTGCTGGTAGTATTAGCAAAAGTTAGGTAATTACTAGGTAATTGTTATCACTGTGTACTCATAAGCATATCAACCTGCTTTCAAATCTCCAAGCCTTGCCAAAGGTGCCCAAACAAAAGTCACCCATAGACATGAGGGTTACAGTGTGACAAAGGAAGTAATCCGCTCTCCTTAAATATTTAGCCAGCTGCATTGCTTTCTTCTGTCTCTCCATGGTCTAGCATAGAAACAGAGGCGATGGGATGACTTAGAAACATTCTAATGGTAAGGTAAGTACCTCATTTGAGAGATTTGTTACCCTATTTCTTCTCCCAAAGACAGATTTGGGAATCTTCTTATAAGGAGATGGAGAAATTGGCTCATTAAGAAGGGAAATTATCAGCATGGGTTCACTAAAAAGGAGTACTGTCAGAAGAATATGACAGAGTTTATTGATGAGGACATCAGGACAGGAGCCAGTCTGATGTAATATAACCTAGAATCCAGAAAGTCTTTTGACAGCATTTTTTGTGGGAAGTTAAGCGGAACAGGCCTAGTTTCTGGAGTAAAAGTCAGAGCAATAACCTGCATATAAAGCTGACTGCTGAACTGAGAACAGAGAGGCATTTGTAAATAGTGGTAAATCTCATTTTTAACAGGGAGACGTGATCTCTAGCAAAATGGAGTGGTAGGCCTGGTTTTACTTAACAGTTTTGATATATTCACTGTATGAAAGGAGGAACAGGTTGATATGCTGATTCTATGCAAAAGGAACATCATAACTCTTATTTAATTATATAAATATTAATCCTTTCCTGTAATTGTACCATAAACCATAAAAAATTATCTGATAAACTTTAAAAGCATTAGACAGATTAGGAAAGATTCTCCTTTTTTCCTTTAATTGTACCCTTTCAATGATATATACCTCTTTATAGCAGTTGGTTATCTAGCACCTTCAGAATTTGTGCTCTGAGCTCCTGAAATTTGCGACCAGCTAAGGACTACTGAGGAATTGGGCCTTAGTTTAAATCTTTTAAAATGAAAGCAAATCATTGAAGGTTCTTTTGGCTTTGAGATTCTTATATATATTTAAAAGGGTGTTTGCTCTCTGGTAATTGTTAGACAGGTCGCAGCTAGACCTTCCAGGTTATAAAGGAGATTAAGAAGAGCCAGCCAATGCACTGTGTTGCAGTACTGATGCTTCAAGAAATGCCATGACAGAGAGATGTCCCTGTGAGTTTGTTCTTTGCTCCCAGAGGTTCTTCTGAATAGACTCATAGGTCATTTGTTACTCACATGAACCTCTCCTCTATCCATCCAAAGTCCATAATGCTCTCTGTCACTGGAGGTAGACCACTCTTCCCATGAGCTCAAGATGCTGCATCTGAGCAAGTTTGCTAATTTCCATGGTGCTGTGTTTCTTGCTAGAGAGGGAAGATCTGCGGAGGTCATACAACAGGGAATAGCCTTAAAAGGGGGAAGAAGGATAGAAACTGTCTACACTTCTCTCTTCTCCCCTTTCTGCAGCCACTGTTACATTTGTTCAGCCCTGATGGGATGGGGAGAGGTATGGTGAGAATAGGTCAGAGAGGAACCATCTATGTAGGCAGCAGGGTCATGGCAACAACAAAGAAAACCAAAAGCAAGAAGTGTTACACTCAGGCAGTTTCAGGATAAATACAGGTTGCTGGCAATTCCAAATGGATGTGGAGAAATTAGGACAGTATACTTGTTTAAATTCATTACTTATTCTGAATTCACTAGTTCCAAAGGGTACAAGATAATCAGAATTTCTTTCAGAAGATTCTGCCAACTTCTGGTAGTGCTAGAGCAACAGTGAACAAAATACTAATAAACAGAATAAAGATAGCTTTATGAACGCATAAAGTGGACATTTTATTGTACCTCTTTTGCAGCTTTAGATGCTATACAGTTGACAGCTTAGATGATCTCTGGTCTCCAAAGCTGACTGAAATACCGTGCATGTGAAGAGCAGCCAGAATTGAGGTGGTTCTCTTTGACATGAACTCAGTGGTCTCACTCAAGCTTCAAGTGAAGAGATGCCCATGGCCCAGAAAGTCACAGTCCCCAGGGAAATACTGGATATCACATGAGGGCACCCAAGGTCTGTCTGGAGATGAAGACTCCATTTCTCTCTGATGGCAGATGTAAATCATTCAAGTTTTTAAAATTGGGATAATAAGATGCCCTGTGAGAATGAAAAATGTAATTGGGGAAGAATGATGGAATGATGCAGGGTAATTGTTGTCTAGCTAATCAGGGACATAGTTCTGCCAGCTGAGCCACTGAAAGTGAAGTGACAATACAATCTTTCACCAATTTAAAGTCTGATTCTATTGTGAAGCAATTAATCTCTCAGTTCACAAACAAAAAGTTGACACTTGGATCCCAGCAGAGAAGGGAGCATGCTTTAATCTTGCCTTGCAAAATTCTTCTCACCCATTCAACCAAGGGAGTTTGTTTCTTGGCGGACATGCAACTATCATTAGCTTTTAATTATCAGTATAAATGGCAAACAAGCATAGATGGTGCTTGAGCTAGTCCATTTCCCTGACAAATTTGCAGGGCTGCTTTGATCTATTATTGCATATTGGTGCACAATGCTGAGTGCGCAGAGTAGATTTGCAAAGCATGGATCTTGAGGCTGTAGGATACAAGGATACTTGGGCAGTATTGAGCACTGGCCTTACTGAACATGGAACAGCATCCTGCAAAAGAGGAGTGATGGGAAGACTTGACATGAAAGAGAAAACCACCATCCTTGTAAGTAGGCAGCTGATGCTGACAGGACAAGGCAAACCGGTGAGAGTGATAAGGCAGCCTGTTGAGCCATCTATTCCCAGCTGTTAGGAATGAGGTTAATAAAACAGGAAGAATTTGAAGTCCTAGTACATGGATGAAACTGCCAGCACTACAGGAACATGATGGGGCAACCTGTAGGACTGGTACATTAGTATCAAGCTAACAGGAGCAACAGGCAAGGAAAAAAGGGAGAAAGGGCTGCAAAATGTATGAGAAAGTGGTATATGCTTGCTTCAAGTTCAGATGGGAGAGAAGAGGCAGAATTGCAAGCAGTTCTGAAATAAGAAAATAAAGGGGGGAGTTCCCAGCAGCAGCCTATTACAGATTCTTAGTTGGAAGCAGAGAATGAATGCAGCTGTACTTGGGAATGGATTAAAACATACAAAGCACAGAATTGGTAAGAACAGGAAACTGGAAGTATATCACATGATATTTTCAAGGATGTTATCATAAGACAAGGACAATCCATAACTTCATTGGGATGCATGTTTATATATGCCTACATATATCTGCGATTAGTCAAATTTTTCCTGCCAACCAAATGTTGTGGTTTAACCCCAGTCGGCAACTAAGTACCACGCAGCCACTCACTCACTTCCCCCCCACCCAGTGGGATGGGGGAGAAAATCGGGAAAAGAAGTAAACCTCGTGGGTTGAGATAAGAACGGTTTAATAGAACAGAAAAGAAGAAACTAATAATGATAATGATAACACTAATAAAATGACAATAGTAATAATAAAAGGATTAGAATATACAAGTGATGCACAATGCAATTGCTCAGCACCCGCCAATCGATGCCCAGTTAGTCCCTGAGCTGCGATCCCCCCGCCCCCACTCCCCCCAGTATATATACTAAATGTGACATCACATGGTATGGAATACCCCGTTGGCCAGTTTGGGTCAGCTGCCCTGGCTGTGTCCCCTCCCAACTTCTTGTGCCCCTCCAGCCTTCTTGCTGGCTGGGCATCAGGAGCTGAAAAATCCTTGACTTTAGACTAAACACTACTTAGCAACAACTGAAAACATCAGTGTTATCAACATTCTTCTCATACCTAACTCAAAAACATAGCACTGTACCAGCTACTAGGAAGACAATTAACTCTATCCCAGCTGAAACCAGGACACCAAAGGAGCATTTAGTGCCACCCACCTCTGCAAATGTCAACTGTAGTTCATCAAACAGCTTCCACATTTGATGATGCCCTAGTTCCCAAACTACCTAACATCTGACTGCATAGCAGCGCTTCACACAGAAGAGAAGCAGCAACCCTGGTAGCACTGCCGTACACTAAGTGAACCCATTTCCCTGTTGCAAGATTAAACATATAAAACAACTCCCAAAAAGAGCGCTTATGCCAAATTAGCTTAACCATAAGGCCAGGATGGCTTTTGGGATGCACTCAAGCTAAAAGCTAAGATGGAAACAACACATTTTGGGGAACCTAACTACTAGGGGAAAGGATTTCTATATTTTTTTTTCCTCTTCAAACTAGGGAGAACTGGCTGGAAAGTCTGAATATCTTTTGTAAAATATCACAAAAGAAGACTTTGCTAAGAAATGGACGGTATGAAAGCAGGAAAGTAAGGATCAATGGACTTCAACAAAAATGAACTCAAAAACTGTCAGGAAGATTTTCTTAGGAATATAATCCAAGGGATAAAGGTGTACTGTTTGAGAGTTGGCACTATTAAGAGAGACTTTATTAGAGACACAATGACAAAGCGTCCCAATGCAGATGAAGGATAAGAAATGCTGCAAGAGAATATTACAACTGTATCAGAAGCTTATTGCAGATCTGAATATCAGAAAGCATTGCAAAGAAAGAAGTGGAAACAAGACAGATAGCTGCAGATGACTATAAAGGAATAGCCCAAGCATGAAAATATACAATAAAAAAAAAAAAAAAAAAAAAAGAGTACTGCACAAGATAAAGCTAGCAAAAGACAGAATTAAATAAGCAAAATAAATGAGAAGCACAGGGAGGCAAAGGAGAATACAAACCCATGCCTGACAGAAAAGGAAAGCAATCAACAGCTGCTGTGAAGAAGGCTGGTTTGATATTGCCTTGTGTTCCATCTTCAGGCAAAAGGTGAAGAACATTTAGATGAATTAGATACAGTTGCATGAGTGATATCTGATGGAATCCACCAATATTTAAAGAACAGTCTTAAAGCAGTTAGCATCAAAAAGTAATGAAGGGTAGAGAGATCCCAAGGGATTGAAGGAGGAAAAGTAAAAATACCTACTTTATAAAGGAAAAAAAGTGTGGGGGAAGGAAGGGTAGAAGACTCAGAGAACTACAGAATAGTCAGCATGCCTTTGTTTTTTAGAAGAATTCTGAAACAAATGGCTAAACACCTATTTCAAAAACTGAACTTTGTTAAGGACTGAGAAACATTCCTGTGGAGTGGTCAAAGGCAAGTCTTGTGAAATCCTTACTTTTCCTGGTTTTTAGTTTATTTTATTTTACTTTTCCAGGACATCTGGCCAAACAAATTAGGAAAAAAACCTGTGACATATGAATCTTGATATGAGTAGGATTTCTGACACTGTCTGCTATGCCATTACTATGAACGAACCAGGAAAACATGGTCCTAGTGTGAATGGGCAATACTAAGAAAGAAAAACCTCAGAACAATTGCTCTCCAAACTTAATTGTAAAAGTGGGGGCAGACTAGGGGCAACCCTTCCAGGGTGATTCTTGCAAATATTACCCTAAATCTGGTCCTGTGCATTATTATCATTCCAGCTCAAAGAACAGGATTTGTGGAAGGCACCAGTCTAGAGGGATGACAGGACTGGAATGCAAAGTGATCATACGGTGAACGACTGCCTGAAGTCAGCAAGACAAACACCGTAGAGACAAGAAGAGAACATTGTACTTAGGAAAGAGAAACCAAATGCTTGAATAAAAGCAGGGAATAACTGACCAGGCTGCTAGAAAGGATCTTAAATTTTATGGACCACAAAGTAAATATGCAATGCTGTTGCAAAAAACCTCAATCAATAAATAAAATTATGCATTTCATATTGCCACATTCAAGGTATATAAATCACAGAAAGCCATTTGAGATGTTGATGTGTATT